>NC_052630.1:94443176-94747134 GCF_016161935.1 Mauremys reevesii
CTAGAGTTTTGAAGAACAACTCTACTACTTTCCTTGGATGATTGACTTGGTATATAAGAGAAAAGAGTATATGAGAACTGGATTGTTAATATATTGTCTAGAACAAAACTTTTACTGTGATACACTTACATGCCATATCAGTGTAGCAGTTAGCCTCCAGACTGCATTCTTTATTCTGTACAGACCTCAACAAATTCTCTCTTTCAGTGGATGGAACAGTTTAAAAATAAGATGTTATCCGAGACAGACCCTCGCTATCAGGTAGTGAAAAAAGTTATTGGTCATCTATCTGAAAGCAACCAGGACATCCCACAGGTGTCGGAGTTCAAGTGGGTTATCCATGTGGTGGAAGAGCCAGACATAAATGCTTTTGTACTTCCAGTAAGTAAAATCCAAAAGCAAGAGTAAGCAGTATTGAAGAATGCAACTTGTTTACACAGTTCCTATGCTGTATTATGATGTGTTTTTTTTTTTTCTTTTTACTCACAGAATGGACAAGTATTTGTTTTCACTGGTTTGCTAAATGCGGTGTCAGATATTCACCAGCTCTCTTTCATTTTGGGCCATGAAATAGCTCATGCTGTATTGGTACATGCAGTAAGTACTTCTTTAAAAAAACAAAACAAGTTAATATATAAACCAAAGTCTCAGGCTGCTTCCTCAAACTGAATAAAGAATTTGGTTTAAAGGTTGATTGTCCTGATCCTGCACATATTACTGTGCCATTTTAATCAGTGTTAGCGCTATACCTGCTAGTGAATGTTGGCAGGATCGGTCCCTAAGAGAGGCTTCCATTCCATTACAAAATAGCAGTTAGGATTTGACCCTGAGATATGCAGGCTTTGGGAGTTGCAGGTGCTCAGCACTTTACAAAATTGAGCCTTAGTCCTTCTAAACTTGTTGAATCCATTGATGCATTTAAAATGTCTTCTAAATTACATGGTATTTGCAGTTCAGTAGCAAAGCCCTAAAATTCCATAATTAGTTTTTAGGATCGTTGGATAAGTCTTCATGGGACCTAAAGCCTGACTCTGTTTGCAGATAACTGAGAGTGGTTGCAAATGTGAGCATGTACCACCTTGTGTATATCCCAAGCCCTAATGTGTTCATGGATGAACTGGTAGTTCAGCACCAGTTTTCATGCGCAAAACATGTGTAATGATCTTTCACATTTTGCAGGTCCAGCTTTGAAAAAACAGGTTTGGAATAAAATCTTGGCCCAAGTTGTTCTAGATGAAGATATGTTATCCACACTGCTGCTTGTCTAAACAGAAAAATCAGAGCATTATAAGGTGTAGCTGCATCTGTACCCAAAAGCAGTCCTTTCTTTGAATGCAAGCTCTTCAGTCTTTTATATCTGTACTTTCCCATCCACTCTCAAAACTCATAAACTTTCAACATAAAACTCCCCATAATGTTCCAAGGTTATGCTAGAGCTAGGTAAATGGCTCTCAAAAGAATTTGCAAACAAACCAAATGATTTGTTTCACTGGCACCTGCAAACACTTTGGTGAACAAAAAGATTCATGCCAGAAGTGCTTGTGATTATTTGAGCAGTTAAAAATATTCATGGCTAATTTTGAGTAGGAAAAAAGGGAACTTATCCTCTTGTTATAAAGCCTCAGTCATCCAATCAGGACCTGAGATACCATGTGACTTAAGTAACCAGTTTCTTGGAGTAAAGAACCAAACCTCGCACAAACTGTTCACTAAGCAAAGAAAAAAATTGTGACCCAGACAACAGATTTGCATATGATCACATCCAGAAAAAGGGCTCAATTCATCTGAAAAATAGTCATGACTAGTAGTTTTACTAGTTCTAATTCATTTAGTGGAAAGTTGCTACACAAGTGTGATTAGTGCATTTGGGGAACAAATATAACAAGGGATAGCAATATTGCCTTGGGGCTATTACTTGGGAGGGAGAAGTTATGTTGAATTATCCCTTTTTGATAGCATTGCACCTATGATGAGAACAGAGAAATGAGAGCTGCAGTTTTTGAGAGAGAGAAGCAACAGCTCTAACTATTGGAATAATTTTACATTGTAACAGAATTGAATTTAAAGATTAAAATTGGCAAGATTGATGGAATTTGGGAGGAAAGTGGTCTTGGCGATTTAAGGAACTAGCCTGCATCTTGGTAGATCTGAATTCAAGTCCCTTCCCTGCTACAGATTCCTTGTGTGAACTTGGGAAGTCACTTACTCGCACGGTGTCTTAGTCCTCATTTGTAAAACAGGGATATCACTGCCCTACCTCACAGAAGTATTGTGTGGATTAATGTTAGATTGAGAAGTGCTCATATTACAGTGATCAAGGCCTATAAGTTGGTGGACCACTCACTGGCCAGTATGTCAAGTAAAGCTCCCGACAGGAGAAGCATTTCAGTCCATTTTTTCAGGGATGTGTTTGTTGCCAAAATAGTCCAACACAAATCAAAACAAAAAAGCTAGTCTGGCTGCCTGGTTCCTTCTAAAGCCTCTTCCACATAAGGATCCTGTCCTTGCCCATACACTTTCTTTCTTCAGCTAGGCTGGTATGGAGAGCCTGTTTCTTAGTCTTTTTTCTGTCACTGGGTCTCCTGCAGACGCCTATGTGCTCTGAGCAAGTCTCTTCCTCTGTGTTGCTTGTGGGTCTTTTATTTGAGGACTAGGTTGTCTGCAGGCTATCACCTGATACCTGGCCTAAAACATCTCGCCTAGGCGAAGTCCACTTTTCTTAAAGGGTTATCCCACCCTGTGATGGCATATATGTACCTAAGATAGAAAAGAACTCTCTTAAATTCAGAAATAATGCATGCAAGCAAGATCCAAGGGTAATTGATTGAAAACTTCACTGTTTTTGTTTTCAGGCAGAGAAAGCCAGTCTGGTACATTTCTTGGATTTCCTGTCGCTTATCTTGCTCACTATGATTTGGGCAGTCTGTCCTCGAGATAGTCTGGCAGTTGTAGGCCACTGGATCCAGACCAAGTTGCAGGAGGTAAGGTGGAGGCTGTGGCATTGTTGTACTTGCTTCATTTATTCAACACCTGGTTCAGTATGCCACACACTGACACTTTTTCTATAAATGCAGCTGAATATACTTTCTACTATTATTCAGGTAAGTTGTCATTTCTTAGTCATTTGGAAAACATTCCATATGTAGTACTAGAGTATTACAGTGCCACCCAACTCTGTGTCTAAGAGGGGAGAGCTAAGAGTTATAAATGTATAAAACGAGGAGTACCTGTGGCACCTTAGAGACTAACAAACTTATTTGAGCGTAAGCTTTCATGGGCTAAATCCCACTTCATCAGATGCATGCAGTGGAAAATACAGTAGGAAGATAGATAGATGATAGATATATAAAAAAAGAGAGAGAATGAAAAATGGGTGTTACCATAGCAACTGTAACGAGAGTAATCAATTAAGGTGAGCTATTATCAGCAGGATTTAAAAAACGTTTGTAGTGATAATCAGGATGGCCCATTTCCAACAGTTGACAAGAAGGTGTGAGTAACAGTAGGGGGGAAAAATTAACATGAGAAAATAGTTTTTACTTTGTGTAATGACCCCTCCACTCCGAGTCTTTATTCAAGCCTAGTTTAATGGTGTCCAGTCTGCAAATTAATTCCAATTCTGCAGTTTCTCATTGGAGTCTGTTTTTGAAGTTTTTTTTTTGTTGGAGTACTCTGATTTTGAGGTCTGTAATCTAGTGACCAGGGAGGATGAAGTGTTCTCCGACTGGTTTTTTTAACATTATAATTCTTGATGTCTGATTTGTGTCCATTTATTCTTTTGCGTAGACTGTCCGGTTTGGCCAATGTACGTGGCAGAGGGGCATTGCTGGCACATATCACATTGGTAGATGTGCAGGTGAATGAGCCTCTGATGGTGTGGCTGATGTGATTAGGTCCTATGGTGTCCCCTGAATAGATATGTGGACAGAGTTGGCAACGGGCTTTGTTGCAAGGATAGGTTCCTGGGTTAGTGTTTTTGTTGTGTGGTTGCTGATGGAATATTTGCTTCAGATTGGGGGGCTGTCTGTAAGCGAGGACTGGCCTGTCTCCCAAGATCTGTGAGAGTGATGGATCGTCCTTCAGGATAGGTTGTAGATCCTTGATGATGTGCTGGAGAGGTTTTAGTTGGGGGCTGAAGGTGATGGCTAGTGATGTTCTGTTACTTTCTTCGTTGGGCCTATCCTGTAGTAGGTGACTTATGGGTACTCTTTTGGCTCTGTCAATCTGTTTCTTCACTTCAGCAGGTAGGTATTGTATTTGTAAGAATGCTTGATAGAGATCTTGTAGGTATTTGTCTTGCTGAGGGGTTGGAGCAAATGCGGTTGTACCTTAGAGCTTGGCTGTAGACAAGGGATCATGTGGTGTGGTCTGGATGAAAGTTGGAGGCATGTAGGTAAATATAGTGGTCAGTAGGGTTACGGTATAGGGTGGTGTTTATGTGACCATAGCTTATTAGCACAGTAGTGTCCAGGAAGTGGATCTCTTGTGTGGACTGGTCCAGGCTGAGGTTGATGGTGGGATGGAAATTGTTGAAATCATGGTGGAATTCCTCAAGGGCTTCTTTTCCATGGGTCCAGATGACGAAGATGTCATCAGTGTAGCACAAGTAGAGTAGGGGCATTAGGGGACAAGAGCTGAGGAAGCATTGTTCTAAGTCAGCCATAAAAATGTTGGCGTACTGTGGGGCCATGCGGGTACCCATAGCAGTGCTGCTGACTTGAAGGTGTACGTTTGTCCCCAAATGTGAAATAGTTGTGGGTGAGGTCAAAGTCACAAAGTTCAGCCACCAGGTTTGCTGTGACATTATCGGGGATACTGTTCCTGATGGCTTGTAGAGCATATTTGTGTGGAATGTTGGTGTAGAGGGCTTCTACATCCATAGTGGCTAGGATGGTGTTTTCTGGAAGATCAGCAATACATTGTTGTTTCCTCAGGAAGTCAGTGATGTCTCGAAGATAGCTAGAAGTGCTGGTAGCGTAGGGTCTGATGAGAGAGTCTACATAGCCAGACAATCCTGCTGTCAGGGTGCCAATGCCTGAGACGATGGGGCGTCCGGGATTTCCAGGTTTATGGGAAGCAGATAGAATATTCCTATTCAGAGTTCTAGGGGTGTGTCTGCAGATTTGTTCTTGTCCTTTTTCAGGGAGTTTCTTGAGCAGATGGTGTAGTTTCTTTTGGTAACCCTCAGTGGGATCAGAGGGTAAAGGCCTGGAGAATGTGGTGTTGGAGAGCTGCCTAGCAGCCTCTCGTTCATATTCCAACCTATTCATGATGATGACAGCACCTCCTTCGTCAGCCTTTTTGATTACGATGTCAAAGTTGTTCCTGAGGCTGGGGATGGCATTGTGTTCTGCATGGCTGAGGTTATGGGGTAAGTGATGCTGCTTTTCCACAATTTCAGCCCATGCACATCGGTGGAAGCACTCTATGTAGAAGCCCAGTCTGTTTCGACCTTCAGGAGGAGTCCATGCAGAATAAATTTGTTAGTCTTTAAGGTGCCACAAGTACTCCTCATTCCTTTTGCTGCTACAGACTAATGCGGCTGCTACTCTGAAACCTGTCAACTGTATAATAGGGATTTGGGGTTTTTTGAGGGAGCTGTATTTTTATAAATAATTTCTAATATTTCTGCTTCATCTGATGCTGTACTGTGACTTGACCCTTGTAATATTTCAAATATTTAGTAAAGAATTTACTGTTTGTAGCTTAGGAAGAGCCCAATTCCAAATTGTGTAGCAGAGGGTCAGCCTACAGAACTAATCTACAGCATATTAGCACTTGTGAATTAGAACCTGGGGATGTTCAATATCCCATTTAATCTTAGTTTGCCTTTTCAAAATAATTGACATTTAAGGTACTATTTTTCTGCATTTGACAGCTGTTTTCTTTAGTTTGTCAGAATTATGTGAAATGACTGTTTACAGATGTTGTTTATTATTATTATTATTATATTTTGTTAAATTAGAAGTCTGTTTACCACAATTTAATAAAATTCAGGATCTAAGTCAGAGGTGGGCAAACTACGGTCTGCGGGCTACATCCGGCCTGTGGGACCCTCCTGCCCAGCCCCTGAGCTCCTGGCCCAGGTGGCTAGCCCCCGGCCCCTCCCCCGCTATTCCCTCTCCCACACAGCCTCAGCTCACTCTGCCACCGGCGCAATGCTCTGGGCGGCAGGGTGGCGAGCTCCTGGGGCAGTGCAGCTGCAGAGCCGCGGCCTCACCTGGTGCTCTGTGCTGCACAGTGGCATGGGCTGGTTCTAGCCAGGTGGCACGGCTGCCTGTTTTGGTGCTCTAGGCGGTGCGGCTGTAGCGCCAGCGGCCACCGGTGCTCCAGGCAGCGCAGTAAGGGGGCAGGAAGCAGGGGGGGTTGGATAGAAGGCAGGGGAGTTCGGGGTGGTGGTCAGGGGGTAGGGGTGTGGATAGGGGTCAGGGAACACGGGTTGAATGGGGGCAGGGATCTCCAGGGGGCCGTCAGGAATAAGAGGAGGAGTTGGATGGGGTGACGGTTCTGGGGGTGGTCAGGGGACAGGGAGCGAGTAGTGGTGGATGGGGCTGGGATCCTGGGGGGCCATCAGGGAACGGGGAGGTTGAATGGGGCAGGAGTCTGGGACGGCCGTCAGGGGATGAGAAGCAGGAAGGGTTGGATAGGAAGTGGGGAGGCACAGCCTCCCCTAACTGGCCCTCCATACAATTTCCGAAACCTAATGCTGCCCTCAGGCCAAAAAGTTTGCCCGCCTCGACCTAAGTCCTGTTTTAAAGCCAATAGCGCATTATAAAGAATCCAGTGAAATGTATGTAGTCCCTCCAACGTAAATATCAATAAAATAAAACTTGGTGCCACATTCCTCCTGATAACTAATTCATTGTGTGCATCTGCCCAGTTATTCAGCTGCTTCTTATGTAAGGCATTTTTGGGGGAATTTTGCATGTCATAACATTTTTATCAGCCTTGGAATAAAGACTCTTGTATTGCCTGTGATTCTTCTCCTGTTACCCAATGGTTCTTCAAAACAAAAACAAATATAACCAGTCTGTGCTGTGATAACTACCCATCAATCTGGGAGCTATAGACTTAACATAAATTATTATAACAGAGGCTGGATGTTAGTAGAAGCATCTTAAAAGCCAGCACTGAATGCCAGCAAATGATCTAAAGACCAAAGTTTGAGAAATGTTGAGTTACTGTGACTGAGCTCTGATGAAAGCCTGTTATTTGGTTTCTGAGGCCGAACTCCCTGTCAACCTCTCAAACTTGCTTCTTGCTCTTAAAGCTTTTCTCACATATTGGGGTAAGTGCAACTGGTATCGTGACATGACCTTGTGGGACTGAATTGTGCCTTTGACCAAGAACGTAAATTAGATGTATTCAGTTGTTTATGCTTGCACTGCAAAACTGTTTGTATACCTTACCACTGAAGGACCTCTTACCTGAGCAATAACCCCAGATAGTTTCAAATTCTGACTCTTGGCTTAAATAAAATAAAATTTATTCAGCATGGAATATGGAGAGAGACAGCTGAGGTAAAAGTAAATTGCAAAACTTTATTCCATAGTCTAAGGCTATTTCAAAACTAGTTGAGTAGGGAGAGAGGCTTTTGTTAAAGCGAAGTTTTGTTAAAAGCACAATCTTTCATTCTGGATTCAGCCACGTCCTTGCAAAATTCTTCTGCCTCCCACTCAGTGTCTAGCTGTCATACTTACCAGAGCAGTTTTTTCCCCCCCCACCCACCCTCAAGTGTGCATCTCTCTGCTTTTCTCTGTCTGCTGCCTTATGTTTTTCTAGATAATAGCAACCAGGACCGCCCTTGTTGTCCATGGCAATATTCCCCCCCCTTGTGTGAGTTGTTTTAGCTACCTTGTCTGACCAGTTTAAGCTGCATTATGAGTTCTTCCTCTTGCGTACTTCCCCAGGAACACCATCTCCTCCTTACTATAAATATTTGTATTCTCATAGCGCCTAGGAGCCCAGTTTATGGACCTGCTGGTTGTTGTACAAACAGAACAAAAGAACATCTCTACCACAAAGCTTACAGCTTACCTATCACTGTAAAAAAGTTCCACTCATTCTTCCAGGTTATTCTGTTCCCTCTGTTTTCTGTATACAGCAAATGAGCACAGATGTTTGCTTTTATACCAGAAGTTGTTCTAATTGACTTTAGTTTAAGGAATTGCTCACAAAAGAGCAGAAAATTTTACGGTAATCTGGGTTTTATCCCCCATGTGACTACATTAGTATGCACAAATAGAACACTTTTTCTCTCTTCCCTCCCCTCCCTGTTCTCTAACCCACTACACATGGTTTGTATTTTCTGAGCTAACTGAGGTGTTGAGATTTTTAAGGTGTATGGGACTTCCTCTTCTTTAACACAGACAACCATTGTCAGTGTCTCTAACTCCATGTCAGTCACTCTGTCTAATGTCCTTCAAGTAGTTTTGAAGGGAGAGTTGGCAGATCTTCTCTTTCATTCCAACATGTCCATACATTTAAAAAAAGCAGATAATCAAATAATTTGTCAGTGGCAGATGACTACCCGCAGCCTATTAAATGCCTTGAGGCCCATCCACCTAGCTGCTTCACATGGCTACTGCCGAGGCTTATTAGGCAGAAGCAGAAAAGAAAGTCTTTCTTAACAAGCTTGCTTATTCTATTTTCCTATCCCTATGGCCTCAATCCTTCCTCTTAAGTATAGATAGCAAGTATATAGAACTTCCACCAATTTTGCAGGGCTGGTTTTAAGAAAGCATCTCCTGTAAATTAAGCAAACTTTGATATAATCATTGGAATACCCTGTTGCCATTTTTAGTAATTCTTCAGAGTACAACCATAATTGGAAAGGCAGTACTGGGATGTATTTTAAGTCTAATGGGGACACCACATTGCTTGGTGATAACAGATCCAGAAACATTCCGGGGATAGTAGAGTTTTAGTGCAGATCCTTGTAGTGTTATATTGCCCCTTGCCTTGCATCTCCTTTGTTCTATATAGCAGCCATTAGAAAAACAAGCATCCTGAATTCATTAAAATTTCTGCAAGTGATTAAGATAATTTTCAGCCCTCCCACCCCCATTTAGGTAAAGAATAATCAAATTACCTCTCTGACTTTTATATCTTCTTTTTTTTTTGATCTGTGAGATAATCTCCTTGATACCTAGAAGCCCCTGACTAAAAATTGCAGTAAAATCACCAAAACAAAAAATAATAAGTGACTATGATGAATAGATGAAAAAATGCCTGTTTGTAGAGCTTTACTCAAGTCAGTGCTGCAAGTGATCATCTTGTCCATCTGTCAGACACAGAATCGAAACTGGGAGTGTCATGCCACCCACAGGTGATCCATCTAGCTTATTATCCTCCCTCTTTTATTAATGGTGATTCAGAGAGATATGAAGGACCACATCTAGAAGAATCTCCTGTCCTCTTAATGAGTATGTGTGCTTCTCTTTACCTGGGGAAACTGTTCAATGAAACGGAAGCAAATGTTCCCTATAGATATTTGTCTCAAGTTTTCTGTGTTATCTGTCATTGCAATATCTAGACTTGGTAAGAAAGGCTTCAGCTTTGGGATTGAACTGTTCTCTCCTTACTTATAAAACATGGAATTTGCTTTGATTTACTCTGAGAGGATCAGCTTGGGTTGCCTTGTATTATGTTTCCCAGAAGCCTTCACACAAACACATAAACATATGTGTCTAACCCTTACCCTATTATTGTAGAGCTTTCTGGGAGGTAGGGTAGGGAGGGAGACATACAGACATCTTAAAAATAATCCAAAAATGCCTGTCAGTTTACATCTCTGGAAAGATGCAGGAAAATTTAGTTACTTTGCTCATTTTACCAAGTGTTGCTGAATAAAACAGGAATACCCATGCTGCTTCAATAAAAGAACTAGTGACTAGGTTTCCACATGGTGTACAAGTTGCCGGGCCTGCTTCCTTGATGCTGTTCCATTGTGGCAGTTACTGTTCTAGAACACTTCTTTCCTGATCCCAAATGCTTTCCAGCTCTTATTCAACCAGTGAAGGAGCTGAAAGAACCCTGCCATAAACCTGTAATGCTCCCTCTCTCTAGCTGGAATTTCCCAATTGATACTCAGCCCAGAGAGTGATGTCATAATGCCTATAGAACAGGAGCAAAGTTCACGCAGAACAGCGATCTGCTTCAACAGGGCATGTAAATCTTTACTGTAACCTGTTTTACTAGCACATGACTACGTGAATCTTTAGAAGACGCATATTCTAGAAGATTGGAGGTTGTATAATTGGATCTTTGCCTGGCAAAACAGCGTCTTTGTGCAATGTCATTTACATCACTAGGTTTAATGGAGTGGGAGCAGGCCAGATTAATATCTTCATCTCTTGGATTTCTCAAGGAGCATTTACGCCCTGTGTTGGGAGTGTAATCATGAAGGAGCAGTGATCTCTTATGGTTTATGGTTGTGTTGGATATTGTTGACTGTCTTGTTTACCATACCATATGTACTTACCCCAGGTATGTCATACGAGACTTAAAGACAGACAATTTAAAAATCCCACTTCTCCCTGAAATTTTTACCCACTACGGGTACATGCAAAACTTAAAATGACATTCTATCAAAGATACGATAACAGTTTGTCTCTTGCTTATGAATAATCAGTTTCCTCTGTTTGTGTGAATCTTCCACACAGCCATAGGGGAGATAAAACACTTTTTTAAACTGACAAATGTAATTGTAAATCCACAAAATTGATGGGGTGGTTGGGAGGGGCATCACAAGCTTGGCTAGTACCTGAACTGCCTTTACTTCTCTTTCTAAAATCGACTAGTTGAATTGATGGTGTCCCTTAAACTGCTTTAAAATGCTCTGAGATCAGCTGATAAAAGTGCATTTACTCCTTTTCCTTGAGAAAAGCATATGTAAGTTTCCCACCTGAATAAATTGATTGAGTTCTGATGGAAAGAGAATACTGTGCTAGACAAGGATTAAAACTGCTTTTATAGGTAATTAATATAATATAATGATGAACCCCATCCAGCTTTTCTTATGAGCAGGTTAGAAAAAATATAAAATGTTAATGACTTCATAAATTGGTGAAAACAAGAATTATGATCAAGGCTTTGACATGTTTCTCTTCCAGTTTATATTTGATAGGCCATATAACAGGACACTGGAGGCTGAGGCTGACAAAGTTGGACTTCAGTTTGCTGCAAAGGTAACTAAAATTGGTTCTTACTAGCCAAATAGTTCTTCTGTTTAATTTATTATTGGAATAAGTTATTTACAAATGACAATTCATGGACAGGTAAACTTTAATTTCGCAATCTAGGAATACCCCAAATTTTAGTCAAATAGGTGTTTAATGACGTTAAGGGAAAAACATAATAGTTTACTGGTCAACGGGGAAACAAAAGGGCCTTTTTGCTAAAAGTATAACAGTGGAGTTCATAAAACTGGGTGTTACTAACTTATTCTTAAACAAGTGAAAGCTAAGAAGTTCCCTATCATAGGTAATATACATGGAAATATATCTGGCAACATAGATTACAAACTCTGTCTCTTGGCTTTGGATATATTTCACTTAGCTTCTGTCTGTTATTGAAGATTGTTTTACTAATCCCGGGGTAGGCAACCTATGGCACACGTGCTGAAGGCGGCACGCGAGCTGATTTTCTGTGGCACTCACACTGCCCGGTTCCTGGGCACTGGTCCAGGGGGCTCTTTATTTTAATTTAATTTTAAATTAAGCTGCTTAAACATTTAAAAAACCTTATTTACTTTACATACAACAATAGTTTAGTTATATATTCTAGACTTATAGAAAGAGACCTTCTAAAGAGGTTAAAATGTATTACTGACACGCGAAACCTTAAATTAGAGTGAATAAATGAAGATTCGGCACACCACTTCTGAAAGGTTGCCAACCCCTATACTAATCTGTAGTGCACTTGAGTTTCAGTATATCATTATCAGAGTAGATACTATAAATAAGCAAGAGTGGTTTTAAATTTTTCTGTATTGTGATTGATTGTTTTCACTAGAGATATGATAGCTAGTAATTATGGTGTATATAATACATTATAACTTAAAATTCAGATCAGTTTTTTTTAATTTGGTTTCAAGATTTAAAATAAGCATAGTCATGTTGTTTCAATGGTACCAGTTTATTTATAAATCACTTTTAATATATCAGCTGTTTCATACGTGCAAGAGATGGGTTTCATACTTCTATGTGGAATTTAAATGATGTGGCTCCTTTTTAACATGAGGTTTTAATGCTCTTTGTAAAGTACTCGTAGTTTATTTTATAATCTCTCTACCAATTCACCCTTTTATCCTTGGAAGGATTTAGTTAATAAATTAAACAAATTAAGTAAGACCTTTCAGCTTTACCTATCCAATTACAGTGTTTTTGAAGCTAAGTTGGATAACTATGTGAACAGCACCATCTAGTGCTAATACATCATAGTAAGAGAATTCTGCTTTTTGCAGTTTGGCCTTTTTGAATCTTCTCTCATTCTGAGTTTCTTATTTCCTGTGGTTGAAATTGCACTTTTATTTGTGGTTTTAATAGGTTACCGGTGAGGACATATGTCTCGGACATATATTTAGGGAAAATGTAATTGATATCTAGCTCTTTGGGGCAAAGACCCCATTGCTTTGAAGCATGTAGTGGGTATACCAGAAACGAACACCAAATAATGACACACACCCTCTTAATCCTTCTGCTGCCGTAGGGACATCTCCTTTTAACACTAACCTTAGAAGACTTATGTAAACGGGTCGACTCACCCCTGTGGCGCCTCCTGCTGGTTGCTCTGCGAATTTGGCTCAGTCCAGCCCTGGAGCACCCTCTGCAGGCTGGTGATCCACCTGTTCATAGGTCCCCGTGTCCCTCCCTGGACCCGGTGCCCTTTTATATGGGGTGCTGCCCCCTAGCAGTACCCCTTTCTCTCAGGGTCTCCCTTTCTGTCTCAGGGAACCCCCACCCTCTATCCCTACCTTGCCTCAGTATTTGGCTACTGCCAGTCATTGTCTAGCCCCACACTCTGGGGCAGACTGCAGTATCAGCCTACTCATCACAGGCAAAGTTGGGTTTGGACCTACTGCCTTGGCCTACCCCTAGGTTGCCCCCTGCAACCCCCAGTACCTTTGGCCCACTGCTAGGCCGCAGCCTGGGACTCTCTAGGCTGGAGCTCCCCAGCCTTCCCCAGCCCTGCTGCACTCAGGTATCCAGTCTTAAGCAGCCAGGCCCATCTCTCTCTATAGCCAGAGAGAGACTGTCTGGCTTCTGGCTTCCCTGCCTTCTTATAAGGCCCTGTTGCTCTATTTGGGGCGTGGCCCCCAGCTGCAGCCACTTCCCCAATCAGCCTAGCCTGAAGGCTGTCTTCTCAAGCCCTGCCAGGCCACTTTTTAAACCCCTTCGGGCAGGAGCAGGGTCCACCCTGCTACACTTAGTACACACATCCACGCACTTCTAATATCACACGTGATTATGGTTTCCAGAGAATAATTCCTTAATTAAATAGCTTGTTACCTTGTACTTCGACTCTCTCACCTGTGTTCTGACCACTAATATACCTTGAACAAAAATACTAATATTCCAAATCTTTGAGCAGTTCATTGCAAACGTTTATTTAAAAAAAACATACAAAACCAAAGATACATAGCTGTTCCGTTTTTCACATGAATGCATAGCAGGAAAATGCAAGTATATAGAGTCTGTGGTGTAGGACTTTGGTCTTGTATAACTGACATTTACTGTTCAATATCTCAAACACTCCATATCCATATGGGGAGATGAGGTTCCTAATTTTCCACCTGTATATATTACTAGTTTTTACTTATGGCAGGTTACAAGAGATCATATATTCACAGGATTTCAGCATAGTGATTTACTGAAAAAACATAGATTTTTTTTAGATAATACAGAGAAATATACTAACTATGTCAAATCTTTACATTTAGACACTTGGAAATATTTATAGTATGGATGAGCCCCAAATTTGCTAGGTGCTGTATAAACACATAGGAAAAAATGGTCCCTGTTCCAAAGGCCTTACAATCTCAAAGACAAAAGAGGCAGAAGTGAATGGGGGTGGGGGAAGTGGTGCAGGATTGGTTACATACATACGTACATATAAGCAGGGTGGAGAAAATCAAACAAATACTGTTGTAAAATATGAGACCCAAACAAAACAGGTCTTATTGTCATGAGTTTTGAGTGACTTTTACAACTAACTCATGGCTTCCATACTCACGAGAAATATGGTCATCCCAAATTCATGCTGATAATACCCCTATACTGAATCCCACACACGGTCACATACTGTACTATCTGGGTCTGCTGGCTGCACAGTCATGTTTGTTTACTTTCCTACAGCCACCTATAAATCACTAATAATATTAACAGGCTTCATGACCGTAGCATTCTATCCTCACTTAATAAACCTTGTCTGACTCACTCTCCCCTGGTACCTCTGCCCTCATAGCTCATATTTTGACCAGAGCACTTTTTTGGCATTATCTTTATGCTGCCCAATGGTTGGTGGTGGTCCTCTAAAAACTATTCAGTGCTCAGTGTTTCCCTGAAGTAGAGAACAGCATGGGAATGGGGAAGAGGCAGGAATAGCTGAAACTATCCCCCTCCCATTTGCCAGTTAGCATCTCAACAACACCTTCACAAGCACCACCCACCCAAAAAAAACCTCACCTGCTGTCGCCCTTCACAATACATATTCTTGCCATGACCTCAATCCACTATTCTTTGGCTGCTTTGAAGGTTCTGGGTGGAGAAAGTGAGACACTCGCCCCCCGAAGTAAATAAGATTGCCGAAGTACCTGCAGTATTACTATAGGAAATACAGTCGAACCCATTTATCTCGACCTCGGTTAAAATGAAACTTTTTATTAAGTTAATCGAAGTGGAACTTTTCTCCCTCTCTTGGGTTTCTTCTTCTCTCATCTTTTTCGTCTTCTCTCCTAATTTGTTTCTAATATCTCCCCGAACCCCGCCCCCCCCCCCCCCCCCCCCCCCCCCCCCCCCCCCCCGCCCCCCCCGCCCCCGCCGCCCCCCCCCCCCGCCCCCCGCCCCGCCCGCCCGCGCGGGCCCCCCGCCCCGCCCCCCGCCGCCCGGCCCCGCGGCCCCCCCCGCCCCCGCCGGCCCCCCCCCGCCCCCCCCCCCGCCCCCCCCCCCCGCCCCCCCCCCCCCCCGCCCCCCCCCCCCGCCCCCCCCACCCCCCCCCCGCACCCCCCCCGCCCCCCCCCCCCCCCCCGCCCCCCCCCCCCCTCCCCCACCCCCCGCCCCCAGCCGCCCGGTCAGCCGCCATCACATCAAAAATCAAACACGCAACTGTAAAAAAAAAAAAAAAAAAAAAAAAAATGTGTACATCATCATTATTTATTCACATCATCATATGAAAGAAAATTTCAAGCACATGTTAATGTATTGCCGCCATATTGGTTTTTGTTTATCTCGATCATCGGTTATCTCGACACTTTTTGGCAAACCCCTAGGCCAGCGACATAACAGGGTTCAACTGTACCTTAAATACTGAATTTTCCTACAAATATTTAGCTAGGTAAGACAATTGTCACTTTTGTTTGGCCATTGCTCCATACACTGTATTCAGATATGATTTTCTAGTAACTATCTATATTTACTCTCCAAGACACTTTAACAAACTGGTAGTATAGTATGGGTATGCCCCAAATGAGTTAAGTGTTAAGACCTATGACTGCACATAAACTTAAGGTTTTTCATCAGGCTTTTTATAGTGATTGGAGTTCCTAGGCATTGTGATATCACAATATAAATAATACATTTCCTTGCTGCAACTTTTTGTGGAGTGTATTTTGGTAACTCTGTTTCCATCCCTTCTGCAGTGCAACTGTTTACCACAGTTTGTTCATTATTGTCATACTGCTATGTAAAGTATTCCCAAGGTCAGGTGCTTAAACCAGATGGCATTCCTTTCACTAACACAATTGTTATCCACCTTACACATGTGCACACATGCTGCCTGTTTCATTTACAGTGCCGTTTCACTTCTTTTACTTCTGTTTCTCATAAAGTAATTACAAAAACAAAAAAATGATTCCCAAGTTTACAGGAAAAATAATCCCTTCATTTTCCATAGTACATGGCATGCATCTTTTTCTAAAGCATGAAAATTTACTCTGCTGCCACTTGTGCTGTTTGCTGTATTTCAGAGTACATGACAAATTATGCCACTGATATAGCAATAGCTCTGCTTATTGAGGCATTTTAAATTGGTCTAATCATAATGTGAGGCAAACTTCAGCCCTTATCAACAATTCAGGCTGGCATCTAGATTGCTGTGAAAGATGTGACTGTTGGTTTTTTTACTTCTTTGGTTGGTGAATCTTATCCTTCTGCACCTCATGAGTGACATACCTTTTGGATGCTGTTTTTCTGGGGTGGGGAATAAAAAAATGAATTAGCATGGTCACGTTTGATATGGCAGGTTACCTGTACTTCAAAGTCATTTATATTGTCACGAGCACTAGAACTAGCATAGCAGAAGGCCCTCTGTGTAGAAGGCCAAAAAATTGGGTATTACACCTTCCTTTCATTCTCCTGCAGAAATTCTCCCCAGTCTCTGAACTTTCTCTAAAGGGCTTTCTGGTAGTTGCTGTTTTCACAAATATTGAGGGGAAAAAAGTGACCACCTCTCTGTAGATTTGTGTAAATCTGTGAGGGTGATTAATTTGTTCTTCTGAGGTATTATGAGTGCAGACCTGTTTATGGGGGGAGGGATAGCTCAGTGGTTTGAGCATTGGCCTGTTAAACCTAGGGTTGTGAGTTCAATCCTTGAGGGGGCCACTTAGGGATCTGGGGCAAAAAAATTGGTCCTGCTAGTGAAGTCAGGGGGCTGGACTCAATGACCTTTCAGGGTCCAGTTCTAGGAGATTGGTATATCTCCAATTATTAGCTTTTATTACCTTTATGGTAAATTAAAACAAAGTGAAATATAGAATAACTACTTTTTCTGATTAACCATTTCTGTGCCTGGCTCCCCTCTCACCAACTCTGTGTAATTTAGGAGTAATTCTGTCAAAGTCAATGAGTTACACAGGTGTGAATAAAGTGCAGGGCCCAGTGTGTCCTTGAAGTGCGCCAGTCTTCAGTCCTGAAAGACTTCTCATCTTTTCTGTTACTGTTTTTTTTTCTTCTGTAGTTAATATCAGGGTTGAATCTGGCTCGCTGACTAACATTCCCACCTGTCCATTTTCTGGCTCTAGTGAAGTAGTTTAAGGGGAAAAAAAATAAAGTTTTAATATTTGTCCTAGTCCATGTACCACAGTTGTACCATAGAATCTTGAATACTATGTGCAGTTCTTGTGACCCTATCTCAAAAAAGATATACCAAAGTAGAAATGGAAAAGGCAACAGAAAGGCAACAAAAATGAATAGGCATACAAAATAACTTCTATAGGAGGAGAGATTAAAAAGACTGAGACTGTTCAGCCTGGAAAAGAGATGACTGAGAGAGGTCAATAAAATCTTGACTGGTTTGGATTAAGTGAATAAGGAAGTGTTATGTACTCATTCACATAACATGAACCAGGGGTCACCCAATAAAATTAATAGGCAGCAGGTTTAAAACAAACAAAAGGAAGTATTTCTTCACACAACATAGTCAACCTGTGGAAACTCATTGCCAGGGGATGGTGTGAAGGCCAAAACTATAATAGGATTCAAAAAAAGAACTGGATAAGTTCATGGAGGATAGGTCCATCAATGGCTATTAGCCAAGATGGTCATGGATGCAACCCTATCCTCTGAGTGTTCCTAGCCTCTGTTTGCCAAAAGCTGGGAGTGAACCACAGGGGATGGATCACTTGATGATTACCTGTTCTGTTCGTTCCCTCTGAAGCATCTGGCATTTGCCACTGTTGGAAGACAGGATACTGAGCTAGATGGACAATTGATGTGACCAAATATGGCCATTCTTATGTTTATGTTCTTATGTTCATGTGAAGGATGCAGTCAAAGGAGCTTTGGAGAATTCTAATTTAAAATGTGTTTCTGAGAATTACAGTACAGTGATAGTTCCTTTTTACTTTTAGGCTTGTGTGGATGTAAGAGCAAGCTCTGTGTTTTGGCAGCAGATGGAATTAGCAGAGACCATTCAAGGGCAGCGTAAATTACCAGAATGGCTCTCCACACACCCTTCTCATGAAAACAGAGCTGAACACTTGGACCGGCTTATACCAGAGGTGAGCAGAGAATGTTGAGAGAAGTGTCTCTTTTTTTCTGCGTGCCTCCCGCCCACCCACCCCCCGCAAAAGGTTGTTAGAACCATACTTTAGTGTTGATTTATGAGCTAATTTCATAGCATCGCATTTATCTTGCCCTTTTTCCTTGTAGAAACATTCCATTATAAAATACTAACCTGTTCAGGACTTCCATTAGGTGAAGAAAAATTAAAGCAGCATAGGTAAAGTGTAATTACTCTGTAGGCTTCTCAGCTATCTTTTAGATGAAATGTACATTATGATTAAGATTTAAGATTTTTGTTTTGTTAATGGCTTCCCCTTTAATAAATACAGGCTTGGTAAAGTACCTTAGGTCTTCTGTGACATCTTGTACCTGTGCTGGAAACCAGAGGTCAGGTTGGGACACTAAGGCTTTGTCTGCACTACAGACCTTACAGGGCACAGCTGTATTACTGCAGCTGCGCTGCTGTATGGTCTCCTGTGCAGCCCCTCTATTCCAACAGGAGAGAGCTCTCCTGCCAGCATCATTAAACCACCTCTAACCAGCGCAGTAGCTATATCGGTGGGAGAGTGTCTCCTGCCAGCATAGTGCTGTTCACAGTGGCGCTTTTGTCAGTGAAACTTTGTCACCCCGACTGATAAAAGTTTTACCGACAAAAGTGCTAGTGTAGACAAAATCTGAGTTCTCATTTCCACTTCTGTTAACCTAGGTCTTGGGGCTTGTAGTTATCACACAGAGTAGGTCGTGCTTCCCCATTTTCTCTCACCGAAATGGGCATGAACAGCTTTACCTAAGAGTGATGTCAGATCCCCAGTAAAAGGTTTCTTAATATCCATAGTAATCATAGGCCTCTGTAGATTTTGCAGCTTGCTTTTGTTTTCAGTTCTCTTTAGCTGTTCCATCACATTAGAGAGCCAGTTCAACCCCACTTTAAGGAAATGGAGCTAATTCTCACAATTGCCCATCCATCTGGAGTCTGCTTTTTGTTCTTTCTTTCAAATGTCCTCTTCTAGGAATGCCAAGTTGGTAACTGCTTGTGGAGCCTCTTAATTTGCTCAATTACCCACCACTGGTGGCTGAACCAGAAAGCCCCCATTACCCAGGTGTTAGCATTGTATGTGAAAACAGTTCTGTTCTGAGTAATCTAGCCTTGTGTTCCATTATCAAACAGGGTCCCCTTTCTCCAGAAATGTAATATAATTACATAGGCCATTTTTTAAAGATAAGTAAAGGCTTTCTCTGTCTGCTGTTACCCTTTGCAGCAGCAAATCACAACTCCTCTTTTTCCAACAATGAGCTGCTTTTTGAAACCTACTACTTCATCCCAAAACAAGTGGTTGCTGCATATTTTGTACAACTAGCCAACTATCACTTGCAATCTTTTCCTGCTGCCAAGTTCAGACTGTTGGGGATTTATTAGCATGGGGATCATAAGAATACTCCGTTTCCATAGAACTTTCAGAAAGAGAAGACTTTCATTCAATTGGAGAAAGTACAATTAGTGTGCTAAATGATGGCATAAGCCAAAATAATGGTTGTGGGTGGGAGACTGAAGGATATCTAGACAGCTTCTTTAAAAAATAACCTACCCTAGAAATGCCCTGCTTCACCAGAATAACTCAGTGTTCTTTATTTAAGTTGTGAGCTGATTTTAATAGGAATGTTATAAAATCCTATCACAGTGGCTGAAGTGGAAAATGAAAATGTGAACAGTGTTCTTGGAGCCCTCGTTATAGATAGATCAGTACCAAAGGAATAGAGACCGTGATTTTTTTTTTATACAAGTACCAGCTGGTTTGCAGGGCAGTAGTGAATTATTGCTTGGTCTGGTGCATGACATAAAATCTAAGAGCAAAAAAAGTTTTCTTATGCCATGGAAAGCGTTGGCATTTATTGTGTTATCACTGCTTGATCTCTTGATTACCAGGTGGAGTAACCCTTCCTTCTTTCCCCAGCCCCTGAAAAGAGCAGCCATCAGGCAGGTTGGGTGGGGGAGGTCTTGAAGTCATCTCCCCCAGTGATATTTGAGGAAGAGGAACACAATTTGCATTCCACCTCAAACACGCTTGGAGTGGGATGGGGAAGCAGGAGTAAGGGCTTTGTGCCCTCAAGAAGAATTCAGTGGATAAGTGGAACTGATGCTCAACAGCTAGAAAGAATTATAGGCAGAGGTAATAATTGGTTCTGTTTGACCTGGTGCCTGTCTCTCCCCAATCTAGAGGACACTGTGAGGAGCTAGAAGAAAAATGGGAATGTTGCTTTCAGTGCTAGTCTATTAAAGCCAGGTTTTATTTACCAGCAACAGCTTCTTGTTGCAGCATTGCCGCACTACAGGTATCCATATGATATGCTCAGTATTGTTCATACACCAAGCAATGGAAAACAAGATACACTACTGGGAAACTGTGTGAGTAAATCTCTTGGAAGATTTATTTGTTATGGTATCATGAAGCTAAAGAGAAAATATACTATCAGTTATACTGGCAGTAGGCAAAATTCAAAATGGGGATGGTAAACTCTATCTGTATCCATTTTTGATAGTACCTCAGCTGAAGTGACCCTGCCAATCATTCCCTACTACTCAACCATTCAGATTAGAAATTTTTTTTCCAGACAACCAAATGGCAGTGAAAGAAAACAGTTAATTTTAAAGGACACTTCAATAATGTTACTGTGTTTCTTAGTGTACTTTCTGAGCAAGACCACAATAAATTGCTCTGCATTCTCATCGCACCATAGGAAAGGTTTTTCTGACACTTTCTGATAATGACATTGCATTTTACAATGATGTGACCCAAAGCTATCTCAGGGAATGAAATGTCTATAGTGCCAGAAATCTGGAATTGATCATTCTTAGTCTAGAATTGTTTACTCTATCTTTTAAGGCCAAAAAACCTACATTGTTTGCTATTAACTTGAATGATTTTTTTACTCTCTAAGATAGTAAGACAACTATTAGTGCAAACCAGCTGCATACAGACTGACCAAAGGAGCCATTGGAAATGTGTTTTTTTTTGTTTTTGTTTTAAATCTGTAAATAATTTCATGGTAAAAGTTGTTTTATATACTTAGGATACTTACAGTATATAGCCTAATGATTAACATAAATTATTATAGTAACTAGAATGCTTGTATGGAAAATTGGAGAACAGATACATGCATCAACCTTCCGACATTTAATAGTATAACCATTTCAGAATACTTTCATATGATGACACTGTACAGCATTTTGAATATGTACATCATAACTTGTCTTTGAGCGAGATGGGATCTGGGTATTATAGCTGCTTATATTATTATGAGGGTAATTGAGAGAAATAGAGAACTAGTACTGTAAGCCAACATGAAAATTGCATCTGAAATGTAGAACTCCAAATACAAATATTCAAAACCTATAACAGGTATTTTATTTATGATTACCTTTAAATTTCCAACTAATAAAATTGGAAGCTTGATTCTGCAACACAAACTGCAGTAGTCTATATTTTGGTGACCAACTTGTCTCTAATATCCATTATCTTTGTCCTCTTTTTGAGCTGCCATGCTGTCCACAGTCCTTGGATATAGAACAGTCTCTTTGAGGGATATATAATTCTGTGCAAGTTCCTTTTTTTTCCCTTTTTTTCTTTTTCCCCCATCATCTTTTCTCAATCTTGTGAGTTTAGTAAAATCAGAATTGGAATGCAAAGTGACTCATGCTTATGAATTTTGTAATTATTTAGGATTCTCATCTACAGCAAGCAGATTATTTGAACATAAAGGTAAACCTGAAGTACAAGAAAATACGTACAAGCCCTGTGTATATACTATACAAGCACTATTCATTTTCCAGAATTTCATTTTGTCTGTGACATAAGTAAAGGCAGATATTTTACTAGCTAGTATAATTGAATTGGCTTCTAAATTTTATGACGTTAACAAGCTTGATAGTAACATTTTCTAAACTAGAATGAGAGAGAATACTTAGTCCTGACACACACACTGATGTCTACTTCAGGCCCAGAACAAATAGGCTGTTACAAGAGTGCTATTTTGGAGAAATGATAGTTTTAGAAAACATGAGAGAAAAAAGGTTATTTTCTTTCACCCGCCTCCCCTGGAATGTCATCGTATCCAATTGCTGGTGAAAACTTTTCAATCTATGATGAAAATGCTAAAGCAACTTGGATGCATCTTTTCCTGTAGCTTTCCTTTTAAAGGTGATTGTGACAGTCATGGAGCTGCTATGTAATACCTAAGTATACAGATATGTAACATAGTTGTTGATAGAGACTGTATTACACTGGGGTAATGGAATGTTTATTATATGCTTAGAATGCTTTTATTCCAGGAGGACTGTTGCCAAGAAGAGAGTGACCCCAGAAAAGGACACCACCACCCACCCACCCTGCTCTCCATGCACACTTACTTGAAAAACAATCCGGTTTTGTGGATCTTACATTCTGCCTCCTAGTTATATGCCTTGTTTTGCCACGGCTATGAAATAGGGGGTATGTCTACACAGTCTACAGAAGCAAGTGTCCCAGCTTGGTTAACAGACTCTGGCCAGCGGGGCTCATGCTAGTGCTCTAAAAATAACAGTTGGCAGCATAGACGTTGCAGCTTGGGCTCTCAACACATCCCCCTTCACAGGCCAAGCTTCAGCCCAAGCTGCAACTTCCAAGTGCTCTCTGCACAGCTATTTGAGTACTAGGGGCAGCCTGGCTAGCCTGAAACTGTTGACCCAGGCTGGGAGGCTCGCTTACAGAGGTTATATAAACATAACCTAACAGATCAAAGGGCTGTAATCAGTTAAAATGAGATCTGGTCTTGAGGGGGTGATCAAAAGGACTAAACAGCTCTTAAAGAACTCTCTCCCTGAGGCTGAGGGAGAGAATGGTTTGAGCTGAGGGAATGAACTAACCCCAGAGGTCTTGGTGGTCTGTAAGAGAATTATACCTACCAGGATTCCCAGGTGGAAGATGGTTACATACCTAGTCAGCTAGATATGTGTACAGTCTGATTGTTTTAAGAATTGGTTTTCTCTGAAATGCATTTGTTCTAATAAATAATAATTTGCATTAAAAGGACTGTCAGATCACTGTGTACCACTATCATTTTCAGTACGTTAGTCAGGCCTTCTGAGGCAGTCACAGTTGATGCGGCGGGGACTGCAATCCAAAGGAAGATCCTAAAGTGGGAGAATGGTGTGATTCCATCCCAAGCGAGGTGATGGCCAGAGACCTGAGGGGAGGTGTATTCAGAGAGGCCAGGCATAGGGGTGTCAGGTTCAGTAAGCCCAGGAATGTGACAGTGGTGAAGTGTGTGTGTGTGTGTATATATATATTACTGAGGGATAAAATCCATCCTCTTTCCCAGGACCTGCATACAGCCATCTGTGCCACAATAAGTTTTGGTGTATGTGAGTGAGAAGTGTGGGTGAGGTACTAAGCAACGGCACAGGCAGGCCTCCACCCCATTGCTGTTTGTAGGTGGCTATGGCTATATTGTAGTAGAAATCTGCTCCGCCTTTGCCATTTACAAGCCAAAGTCTGAAATCTTTTGATAGAAATAATATTACTTGGTGACCGCTCTCTGTGTCAATACACACACACAGGGTGATCTTCATCATTAACAGTTTCTCTTCTGCAGTGCAGCGCAGTGCTTTTGTCGTAATGGGAGCCTGAAAAAAACAGTAGTAATGTGCCTGCAAACCCCAATCTAATCCAAGTACTCCACTAAAGATTTAACTTGGTGATATTGCCTTGGTTCTGACTGGATTTGTTAGTATATCAGGGCTGGTTATTCAAGGCAAATAGAAATATAAAAATTTAAGTTGTATCTTGAAAAGGGCAACGTAATCCTCTTTTAAATTAATTTAGCAATTTTAAATCTCTGGTTTTCTTGACTATAATGCCTATCTTCCTTGGGTTTACTTATCTAAAATATTAACTTGGTAAGTTGTAAGCATTTAATTGGGAATGTCTATGCACTATCCTTACAACTAAATTAGCTGGATTGGATGGTAGAAGTGGAATTTCTTGAGCAACCCCAAATTATTGGAATTGAAGTTATGATAGTGATATTGAAGGTAGGCATTGGGATGCTTTATCTTCCAGAAAGAGGACATTGTAGGCTTCTTGAACTAGTTGGGAAATGTCATCTTAATGGTTCTGCTGCATTGAGTACATTATTTGCACTTAAAAAAAAATAGCAGGAGCCACCTGAGCTTAGGAAAGAGCATCCACTAAATAGAACTGAATCCTCTGTACCAAGGACAAATACCCACATGCAAAATCATTGCAAAAGTCACTCACTCCCTAAAGTGTGGATGCAGCTCTGTCTTTAACAGGAAGACCCATGCTAAACATAGCCTTTCAACTGTCATAATAGTAGACTTCAGTTTTTTATGGATTATGAATTGGTGTGTTTTAATCAGGCACCTCCAGCTGCTTTGTATAATAAGAAAGCAGAGGCCTCTGCAGGGTAAGAATATTACTCCAGAGCTATTGCATGTAACTCTTGATGTTGTGAACGCCAATATTTTAGATAAGTGAACCCAAGGAAGGAAGATAAGCATTACATAGTCAAGAAAACCAGAGATTTTAAACTGCTAAATTAATTTAAAAGAGGATTATGTTGCCCTTTTAAGGATACAACTTAAAGATTTATATTTCTACTTGCCTTGAATAATGCTGCTTGACATTAATGCAGTCTTGCAGCAGCTTATGTTCTGTAAGAGAACAAGAGAAAACTCTTAGTCTGTCATTCTAAATAACAGTTTTGAAATTGATTGGTCACTGAAGCAGAGTTGGGTTGATATGTATGATAAAATTTGGGGAATAGTTGGATGCTTAGCTTGCAGAACCACAAATGTTAAACTTATATTTTTATTTAATAAAAAGAAGTTATAACTGAGAGGAATCTCTGCAGCCCAAAGTTGTGTTTGTGATGATTCAAACACTGCATTTCAACCAGAAACTATCACATAGCACAGATGAGAAACACTTGTCGTGTCTCTGGAACTTGCTTTTTTCTAAAGGCCAGTTGGAGCTATTAAATTCCATTTGTTTCTAGGCCAGTTCCAGAGATATCAGTTTATTACACTAAAAAGATTTTCGTTAGAAAAACGTGGTTTCATAACCTCTTTGTAAAAGGAGCTATTAAGCTGGACTTTTCTTTCCTTTTAAAAATTGCAGAAGTGATCTGTACATACTACCCCTATTGGAAGGATCTGAATGAACTTCAAATTGAGGCAAATCCTTCCCTCCCTGTAGGTATATAAGGAATCTAAGTCAGCCCTTGCTCGCTATGTTAGCAGCAGGGCAGCATACCTACTGAACTAGGTAGGTGAGGGAGAAGGGCAAGCCACTGTGTCCACATAAATACATTTCATATTGCAAAAGTGAGTGTGGCTATTCTAGTCTGTAGCATACCTAAGCCAAGGGTGAATTATTCCCTTCCTTTTTTTTTTTTTTTTAAAAAGGATCTGCAGTGTGAACTCCACTGCGTGGTCGCCCTCGTCTCTCACTCTGGGTCTAGGCCACTGTTTTCTGTAGTTTCCCCATAACACCACTCCCAATGGCTAGGGCAGGATTTAGCTGCAAGTAACTCAAGGAAACTCTGACAAGAACTCTTCTGAAACATGAGGTTAGGAAGGGAATTGAGACAAATGGAGTAAAACATACAGGGAATGAACTTTCTGATGCAAGGATTAAAAATGCAGCTGGATGGTCATTTGCCCATAAAGTGTGTGTTCTACTTTTTTTCAGTAAGGCTAAAAAGCATTTAACGGCAGATATGAAAGTGGTCATGATAATGATAAGTACTAAATATTAGAGTATATTATGACTTTACATTGTTTTATTAAATTATGAGAGTTTTGTGGATTTCCAATGCTGTATACCGGGGTCGGCAACCTTTCAGAAGTGCTGTGCCGAGTCTTCATTTATTCACTCTAATTTAAGGTTTCGTGTGCCAGTAATACATTTTAATGTTTTTAGAAGGTCTCTTTCTGTAAATCTATAATATATAACCAAACTTTTGTTGTATGTAAAGTAAATAAGGTTTTTAAAATGTTTAAGAAGCTTCATTTAAAATTAAATTAAAATGCAGAGTCCCCCCTGGACCGGTGGCCAGGACCCGAGCAGTCTGAGTACCACTGAAAATCAGCTCATGTGCTGACTTTGGCACGCATACCATAGGTTGCCTACCCCTGCTGTATACAGTTAACACCATGGCACCATACCTCTTAAAGTAATCCACTCTTCATGGAGTGTCTGAGAAAACATTCTCTGTAAAAACAGTATCTTTTACCATATTAGTGGCTCTTCTGACCCCAGGAGGTCTTGGTTTTCCTCGATAAATTGTCAGATAATATGTGTATAGACCTAATTTTGAAGTCACTAACATATAACTAACAAATACAATTCATACTGGAAAGCTAAGGGACTGACTGTCATGCACCAAACTGCATGCTCCTAAATTGTTTTTACCTACAACGTTGTTTTAGTAAGTTGATTTGATTTCTTCTGCTTGTTTTCATAGGCGCTTAAAATAAGAAAGAGCTGCAATTGCCCCTCTCTTCCTGGACCAGACCCTCGCCTCATTTTCAAACTTAACACGCAGCATCTTCTGGAAGCATCTAAGGATAAAGAAGGCCAGAATGCTACTGAGCATGATCTTGCAAAGCCAAAAGTGGATTTTACTTCTGTTCAAAAGGAGGAAAAGATTCCAATAACTTTTGCAGTTAAAAAGGAACCAACGAGCTGAAGGGAAAAACATTCACCTGAAAAACTTTACAAACAGTTCACTGAACAGATTTTTTCCCCTGCAAAACTTTTGATTCTTTTGGGATGATAAAATGGACAAATCATGTTTGTACCTCCATGGTGCCAAAAATCCATCGAGAGAAACTTGTTTCTCTGTATCACAATGTAGATCAAGCCACCAGTATTCTGTGTTCCCAAACTTGTGATCTCCCACTCAGTGCAATGAGGAACTCTCCCTGCATACAGAGAGCGGTGTATTGGAGTTGAGACTTTTACTCAAGAAGGGATGCTAAACGTAAATCATTTCAGTAGGGGAGCAGAAATCTCTGTACAATCCATTCACACGAATAGAAAAGAAGCAATAAAATGGCCAGTGGGCTGTACATACATCCACCTAATTGGATGGTTTTCTGCTGGGTTTTTTCTAATTAAATATCTTTTAAAGGCACTTTAGAATATGAATTGTTTCAGCATTTCACTTCAAAGTAATCCAGAAGGGTTGTGCAGAATTATATTTAAAAGTGAAGTCAGAAAACATACAAGGGAATCTTTTTCCTTTTAAAAATCTGTAAGAACTGTCACTTGTAGCACTGGGATATTTTGCAAGTGATCTCTTTAAATGGTGTCTCTTTAATAGATCAAGATGCTTCTTCAACAGGCAGATTCACTTCAGAGGCAGTTGGGCTGGACAGATCACCGCTTGAATATTAGTGATTGGTGCTCTATAAATACATTAGGGTTTGACCACCTGTGAAACTTCTAAGCTTTTCAGACAATGCATCCTACTTCGAAAGTTTATTTCTCCTTAGGAAATGGCCATCTAATGCTAGTTTACAAGTCTGTCTCTCAAGTCTGTCCCTCTTACAGGGGAGATGATTACTTGGAGTTGCCAGGGGAGGAATGGATGATGAGTGTAGTTCCCAATGCAAGGCCTTGGTTGGAGTTGATCAGGTAAAGAAGGAAACGTGTAGGAGATGCCTCCAAAAGGAAGCTTGGGAAGATATGTGAGACCATGCCTCTGCCCCGTTGTACAGTGAGCTTCTCAGATTGAATAAAGGGATGTGACCTCTTCATTGGCACACCTACTTGGGCATCCCTAATGCCAAATGTGATTTGAGGAGCCCCCTCATCAGGGTTTATATAGGTGGAAGGCAGAAGATTTCTCTGTTCCTTCAAATCATGTACGTCTGAGGAGCCAATTTTCCTTCGTTTCCTTGCCAGCCTGGGAGTTAAACTAGCAGGTTGTGCAGCCTCATTTGATGAGGTTGGGAAAAGGTCCAGAACCAGATAGAGCCTTGTAATATGAAGCTAAGAATCATCCCCCCACCCAAGAAGCTCCTTGCTACAGATTTATTTTATTCTTTGTCCTCTCATGATGGACTGACCTTTCCTCCATTTAGCTAGGCCTTCCATGAAGCACAGCCAGCACATCATGTTTATTTTCAGCTGGTTGATAGGCTCTTACTTTCCAATTCATGAAAATAAAGTGTGCTAGTCTTACTGGACTAAAAGAATGATACAGTGAACAGAAGAGGAAGAAATCCCTTTCTTTTACTGATTGAAATGCATGATCTAACTATGTATTGTTTTGGGATCCATTTTTTATTAAAGTTCAAGAAGAAAATTACTGATGCTTTCCTATGTGGTAAGAGGGAAAACTGCAGGATTTTATTAGGATGTTTGACAATGCATCACATCATGGTACAGATGGCATTTGAATGATCCTGTTCATTATAAAATGGAGAACTGTGAAATTTTAGAATGTATTGGACAAAGCACAATTTCTTTTCCTTTTAATTTAGTTTGAATGCAAACTTTTTTGAAAAGACCATATTCAGCATTGGTTTGTAGGCACAGAGTCTGAAAAAGAGTTTGAACAATAGTTTATTTGCTGACTTAACCCAAAGAACTTGAGTCCTTTGAGCCATCTAACATCTCTGTTCGGGGGTGAATGGGCTGTACCTGAATGGTTGACTGTGCTGATGTTTTCCAGGCCAGATTGACTGCATATTACTTGCAAGCTATTTTTAAATTTGTATGCAAGACACCACTGGCAACAGGCAGAAGGTCCAGCCTGACCATTATCCATCCATCCATTATTTTTATTCTTAGTGACAGGAATTTATGTAACAGACATTCAGCAATGTGTTAAGGCATTTGGACATTGTCACCTGAAGGTAAACAGAAAAACACACCATTTAGATTTCCCTGTGGATTTTATAACTTAAACTGTATAGTCAAGACCCCCATGCTTCTTCCCTCCCACCCCAGTGTCAAAGCTTATTTTGTTTCCAGTCCTTCTGGTTGACATACAACATGATTTTATGTCAGAGGAGATGAGGGAGAACCTAGAGAACTTTTATAGAGTTCATGCATTTTTAAATATACATTTATAGTAAATAAACTACAGAAATATTGTATTTATACTTTATTGGTCCATTTTAGGTGGCTTAAGTGTTATGTTGGTGAATGTCTGGGATACAAATACTGGTATTCAATAAGTAAGAGTTGTTTAAATTCCAGTGTATAAATGTCTTGCTTATCATATAAAGATGACCCTGAACCAGCCTCTGAATTTGAGATGTTCAAAATCTAGATTTGTATTTTGCACATTGATCTTACTCTAATACTTTGTCGAGTGCTTTTAAAAGATTTCTTCTTTCATTTTTGCATAAAGAATTAGGATACCCAAAGCCTGCATCTCTTGAGTCTGCCTCTTGTTAGCCTCATGTGTCTAAGTGCTTTCTAAAACCTATACACTGCGTTTGCCTAAGCCTCTATAGAATTTTTGTTTAAATATTTAAAATTACTTTCTTGCCCATACAGAAATAGATGAAATTAAAAGATGTTACTTTCCAAAGGTCTGGGAGCCTTGAGCAAAATCTACACTGGCCCTTTTATTTGTTAAAGAAACTAATTCTAAATCCTTGTGGAGTTAATTTTAAAATATACTTCCACTAGGAAAAATATTGCAAGTACCAACTTCTAACTAGCTGTAAAACTCTTATGCTGCAATTGGATAGTTTAGTGGACTCCAGTGAAAGAAAGAAGTTGGAATTAAAGTGAAAGGAACTCAGTACTGAAAGATGAATGTTGTCACAGGGGGAAAAGTAGCATGTAAAATTAAGACAGATTGGTAAAAATGTTTCTACCTTCTACTGTCAGTGCTGCATGCTGTGTTTCACAACTTCTTATGGAAAGATTAAGTCCACAGTACACACAATACTAAATTTATTATGCATTTACCTTACTAGGAGTGATGAGAAATTTGACAAGCAGGAGACATGCACACAAGTCAGTCTTACAATAAAATTGTCATCTTGTAACTTTTTATTTTGTCACATTTCGCATCTTGTTTTAAAATAATACCTATCTTGATGTGAAATATTTATAAATTCTGAGAAACCAAAGCAAAGTACTTGTTAAAAAATGCATTTTGTTTTGAAACTCTGTTTGAAGTCATTTAAAAAGAGAAACAAATGTGCAAACTCAGGCTATTTTACTATCTGTCCTCCGGAAGCTCTTCTGTAGTGTTGCACTTCTATTGCAATACTTAAGGTTGAAAAGGCACTTCTAGTATAATCCCCAATCTTCAGACACTTAAGTGTCTTAAATGCTCAATGTGCTGAAATTTCTTATGCATACTCTCAGTTCGTAGGATTTTCTTGGTGGGTGGAAAGAGGAAGAGTTGGTAAAACTCTATTCAGATGGTTTTCTGATGTTAAAAAAATCACTTTTTGCTTTCTAATCCACATTTAATTTTTCTTAAACTTCAGATGTGGCGTGGATTTAGCAAGGGATAGTAACTGGCATTTCTAGATCACTCAAAGTAGGTCACAAATATTAATAAGCCTCTCAAAACACCTGTATAGGTGAACTATTTACCTGTTTTCTAGTTGGAGAAACTGGGGCACAGTCAGATAAAGGCTACACAGTAGGTCAGGGGGAAAGCTGGGAATAGAGCCCAGGAGGTCTGATTCAATCCCCAGCACTATTGTTTCTAAAATCACATTTTCTTTTAAACAAATTGAGGTGATTGCTATTTGAAAACTACATATTAACATGCAGAGCACGTCATCCACTACTAGGTGTGCCTGCAGAGGTTTGCATGTTGCATGTTTGGTTAATATGCTCAGCTATCTGCACAAACCTTGAATAATCCTTAGCGGTTCATTACCTTCAGTGTACCCTGACCAGTCTCTGAAGGCCTCATTGTTTTTTCCTCTCTGCCTAACCCCACTAAAGAAACAGATCCTAAAGTCTGTTAGTGCTGTGGCTGAGATTCCAAACAAAGATGTCAGGAAATTCAATGTCATAATTCCCACAGCAAGCCTAGCTTGGCTATGTATTACATATATGAAGACATAAAATGAACTTCATACAAGTAATGCAGGATGTTGCATTACTGTTGCACTCTGTTCTTCTTAGAGTGATTGCTCATGTGAATTCCAATAGGTGTGTGTGCACGCGCCACATGCATGATTGCTGGTAAGCTTTTCCCCTAGCAGTACCCGTCGGGTCAGCTGCAGAGACCCCTAGAGTGGCGCCTATATGGTGGTGTATATATGTCCCTGCCGACCTGCCATCTGCTCAGTTCCTTCTTAACACCTGTGACGGTCATTGGAACGGCTCAGTCTCTTGCATCTGCAAGTGCCTACCTAGTGGTTCCCTTGTATTTGTGTAAATAGTCATTAGTAAGTTGTTAATAGTTGTAGATCAGTTTAGCTTACTTAGGGGGCTTTCCCCCTCCCCCATTTTACTCTCCCCGGTGCCGGGGCATGCCTCAGTTGCAGGGGTTTAAGGCGTGCGAGAGGTGCGCGAAACCTACCCACAAGTGATCCACACGCCGCCTGTCTCAAGTGCCTGCAGGAGGGCCATCAGACAGATAAGTGCCCTATTTGCAGGATCTTCAGACCCAGGACTAAGAAGGAGCGGGTCTATCATCTGAAGCTCCTCCTGATGAAGTCGGCCCTTCAGCCAGAGCCAACACTGGCATCCTCGGTGCGCAGCGCAGTGGCCTCAGTGCTGGGACATCCAGTACCAAGGAAGGACTCCACCAGGGAGCACTGGCACCGCTCCCTGGCCTGCAAGGCCAGTGCCACCAGACGGCACCATTCGCAGTCCCTGGTGCTGCATAAGAAAAAGAAACCAGACAGGATGTTCCTCTATCAAGAAGCCGAGGAAGGATTCCAGTGGGGTGCGTCCTCAAGAACCGGTGCCGTTGACTTCAGCCCCAGTGGCAGAGCCATCGAGTCCAGCAAGAACAGACTCCCCTACCTGGGACGATTTGGAGGAAGAGCTTGACCTCTCCTCCACTTGGGGCAGATATGAGGTGGCTCGAGACCTCATTGCCATGACGGCACAGTACTCGGCCCCGCAGGTGTGGGGCCTGGCTTTGCAAACTCAGGCACTGTCAGTAGCACCGGCGACGGCACCATGGACTGCACCGACATCCGTCGCGGTACCGCCATCGATTCATCATCGGGGGAAGCCCATGATGTTGCGGCGCTGATCTCCATCTCCCCGGTACCGCTCGCAGGCACCATCGGGCTCTGCTCCTCCATGGTTGGGTACAGAATACTTGTCAGAGTCAGATGCCGAATCTTCTGTCTCCCGATGCAGCCACCACCACTCCCAGTCCTGGCACCGATCCCGGCACCATAGGCCAGTGGAACAACTGGCACCAGCCATCACTTGGCCACCCCAGTGGCAGGGTCCAGTACAATGGCCCTTTTGGACCCCTTGGGCCTACCACCAGGGTCAGGGTCAGGGATCCAGGCCAATATCGGTAGTGTCAGCCCCCCGTGCCCCTCCATCACTGGGACGCCAAGAAGCTGGATCTCTTTGGCTGTAAACTCTATTCAACTGGTGGGCTCCAGCTTCGAGTAGCGAATCAGCAGGCAGTGCTTAGCCGATATGCCTTTAATTCCTGGAGCTCGTTGGCTAAATTCCAGGAGTTAATCCCGGCCGATTCTCACAAGGAGTTTGCACTCCTTGAGGAGGGTAGAGTGGTGTCTAGGACCGCCCTCCAGGCAGCACTGGACGTGGTGGACTCTGCCTCTCGAACCATGGCCACCACCGTTGCAATGAGGTGCAATGCATGGCTCCAGGTTTTGGGTATCCCACCGGAGGTCCAGAACACCATACAGGACCTTCCCTTGGACTGCAAGGGCCTGTTCACTCAAAACATGGACACAGGCTTGCATAGCCTATAGAACTCTCGGGCGACTGTGAAGTCTCAGGGGCTTCACACCCCAGCGCCTCAGAGAAAGCCCTTTAGACCTCAGTCCTTGTCCTGCTTCTACCCTGGGCTTCCTAGACGAGATCCATCAAGGAGAAGGGGCAGGAATAATAAGAGGTGCCCACCGCAATGCTCCTCGGGCCAAGGCCAGGGTTCAGCCAAACAGCCCCCTGGCCCCAAGCCTAACTTTTGAAGATGCGCCCGAGGACAGTGCACCAGTCGCCATCTTGGATCCTCCCCCCCCGCCCCCTTTGTGAATCAACTCTCCCGCTTCTACCGTGCTTGGTCTCAGATCATGTCAGATCGCTGGGTCCTCAGCACGGTAGGAGCTGGATATTCTATCCAATTCTGTGCCCTCCCTCCTGCCCTTCCACCCCTCTTCCCTGTCCCTTTTCAGGGACCCCTTTCATGAGCAACTCCTTTTGCAGGAGATGCAATCACTCCTAGCTCTAGGGACAATAGAGGAGGTTCCTCAGGAATTCAGGGGTTCTACTCCTGCTCTTTCCTCATCCCCAAGGCCAAGGGTGGGCTTCAGTCTATCCTGGACTTACAAGACCTCAACACATTCATAAAGAAGGTGAAGTTTCGCATGGTCTCTCTGCCCACTATCATTCCCTCCCTGCATACAGGAGACTTTTTGAAGGACGTGTACTTTCACATTGCTATTATCCCATCCCACAGATGCTTATTCAGATTTGTGGTTAGTGAACAGCACTACCAGTTCAGGGTGCTCCCATTTGGCCTCTCAGTGGCCTCCCGGGTGTTCACCAAGTGTATGGCAGTCATGGCAGCCTTCCTCTGCAGGCCCAACGTGCAGGTATTCACGTATTTCTATGACTGGCTCATTAAGGTCGAGTCCCAAGCACAGGTGGCAGAAAACGTGTCCCTGGCCCAGGCTATGCTTCACAGGCTGGGACTTATATTGAACGAGCCCAAGTCCACATTGACCCCCACACAAAGAACAGAGTTTATCGGCGCTCTCTTGGACTCCACGCACGCGAGGACGTTCCTTCCTGAACTGTGTTTCAAAGCGCTCATGAACGTTATTGAGACCCTACTCTGCTTTCCCACAACCATGGCCAGAAATTGTATGAAATTTGGGGCACATGGCAGCCTGTACATATGTGGTACAGCACTCCAGGCTGCGCCTTCGGCTCCTCCAGGCATGGTTAGTGCAAGTGCACAGACCAGGCAGGGACCCATTGGACTCAAAAGTGACCCTCCCACCTCGGCTCTTTCCGCTGGTGGCTGCAACCACAGCTGGTTTGTATGGGAGTACCCTTTGCCAAACCCCAGCCTACGCTGTCCCTGGTCACGGACGCCTCGGCACTCGGTTGGGGAGCACATCTGGGGAATATCAGAACCCAGGGCCTCTGGTCCCATGCAGAGCTATCGCTGCACATCAACGTAAGGGAGCCGAGGGTGGTTCGCCAGGCATGCCAAGTGTCACACACATGCCCTGAAGGCGGGCCTGGATCAGTGCTCAGGGACAATACTGCAGTGATGTTCTAGATAAATCACCACAGCTTTTTATTGTAAATCACCACAGCTCTTTATTGCTATCGCAGAAAAAATGAGGGGGCTCCCGATCTCATCACAGTGCATCTCGTCATGGATCACGTCCTGTATCAGGACTTGCTATGACCTGGCTAAAGTTCCAGCCCCTCCGCTTACGGCGCACTCTACCAGAGCGCAGGCAGCGTTTGAAGCATTCCTGGCGCAGGTCCCTTTCCAGGATATCTGCAAGGCGGCAACCTGGTCTTCAGTCCACACCTTCACTTCACACTATGCTATCACCCAGCAGGCGAGGGGAGATGTTGTTTTTGGTAGGGAAGTCCTTCACTCTCCCTGGGTAATGGCTGGGAAGTAACCTATTGGAATGCACATGAGCAATCACTCAAAGAAGAAAAAATGGTTACGTACCTCTCGTAACTGTTCTTCGAGATGTGTAGCTCATGTCTAGTCCAAATCCCGCCTACCTCCCCACTGTCGGAGTATTCCAGCAAGAAGGAACTGAGCAGACAGCAGGTTGGCAGGGACATGTGTACACCGCCATAAAGGCGCCACTCTAGGGGTCTCCACAGCCAACCCGATGGGTACTGCTAGGGGAAAAGCTTTCCGGCGATCATGCACGCGGTGCGCGCACACACCTATTGGAATGCACATGAGCAACACATCTCGAAGAACAACAGTTACGAGAGGTAAGCAACAGTTTTTTCCTTCACATGCATACAGTGTGGCCAAATTACAGCTCCGGTGGGAATCATGACTTTCAATTTTTGTGTTTTTAAAATCTAAATTATAGTGTAAAATTAGCTACATTAATACATTTTTAATATGCAGCATAGATTCTGCCGCATGCTTCACAAGAAGGTGTTACATGGAATCTTAGCAACAGCAAATCAGGGGCACAAAAGAGTTGTCAAAAATAACCTTGCTTTTTCTTGTACTATTTCTAAATCTGCCCTTTTAAAATCAGTTTATTTAGTGTAATAGTTTTCCCCTAAAAAGATCTGAGATGAGTTGTTCGGCTCAGTCTAGTTTCAGTCCAGTGCGAGAGAGGCCACATCACATGAACCCCGATTGCAGCTGACACCCTGTTGAGATTCCTGGCAGGCAGACCATGACTGGGATAACTCAGTCTCTCTCCCCATCACCTTCCTTTCTGGCTTCTCAAGAAAAGGGTGGAAGTGAATTGGTGCTGCTGCCCATGCTGTGCCTAAAGGAAAGCTGCTCTTTCCAGTACTGTTGAGATGCCATCTTTAATGAGCATCACATTCACCGAAAGGAAGGATGGTCTAGTGATTAAGCAGAGAGTGAGACACAGCTGGATTCTATTCCTGGCACTGCCACAGACTTCTGTGACCTAGAGCGAATAACGTAAGCCCAAATATTTTTTAAAAGTGGCTTCTGATTTTGTCTGCCTCAGTTCTTGAGGGACACATGTCTGACTTGTCAAAGCTCCTTAGCACTTAGCACTCCTGCGGGAGTTGCATGTGCTCAACACTTCTAGAAAATCAGGCCTTAGGGAATATCAAATTGGGCACCCAAAATCCGAGGCCACTTCAAAATTTTTAGCTTTAACTCTCTTTGCCTCTGTTCCCCATCTGCAAAATGGCAATACTTCTCTGTCTGCAGTGGTGGCATTATGCTGCTTGTAAAGCCTCTTGAGATCCCTGGGCCTAAAGCTCTGTAAGTGTGCAGTGCATTGGTTTTTGTTAGTTTGGTTTTGCTTTTTAAATAAAGACTTTAAATGTCTAGAAATTAGTACAATATAACTGTCCTCCTGTGCTTCAGAAAGGCATGCTCTTCACTGCGGCGTACCAGACTTGCTGTAGGGAAGGATTCTATCGTACAACGTGATAAGCTGTTTACTGCACACTTGTTCTGTTTTTAAACAAAGGATTATTACAGCAAATTATAATGCATGTTGAATGGAGGACTCTTTCCATGTGTACCCACATGTGTGGTTTGGCTACTAAGGAGAAACAGGGCTGACAAACAACAAAAGTATATCTTGTGTTTATCAAGAGCATTTTTCCCTCCCCTGTACTCAGAATTAAACATTTACCATATATCTTAAGTAATATTTAATGGCTAGAGTGCTACAAGTTTTCATTTCAAAATCTAGTATGTTTGAATAGTTGAATCATTGTCAATAAAAGCACGTTAGTGGTCTTTGAGAAGGTTATCTGACCCTAATCACTGCTGGGATGGAACCCAGTAATTCCATTTAGAAAATAAATATTGTAGTATAAATACTAGTATGTATTTAAAGCTTCATTTAGAATTCTGAGCTGCATCAGAATCTTTTCCACTCTGGCTGTGCCCACTCCACAAGTCCTGTATTTTCTGCTAGGTCAGTGTGGGTCACAGCACAAGCCGATGTGTCTGTTTGTGTACAGTAGTTGGAGGAAGGGAAAAGAGAGTTTGCTGTATTGAAATAATTTAGCATTTTGACTTAGTATATATTTAAAAAACAAAAGCCTCCCCATATTGTAGAGATGTGGCTGGAACTCACAAATTTCTGTTGATTATTGTGCCGTTGTTACAGGGAGTGGGGGAAATAGTTTAATGAAATAGTAAGTATTGATAAAGAATTACAAATGCCTATTTGTTATAAGCTTGCATGGAAGGTCTTTACATCCTGGCACACTGTGATCTCTCTGCTCTATATCTCCATGGTCTAAATGTTATAGTAGGAAACATCTTTTCTCTTCTGAATTTAACAATCCTAATTTTATTGTAGTGACTATGCCTTTTAACTAGGGCTGTCAAGCGATTAAAAAAATTAATCTCTATTAATCTTGCTGTTCAAATAAATAGTATTTTATTGTTTAATATTTTGGGATGTTTTCAAATATATTGATTTCAATGACAACATGGAATACCAAGTGTACAGTGCTCACTTTATATTTATTTTTTATTACAAATATTTGTGCTGTAAAAAACAAAAGAAATAGTATTTTTCAATTCACCTAATACAGGTACTGTAATGCAATCTCTTTATCATGAAAGATGAACTTACAAATGTAGAATTATGTACAAAAAACCTGCATTTAAAAATAAAACAATCTAAAACTTTAGAATCTACAAGTCCACTCAGTCCCATTTCAGCCAATCATAGAATATCAGGGTTGGAAGGGACCTCAGGAGGTCATCTAGTCCAACCCCCTGCTTGAAGCAGAACCAATCCCCAGACAGATTTTTGCCACAGTTCCCTAAATGGCCCCCTCAAGGATTAAACTCACGATCCTGGGTTTAGCAGTCCAAAGCTCAAACCACTGAGCTATCCCTCCCCCCTCACTTAGACAAACAAGTTTGGTTACAATTTGCAGGAGATAATGCTGTCGGCTTCTTGTTTACAGTGTCACCTGAAAGTGAGAACAGGCGTTCACATGGCACTGTTGTATCCGACATCGTGAGATATTTACATACCAGATGTGCTAAAGATTCATATGTCCCTTCATGCTTCAACCACCATTCCAGAATATATGCATCCGTGCTGATGACAGATTCTGCTCAATAACAAGCCAAGGCAGTGCAGACAAATGCATGTTCATTTTCATCATCTGAGTCAGATGCCACCAGCAGAAGGTTGATTTTTTTTTTTTTTTTGGTGGTTCAGGTTCTGTAGTTTCTGCATCGGAGTGTTGCTCTTTTAAGACATCTGAAAGGATGCTTCACACCTTGTCCCTCTCAGATTTTGGAAGGCACTTCAGATTCTTAAACCTTGGGTCGAGTGCTGTATCTATCCTTAGAAATCTCACATTGGTACCTTCTTTGGGTTTTGTCAAATCTGCTGTGAAAGGTTCTTAAAATGAACATGTGCTGGGTCATCATCCATGCGAATACCTGTTCTCACTTTCAGGTGACATTGTCAATAAGAAGTAGGCAGCATTATCTCCCGTAAATGTAAACAAACTTGTTTGTCTTAGTGATTGGCTGAACAAGAAGTAGGCCTGAGTGGACTTGTAGGCTCTAAAGTTTTACATTGTTTTGTTTGTGAGTGCAGTTGTGTAACAAAAAAAAAAATAGACATTTGCAAGTTACACTTTCATGATAGAGATTGCACTACAATATTGGTATGAAGTGAATTGAAAAATACTATTTCTTTTATCATTTTTATAGTGAAAATGTTTGTAATAAAAATAAATATAAAGTGAGCGGTGTACACTTTGTATTCTATGTTGTAATAGAAATCAATATATTTGAAAATGTAGAAAAACATCCAAAGTATTTAATACATTTCAATTGGTATTCTACTATTTAACTGTGTGATTAATCGTGATTCATTTTTTTGAGTTAATCGCGAGAGTTAACTGTGATTAATCGACAGCCCTAAGTATAACCTCAAGAGATAAACAAAAGGAAGTTCTTTAAAAGGACTGTGTATTCCTTTCTCTGTTTTTAAATTTTTTCCTCTATCCGCTCCTCAAAACTGTCTTAGATCCTTTAATACAAAATATGTCAGTACTAATTATGTTCTTCTCCATTTGGCAACTTTGATTCCCCCCCACACACACTTCACAACTTACAAAGGAACTGAAATTAACCTGGTTTTATGGTGATTCATGCATCAGCAGCATTGAAGGTATGTTGTCAATTATTTAAATTTGTGGGAATAAGGAGTCATGTGTGAGCTTTTTTTTAGTTTTAAAAAAGTTCAATTCTGGGGGGTTTTGTCAAAGCAGAAAATGAAAACTTTCTTTCTTTAGAAAAATGTACTTACCATTGTCCATTCAGCTCTATAAACCACCAGAGTTATTCTGCTGAAAATATTTAACATTTATGGCTTGAAAGCCAGTGTAACTTTTTTTTTTTTTTTTGCAAAGACTGATTCCACCTCACTTCACATTAATTAGAAAAGAAAAATATACATAATTGAAAACCTGACTGCAAATGCAGAACTCTGATAAAGTCACCATTGATGATAATGCATTGTATTTGCATAGTACTTTTCAGGCTGTGTAGCGCACAGCTCAGGAAGGGTAAGAGCAGTGCTTTCCTATTCCTATTTCTCTACCCTCAGCATAATTTGCAGACAGTGCTCTAAATTACACTGCTTGCTATTGGTTCCAAGAAGCCGCTAAATCATCTGGAGATAAATGGGTTATAGTGAAGACCTTAGTCCTACCACCTTTTGCTCCTGCCACATGCCCTAAACCAGCAACTGAATCAGCCAGTGGTGTGGTGCAAAGGGGCTGCCTCCCAGCTGAGAATGACCCTACATGCATCTCAGATGCTTCCTAGTGAGTATACAGAACATGTATTTGGAAGTTCAACAACCTACACCACCATGGGACCTGAATCATGTATTCAAATGTCTGACCAGACCACCCTTTGAGCCACTAGCAACCTGCTCTCTCCATGAAGGTCACGTTTCTGATGGCCATCATGTCAGCCAGACGGGTCAGCGAAATAGGAAGCACTCATGGCTGAACCTCCCTACACCGTATTCACCGATCTCCGGTGCAGGGACGCACTGACACATAAAGTGAAGCACCCACAGGGATGCACATCTCAAAAAACCATCATTACTGCACAAGGTGAGTAACTTCTTCTTATCTTTGAACTCTGACATGGAGACCACAATTTTTAAAAGTGGTCGTTGATTTTGGGTGCCTCATTTACTGAATCTTGAGACAACTTTGGGCCTTATTGTGGGGGTGTGCTGAGTGCCCAGAACTCCAGCTCAGTCAATGGGAGCTATATATGTGTAGTCTGAATACTGGGCCCAAGGTGTCACAAGTTGCAGGGAGAGGTTTAGTGATTTTTTTCTGAACTTCATTACCCATCCTCAGTAATGAAATGCTTGTGAACAGCCTGGCTTTTGATTTTCTCATTTCCTCTTCTCTTCATCTGTGGAGAATGCATGTAACAGGAATGCAAGTTGCTAAAGGAAATAGACCTCATTGGTGACATCATTCTGTGATAGGTTGGATCACAGAACACCCCTTGGGAACTGCCAACTGATGTGTTGGGACTACCACTAAGCCCATTTTCCCTGGCAGCTTGGGACTTCAGAACCCTGCCTGGTTTGAGCCAGACATGCTAGCCTGCTACAAACCCAGACCCAGGCCTGAACCACATCCCCCAACAGCTGCAGGCTTAACTGAAAACAGCTTAAGAATTGCTCCTGTCTCTAACACTCAGATGCCCAGCTCCCAGTGGGGTCCAAACCCCAAATAAATCCATTTTACCCTGTATAAAGCTTATACAGGGTAAACGCATGAATTGTTCACCCTCTATAACACTGATACATATGCACAGCTGTTTGTCCCTCCCCCTCGGGTATTAATACATACTCTGGGTTAATTAATAAGTAAAAAGTGATTTTATTAAATACAAAAAGTAGGATTTAAGTGATTCCAAGTAATAACAGACAGAACAAAGTGAATTACCAAGCAAAATAAAATAAACCACACAAGTCTACACCTACTACAGTAAGAAAGTGATTACAGATGAAATCTCACCCTCAGAAATGTTCCAGTAAGCTTCTTTTACAGACTAGCTACCTCCTAGTCTGGGTTCAGCAATCACTCACACCCCTGTGGTTACTGTCCTCTGTTCCAGTTTCTTTTGGGTATCCTTTGGGGGTGGAGAGGCCATCTCTTGAGCCAGCTGAAGACAAAATGGAGGTGTCTCCCAGGGGCTTAAATAGACTTTCTCTTGTGGGTGGAGATCCCCTCCTGTCTCCTATCCAGAATTCAACTCCAAGATGGCATTTTGGAGTCACACGGGCAAGTCACATGTCCATGCATGACTGAGTTCCTTACCAGCCAGGCCACATTCCCGGGAAAGCTCAGATGTGGATAGGTGTCTCCAAGTTTATTATTAGCTTAAGTGTTTCTTGACTGGGCACTTACTGAGAATAGTCTTTTCTCAGGAAGCTGAACAACTGCTTCACTGAGGCTACTTAAAATTAATCAAGTACATACCCAATACTCATAACTTCAAACCTAAAAATGATACATGCATACAAATGGGATGAATATATTCAGGAGATCATAACGTTTTCTGAGATATGTTACATGGCATATCTAGCATAAAACATTCCAGTTGTCATATTTACTTTCATAAGCATATTTCCATAAGGCATTATGGAGTGCAATGTAACACATTCATGCAGCTTTTTTCTTCCTGGGCACTGATAATTATTGTTCAGACACCTTTTAAAAAGTGTTTGTATGGAAAACACGCAGTCAAAAATGAGTAACAGAATGCTGGAATTAGTCAATATGCCTTTACATTGTATTAAGACTTTAAAAAAAAAATCTTCAATTTTACTGCTCACCCAATGCTCAGCTGTTGTTCTAGCAAATAAATGTTTGTGGGTCATTAAGCATGTACAGTTGCCACTCTCCTCATGTCAAAGAGAATTTTACCCAGTTTTTCCTTGAGATAAATGTCATCTCAATTCATTGTGATGGTTTCTCAAACATAGTACGAAAACATTTTTAATCCTTGAGTGAGGTCATACCATAAAGGTCTTTTACCCTCCATTTTTTGTCTAACCTAGCCACACTCAATCAGCTGTAAAAGGCTTTTGTGGCTCTTAGTCTTAAATGTGCTGGGGTACAATACCGGCGTGACACCATTCCAATCTTCTGGCCAAGCAGCTCTCGCATGGAGGCCAAGGTTCTCCATGCTACCCACTGCTGTGCCTCAGCACTGGGCTGGCGGGACCACTCCTGTGGGTGAATGGTTAGTTTGGCCTCCATCCTCATTCAGCCATCGGCCTTTGCTAAAACTGACAGAAAAGGAGGGTGTTGTTGGGTTTATTTTTTTGTGATGTGACTCCTTGAACAATGAGAAGTGGGTGAGGCCACTAACTTCTGTCACCTGCATTACTGAAGAGCCATCAGCAGTTAATGACTTTCAGTCAGGCTGTAACATACTGGCTGTGATGGAAAGTTGGTACCTACCCTTGCAAATTTTATCATGAGTCGCAAATATTTGGTGTTTTACTTAAAGCCCCAGCTGATAGAATCCAGTGACTTCATGAGAATCTCAAGTTTCTTAAAAAAATAAATAAAAAAGTAAGTTTTTTAGCTCTCGTGCTTGCAGAGAAAAGCAGGAAGAGATGAAGGAAGTGAACCCTAAAGGCTCAGAAACTAGTAAGCTAATAAAAAGTACACCAAATTCATTATTTAAAAGAAACATGCATGATTTTTGCGACCCGAGTCACGATTTTTTGACTTTTTTAGCATTGGCCTTTAGTTACTGGCTCCTGGAGCTGTGATCTGCAAGAATTCTCCTTCTCAAGTAGCAGACACAGAATAAGGGGCTCAGGACAAAATGTAAAATTGGGTTTTTTTTTCTTGTAACAGTTTCAGTTTTTCAAGGATTCTTTCCTTCACGCCATGCTCTTCCAAATCTCAAGCTCTATCTCCCACTCCATCTTTTCTCTTCCAGCTTACTGAGTTGTCTTATTTTTGCTCCTTCACACTGGCTCCCTCTCTCTGATGCATCCTTTCACATTCCTTCATCCCCTTCTCTCCAGTCTTCCTTTCACACTCAGCCCCTCATTCATCTCCTCTCCTTCCCCAGGGGCAGGGGTGTGCATGGGAAATATTGGGAGGGCTGTGTCCCTGCTTCTCCCCCAATTGGTGGGGGCACATGACTCCTCTGGCCCTGGGACTGGGCCAGGAGTCACAGAACACACCTCTCCAAAAACTATCAAATTTAAATTCCTGTGCACGTCCCTGCCCAGGGGGAAGGAGAAGAGCCAGAGAACAAGCTGATAGCCAGGTTGGCCTCCTCTACAACCAAGGGATGGGAGAATGGATCTGCAGGTTCTGCCTTGTTATGGCCTCTCATGCTCAGCTGCTGAGGGTAGGGAGCTGATCTGGCAAGAAAAAGCCTCAAGACAACTCTTCTGGTGCTACAGGCATGAGTCTCTGGTGTCCAGGCAACAGCAAGGCACTTACTGCAGGCAGCTGCTCAATCTATTTGAGTCTCATGCGATTCCTCGCTATGTCAGATAGCTTGTCCTTGCTGTTCAAAGGACTGGGTTCCCAGGCTGGCTCCCTAAGGAAGTACCTATGAGAAGATATATATGAATTGTCTGTTGTCTGCAGTGTGCGAATTCATTATAGCTACAAACCCAGGCTGAAATTGAGCCTGTGACCTAGAGGTGAAAGGCTTCAAAACCTGTTATTAATCCTCTGAGATGTTCAGTCCCCACTAATTTGATGTTTCAGATATAATTTTCTCCACAGGTATTATGGCTTCATTAGCACACGGTACATGATGTCTCTTTACACCACAATATCCAGGTACAGCATTTACCCATTAGAGAGAATTCGGGCACAGTCATTGTACAATAGCTGGAGCATACACCTCCAAAATAAAGTGTACAATATTTGTTTTCTAAACACAGGGTGAAATCTTGCAGTCTCTACTCATGAGTTAGTCTCCCATCGACTATCACAAAATCCTGTCCTGAATCTTTTCTTCCAGGTTGTTCACATTTATCAAATTAAAATGTCCTGTTGACTGTAGCCAGGCTGTTAACTAAACAAACCCAAACAACAATGTATTTTGGTCGATAATTATGAATACTACTTTCTTGAGCGCAATATAATTGCCAGTATAATTCTCTTCCATCCATGATTTTGTTTTTGTTTGGGATCAGAGAGCCATAAACAAATGTAAAATTATGTATTGTTTTTTCTTACCAATTGTACCTGTTAGAGAGTTACGTTCCTATTTGACTGATTACCACAATACCAATACTTGTGGCTGACAGCATTTTCACTGATAGATCCCAAAACATGCACCAAACTCCAAACTGTGCTTTTATTTCTTGACTAGCCTCTTTCTTCTCAGCTTTTACTGAAGCTTAAGTTTTCACTGGAAAGAGGAGTTTTAAGGGCATGAATATACTGGGCAAAGTTTGACCATTATTTCTTTTGTTTTTAACCGAGGGATTACAAAGTCTATTTCCCATAAGATATGTGGTACTTTCCACGGTAGAAGTGAAAGGTTTTCTAGTCTCTCCTGCTCATTAGATGGCACTAGTGTTCAGTTGACGGTGTAGTCAGGGCAGCTGCAATTCTATCATGTTCTCATCACATTGACCTTCTCTGTAATCACATGTAGAATATTCATTGAAACCAAAGAAACGGGGCAGGAAAGGCAACCTTCCACCATCCTCAAATCAATGTGAGAGGAGGGCACAAGCAACATATGGCAACAGCAAAAGCTACTGGCGCCTGCTACATGTGCTAAGCCCCTGAGGAGCTTGGAAATCCTTCAACAGGCTCCAAAATTCGTGCATATGTTTCACGGGTGATACTTCCTAGTTGCAAATACTCAGCAGCCCCTCCTCCCAACCTTTCTGTAATGGCTATATAGGTGAACCCCAAGGACCATGAAGGCAAATACTTGCCACAGAAATGGAATCTTTCAATGCCTTTGCTCTCTGATTTCTAGGCCGTGCATGTAGGATTCAGTTCAACCCAGGGCTCAACAGCATTATCTTTTCCAAACTTTAAGAATATTCTTTCATGTTCATGTTGGATCCTCTTTCCTCTTTATCAGATAGTCTCATACAAATAACACTGGCATTTAGTTGACCTCTGCCCCTGTCCAAACGTTTCCTCCTTCCTCCCCCCCCCCCACCCTTCTCTGCATTCAAGCTAAGGCTTGAGGTAATTAAATTTCTCTCTTTTTCCCTCTAGCAACATTGATCTATATTGGATATTTAGACTCCAGAGAACCAAAGCTCTTTATTCCTGTCTGGAATATATTGTCCTCAGATTTATTCCATACGTGTGCAGAATAAATGATGAAGGAATACTCTAGCTGAGTTGCAGCAGCATGATTTGTGAACCACACGATGGCAGTTTGGCTGCTGTGGCCTGTCTTGTAATAGAGGCATTGAAACACCTTCATTTTTAGTCTGGCTTTGTTAAATTACCAAGATGATTTCCCCTTTCACTGTTACATGGGTTTAAAGGAGAGAGTCGTGCGTTAGAGTAAACTTGAAAAATGCTGGCTGTGAGCTGGTGCGTTCCCCTTGGCTCTGTTGCAGGGAAGGCGACTGTTAGCCCTTCCTTCCTCTGACAGGAGGAATCTTCGCAGCAGGCTGCTGGCCATCTAGTCTCACCCTCTCTTGTCAGAAATGTTCATGGCGGAGTCTCTGACCATATAGAAAATTGCACGTGCAAAAAGTTAAGCATGCACCATTGCTGAGCCCCTGTTGCAAATCTACTCCTTTATTATCCCACAAAAGAAGGAAAATACATGAGGAATGGAGACTTTTGTTTTTATTGAGTGCTGACCATGTGCTTTGTCCTATACACAATGTGTAAGGCAGGGTCTCTGCTCCAAGGAGATTATGGCCAGATTTTCAGTAGGTTGGAGTATCCACTGGCTCCCAATATTCTTAATGGGAACTGCTGGGTCCTGAGCCCCTTTCAAAATCTGACCATTTCATTTAGGTGTGTAAATGGGAACTGAGTTCTTTGGAAAACCTGGCCCTTTCAGGCTAGTGCAGCACAGTTTTCTGTTTCTGACCTCATAGATTTTCACCTTCAAATAAATTGCATAAATCTGCCATTTATCCTATTTGCTTGCTGTGGGAAAGGATGACCCCATGGCTAGGGTACTTGCCTCAGACTTAGGAAACCTAGATTCAATTCCCTGCTCTGCCACACCCTTCCTATGTGACCTTGGGCAAGTCACTTAGCCTTGCTGTGCCTCAGTTCCCCTTCTATAAAAGAAAGATCATAGTAGTTCCCTATGTCAGAGGGGGGTTGTGAGGCTAAATCCATTAAAGACTAGGAGGCACTCAGTACTGTTGTAATTGGGGCCAAAGAAAACAGGTATACCCATCATACATTCAACTGACGCATCACTGAGCTGGGGAGAGAATTAACATACCAAAGACAGCTATATTTCAAAGACTCTTTTACTTCCCTGTCTACTGTGTGCTTCTTACAGAGTACAAGAGAAAGCAGACACTCGGGGGGAAGGAAGTCCCTTAAGACCGCCACCGCAGCTGGTACAGTACTAGATGAAATTAGGTTGCACTTCACATTTCATCGTGTTTGTGTGTAGTCCTCACTGCTTTTATGTATTCATTAAGTAAAAGACAAGGGTCAATGGGAGGGAGCGCTGCCTGATATTTGGAGTGACTGGGCAGATGGCGGTTAGGTTTCAGAAAGCACCATGTGAAAGGAGAAATTACTCCACACGGTAAGACTGGAGAGAGCCTCTCTATTTTCTGACGATCCTTAAACAGGTTAGCACATAATCCTTAAAGCAGTTCAAAACTCAGGTAAACAGCTGGAGCCCCTGCTGCCTACTCTCACCTTTATGTTGCATGCTATGCCATCCCGTTCAGAGGAGGTTACGTTGGTCTGTACTTCCCCTCTATCAGGGAAATGCAACTCAACAAAATCCTCCAGGCAGCAAGGTCTAATTCTGTTCTCAACACTGAAATCCCTGGCAAAACTTCCAGTAGTTACAGCTCTTTTTCTTTCTCCCATAAACTATATTCTTCTCTCTTTCATGCTTCTCTTCCACTTGTCAGTATCAGCTGTTTGTGATCTCCTGCACAGATGATATTTTAGGGTGAGTAAGCAGGAAGGAGACATGCAGTTGGGTTTAGAACAATCTTCAATAATCAGCCACTGAGGAAGGAAAACATCCCCCCAAAAGTACACCGAGGGCATTGATTTATTTCATTTGACTGAGCTGGAACATTCATCTGTAATGGTGGTGGTTAAATTAACTATGAGGACACAGTGATAAGGAAGCTAACGTGCCCCTAAATGCCATTCATTATTTTCTATACTAGATGAAGTATCTTTGCACATTCCAGCATTGCTGCTGTTCCACATCACAATCATATAGGTTTGATATTTCATGAGACTTAAACATTACATGTTCAGCTAGAGGAAGATACATGATGACCCAGTGTAGCAACATACTAATCCTCAGGCTGGAGTTTGGATTGGTTTGCAGAAAGCTTTAGTGTTTGCTATGCTTTTATCATTTTGTGCTACTGCGCGGCTCCACTAATTAGGTGAGTGGCCCTTCATTCTCTCATGTGTGGCTGCCCAGGTGCCCACCTTAGAGGGAACTATCTGCGGACCACCTGAATGGCGCTTGCGGACCACAGTTTGAGAACCCCTAGTCTAAGGAGTAACAGCAAGGTCACAAAGGCATGGGTCACTGTTGCAGCTGCTTATTTCAGGGCTGAACCCAATCTAATATCTTCATGCTGGGTCAGGAAACCCATCTACACAGAGGAAAGAGAGATTCCTTTGCTAGACCATGGATCCAAAACTGGTGACCCATACGACTCGGTTCTTCTGATTCAGCCCATGCTAGATGAAGGTGGAGGGGATTCTGGATTTCCAGTAGGGCAGCCTGCTTCTGTATTTATATTAGGTTTAAATTACAAAGGGGGTTCAAAATAGAAGGAAAATAAATATTTTTTAATAAAAATGGATTTGAAAATGCTTCAGATTAATTTGCTGATGGACACTGTAATCCCAGCCTCCTAGACCAGCTTCGTGAGTTCATAGCTGTGCAATTATAACACAGTGTCTGGCTGCTCCTTCAGCTTTGCTACCTGTTTTACTAGGTCAAAGCAGCTATAGGAACAGAGCCAAGTTCATTAGACCTTTTGGCTCATTTACTTTTCTATTTTTGAAGCAATAGAGAAAAATCACCCAAATTAAATACCAAAGAAAACTACAAACCTAGGACTATTCAAGTCATTTGAAACTTTGTGGGCTCAGATACCATGTTGATGGGCATAGGCTCATAGGAATGGAAGGAACCTCAAGAGGTCTTCTAGTCAAGTCCCCTGCACTAAATGCAGGACTAAGTATCTAGACCACCCCTGACTGGTGTTTGTCTAATCTGCTCTTAAAAACCTCCAATGATGGAGATTCCGCAACCTCCCCAGGCAATTTGTTCCAGTGCTTAACCACCCTGATAGTTAGTTTGGACATTAAGAAAAACTTCCTAAATTGCCTTTGCTGCATTTAAGCCCATTGCTTCTTGGCCTATCATCAGAGGTTAAAGAGAACAATTTTTCTACCTCCTCCTTCTAACAACTTTTTATGTACTTGAAAACTATCATGTCCCCCTTCAGTCTTCTCTTCTCCCAACTAAACAAACACAGTTTTTTCAATCTTCCCACATAGGTAATGTATTCTAGACCTTTAATCATTTTTGTTGCTCTTCTCTGAACTTTCTACAATTTGACCACATCTTTCCTGAAATGTGGCACCCAGAACTGGACACAATATTCCAGTTGAGGCCTAATCAGTGTGGAGTAGAGAAGAAGAATTACTTCTTGTGTCTTGCTCACAACACTCCTGCTACTACATCCCAGAATGATGTTTGCTCTTTTTGTAACAGTGTTACACTGGTGACTCTTAGGGTAGGTCTAATCAAGACGCGATAGTTTGAACTCCCCATGCGCTCCGGTCGACTCCGGAACTCCACCACCGCGAACGGCGGTGGCGGAGTCGACCTTGGAGCCGCGGACTTCGTTCCCGCGGCGTCTGGACTGGTGAGTAGCCCGAACTAAGGTACTTCGACTTCAGCTACGCTATTCGCGTAGCTGAAGTCGCGTACCTTAGTTCGACCCCCCCCCCCCCTTAGTGTAGACCAGGCCTTAGCGTGTGATTCGCTATGGCCCCAAGATCTCTTTCTGCAGTACTCCTTCCTAGGCAGTCATTTCCCATTTTGTATGTGTGCAACTGATTGTTCCTTCCTAAGTGGAGTACTTTGCATTTGTCCTCATTGTATTTCATCCTGTTTACTTCAGACCATTTCTCTAGTTTGTCCAGATCATTTTGAATGTTAATCCTATCCTCCAAAGCGCTTGCAACCCCTCCCAGCTTGGTATTATCCACAAACTTTATAAGTGTACTTTCTATGCCATTATCTAATGATATGATGAAGATATAGAACAGAACTGGACTCAGAACTGATCTCTGCAAGCCCCCATGCGATATGCCCTTTCAGCTTGACCGTGAACCACTGATTACTTTCTGGGAAAGGTTTTCCAAACCCACCTTATAGTAGCTCCATCTGGGTTGTATTTCCCTAGTTTGTTGATGATGTATGGTGTAAAACTCCATAGATTTAGGATTGTAAATAGATGTCAGTTCAGATAAAAGATCAGCTGGATCTGAACAACCTTTGGTCATAATTCTCAACCTCTCAAAGCCAATATATAGAGGATGCAAAGGAACAATATGAGAGATACAAAAAATATCATTCTCTAAGGCTTTGTCTATACTGATGGCAGTGTATAGGGCACATATAGCTACATGTCCCAAGGAAAAGCAGGATGTACCCACATGCTGTGATGTGTAGCTACATGTGGCAGTCATAGGTGCTAACTTTAACTTTTCCCTGGGGGAGCTCCACCTCCACTCTGCCCAGAAGCCCCACCCCCACTCTGCCTCTTCCCCCAGGGTCCCACCTTTGCTCCGCCTCTTCCTGCCCCACTCTGCCTGCCACTTGCTGGTCTCTGCCCTCCCTCAAGCCCCTCCCCAAACCGCCAAACAGCTGTTTGGCTACATCCCCAATCAGCTGTGGGTGCTCCAGGCAGGCTCTGGCAGTGGGGAGGCGGAGGGACATTACATTGCTAAGAATAGCAATGTAGTCACAGGAGGCACTGCTTGAGCATGCAGAGAGCCATGTAGGATATCTACCCTCAGATTCTGGCATGTCTTTACTCACCTAAGCAGTGCACCCCCAGCTATATTGCAGGCTATGAGTGCAGTGTATGTACACTACACGCCGCCATAAGTGTGGACATAGCCATAGGAAACTTAAAATGCTGTGGGATTCATTTCATCAGTGTCAATAACTTTCTGTATCTTCAGAGTCATGATTTTTTATTTTTTCTGTAAATAAATTTCAACCACAAAAGTGAGGGGACACCAGGTTTGTGTAGAACATGGGGCTAAAACGAGTGATGTCCCTCCAGATGAGGTGCACTAGAGAGGTACGGCCCTGGTTTGACAAAAGCCAAATGTCCCCAGGATGAGATTTTCTAGAAAACAGAACCACCTCCCACGTTTGCTCATTTCATAAATGCCAGGTAGCTGGGTTTGTTCCCTCTTCTGCCTTTGATTTACATTGCTGTCCAGCTGAATCAAAGCCTTTCCTTTATTTATTGCAGCAGGCAAGAGTGTGCTATGGACTTAATTCAGGATATGGACTAAAATCCTCCCCTGAAGCAGAGTATAGTACTTTGTCATTTTCAGGTACTTGGAAGCTCACTGCTTCAGAGTTCCTGTAAACAAGAATAAATTCAGAGAAAATCCTTGAATTACATATGTATTCTGAATGAATACGGTTGAATCAGAGGAGAGCACGGGAAGATGAATCTATCCGTCATATGCATTTAGTGTAAAACCTGTATTTGCTTTTCTTACTATCCACACAGATTCGATCGCCATAGCTGTTTTGTCGTTTGCTAAATACATGGGCTCTGCTCTCCAGGACACCAGCTCATCAGTTACCAAGCGAGCAGCCTGTCATAGGGGCGGCACACATCATTTATAACTGTCAGGCACCCAGAGATCAGAATCTTTCCTGAGAGTCGGATCTTTCGATGGGTTGGAAATAGGCCAGCTAAAGCTGATAGCAGGCCATGCCGGTTAGAAGAAAAAATGCTGGGCCTGAAATGAAGACACTGAATAGGTTCTAATGAAGATCCTTGGGGGTGTTGAAAAGGGAGATCATATAGACCATTGGATAGGGAAGTGGCCCGGGTCTCAGAAGACCTGAGCTGTATTCCTCACTCTGCCACTGATCTCCTGTGTGACCATGGACAAATCACTTTGCCTCTGTTGCCCCTCCAACTCTGTCTTTTCTATTTAGTTTGTAAGTTCTTTGGGAAAGGACTGTCTCTACGTATGAGTTAAGGATCTATCAATGGTACCTTCAAAAAAGGATAAGAGCACAGAATTATTTTGAACATCTCTAGAATGGTATATTGCACGCTTGTGATGACGTGATGGTAAATCTTAAGCACAACAAACAAATACTATCCAAGAAGGCGCAGGATTTTGATTATATAAACAAGCATGCTACCACAGCAAAACAAAAGCAGGACCTAACTCTGTCAGAGACAAAACAGATGAGGCTCCACCTATGAAAATCTTAGGATTTCTTCCTCCTTGTACTCAACCCTTTGGAAAGTGCAGTAAGAGCTACCTTCTCATTCACTACATGGTTACCACCTCTCTTCACTTTCTCAATCATTACCTTCTCATGTCTGCCCCTTTAAATATAGTTAACAACCAGGTGTAACCATCAGGTGATTGTTTTGCATCTGAACATTGCAGATTGTCCAGCTGGTAAGTATTTCTTTCTCCTCCTATGTTTTCTCATGCAATTCCCTTTCTTTCAGGCATGAGGAGGCCGCACACATTCACAAGAATGACCACACACACTAAACACCCAGTTGTAGATGCTGTTTTGTTACCCTGTAACTTAAAAACTGCATTAAACTATAATCGACACTACAAATATCCCGACCTTTGATCTCTAATCTGGACTAATTGCTTTCAGTATTTTTTAAAAGACAATGTCTGACATATTTAATTATAAAAAGCACCTGCTGTGTGGGGGCAGTAAGTACTTACCAGCCAAACTTTCCAGGGGATTTTGCAGTAGGGCTGGTTACCACTGATTAAATGCTCTGTAAAGATGTACTGATAAACATTCTGTTGTATCAACGGGTTTTGGATTAAAGGCTCCCTCAGTGACTATTAATGCAATAGACCATAAAGGTTCCTTTGGAGCCTTTGTACATCTACACTGCACAGCTGCCCTGCAAAAAACCCCAACCCAACGCTGCGGCAGCGGGTCTCAGCCCAGGTCAACGGACTTGGGCTCTTGCTGGGAGCTAAAAATAGCAGCATAGACATTCCTGCTTGGGCTGGAGCCCGGGCTCTGTAACCCAGCAAAGGAGGGTCTCAGAGCCTGTAGATGTCAGCGCTTGGGCTGGAGCAAACTGCAATTTTTAGCTCCTGAACGTGAGCCCAAATCAGTTGACCTGCAGTTGCTGCCACAGGTTTTGGTTGGGTCTTTTTGCAGTGTAGAGGTGCTGCTGCAGTGATGCAGCACAGTGTCGCTGAAAGAACCACAGCAATTCGTTGGCCCCCGTATGAGTTCAGTGATAGCATCTCTTCATCCTTTCCATATGGCATGAACTTGTGTTTAACACACAGGTGTGGATATCTGGGCTCTATCCCCATTTCCAACAGAGACTTCCTATGGGATTTTAGTTTAGTCACTGAGTCTTCCTGAACTTCAATTTCCCCATCGGTGAAGTGAGGATAAAAATATTTCCCTGTCTTGTTGGATGCTTTGAGGCTTAATTTATTAGAGGTTTGTAAAATGCTTTGGGGCCCTTGGCTGGAGGTGCTATTTAAGTGTATTTATATTACTGCTGTGTACGTGGAACTGTCTAGCTTTAAATGACATCTCCTCTGCTTCCATTGGGAGATCCCAACAGACATCACTTAGGAACATTTTTGTATAACTTCTCTTTTCTCGCTGCCACTTAGAGTCCTTGGGCTGTGCTAAAACACCCACATCCCCTTTGCACCTTTCAAATCCTTGAAATACTAATCCTCATCCTGCAGTCCCCTTCCAGGTCATCTTTCCTCATATCAGACCCGCTAGCCCCTTAATCATTTATTTTCGGTTTGCTGTTCTCTGAATTCCAATGCATTTGTCAACATCTTTCTGGGACTGTGCCCAAGTACTCAGGAGCATGTGATCCTATATCACTCATCTCTTGTAATAGTGCTGCCTGCGTAGGGATGGAGTGCCAGACTTAGCTCTCACGGTCTTTGCCTTTCTCAGTTTAGCTCAATCCCTGAATGAAACACTAACCTATCTTGGTGCATGTTAATTTTAGTAAATAGCTTTTAGGTATCACAACACATCTGACTTAAGGTGTATGTTACAAATTAAACTCAAAGCCCACATAAATTAAACTCCAGATCCCAGCCTCAGTGGGCTACTTAAGTCCAGTGTAACTTACATTTACATTGTTTTATTTCTCTTTCATGCCATAACGTGCTCCCTGTGGAGTTACATTGATTTAGTTTTACTTTCCCATTGTACCACGTCCTCCATAGTCTTGCATTTAAATAGTCTCATTTTGTTTTGACATCATGACATTGTCTGCACAGAGTTGCATTGAGACTGTCTGGAGAATTTAGTGATAATGCCAAGACCTAGTCAAGTACACATGCAGAAGTGTTTTCGTGGCCTAGCCAGTAGGCTAGGCATGTCGCTGCGCAGTGCTGTACTGTAAAGTGCTCCACTTTAATGTCTGATCCCAATCTCTTGTTGTCTGGACTAATGCACTGTATTTCTTTACTCATTGACCCAGCCTGATTCACTCCACTCCCCGCTGGCAGAAAGTCTGGGTGTGCCGTGGCTCATCTACAAGTAAGCAGAGTGTCTAGCTAGTTTGGAGAACAGTATTTATTGGGGAGTGGATGCAGACATGGGGGTGCTCTAAGTCAGCACATCCCCAATGCAGCATCCAACAGCCAGCTTCCTATTACAGCCTCTAGCAATGATCAGAGCTGCCCACTGGAAAACCCCAAGAGAAATCAAGCAAAGGTGAACCCCTCCCTGGGGTACCATGGAGTATGAGTGATTCTAACCTATTGTGTGGCCACCTGGGAGCCCGAAACACCCAGACTTTAATGAGCAGATGCCTCCAGAGTCCTCTGACAAGTATGTGTACACACAGCTACTGCAGTGCCCTAAAGTACCTTTAATACCATGGTAACGCTAAGTGCTTCCAAATGGTAAATGTCAGCGTCCTAATGGCAATCCCTGTACATCTGTCGGCATTTTACATTTCACAGGCAATTTGTAAGTTCTGTCCTGCTGCACAGTAGCTTGTGCTAAACCTCCCTCTTCATCACATTGGAAAGGGAAAAGCTGAAGCTCAGATGCAACAGCCAGGTGTCCAATAAGTCTCAAGATGCATCCTGATGCTGTTCCATGGTATGGTCACAGGGCATCCACAACTTTATTGGGAGTTCTGGGTGCATGAGGACTACAGGGCTGGCACTTTAGTTTGCAGTCTTTCTTATTTAACTGCCATTAAATCAGTGTAACCCAGTTGTAGAATATTTATGGTAAAATTAGGCACATGACTAATCCAAGGCAAATGAAGATTCCTGCTTCTTACTGGAACATGCACCCAAATGGGGATTTGTAGCTTTGATGTCTGAGCATATTCCACACCAGCACATCACTGTTGAAGAATTTCCAGCGACAAACTCAGAGGGACAGTTTTACTCTCAAGGTGAAATTGGCAGTGAGTTTTAAAAAATTATTATTTAACAATAAATGAAGCTGTGTAGCTTCTCAGCTTGATTTTTTTTATCCTTTCCCCATAAAAGAAATGACAGTACACCGTGCAAATCTATAAAAGCACTATCATGTGATGCACTGGTTTTAGGCATTTCCAGGATGGTGCAAAACCAGACCCATTTCTTAATGCTACTGCTGGGATCCAGTGTCTATACACATTAGTCAAAGGACAGAATATTGGATACTGCATTCTCCAAACACTAGTCCAAGATAAATTAAAACTGGATGCTTGAACCTTCCTTGTATAAATCATTAGTATATCAATATTGGGACTCAGAACAGCTACCCCCAAATTTTTAAGTAAATATGTTAGAATTCTGGTGGGAAATGACGGATTTAGCCTTATAAATTAAAGTAAAAGCTATTGTCTGTGGGACCCGTGTCTCAATCTACTCAACAGAATTGTGGGAAAGTAAGTGAAAAAAGGTACAGGCTAAAGTGTATTTGTTAGGTGTTTAGGAACAGATCAGAGTGATTGATAAAATAGAGATGCCATTCAGAAGCCCATTCAGAATTTGTGTGAGTTCTCTCAGGTTAGAGATGAGGAAACGAGTGCTGGTATAAGGTATATGTGGTACTCTAGAGCAAACTGGTGTTGGAATGATTTTTTGGGGGTGGGGTGCGGGGGGAAGAAGAGTATATGATACTGTGTATTTATTGCACTAGACTTTGACATCTGGAGACCTGAGGCCAAACCTTCCCCAAAGTCCTTGCTAACCATTAGTTTGGTGGTTTCATTCCAGTCTCCAATCACAAATCATTGCTTGAGTGGTAGTCTCTGCTCAAGAGATGCCAAGCTCAGGGACAAGTGCAGTTCTAAAATCTATTTGATGGTTACCATTGACGTTTCATATTGATTTTAAAGTGCTTTTGTTCACTTATAAAGTCCTCAATAATGCTGGCCCAGATTATTTTTCAAGGCTTGATTTACTGTGGTGTCCTCCTTTCTCACAACCTGGGGTTTGAGCTTTATGCCCCATGGTTGTAGAATCATCTTCCTCTTTATAGTCTGAAAGTCAAATCAACACATCTTGCCAACCTCCCTTTCCCAGGATTTTAAACCCAGCTCCAGGTCCAGACAGTCCCAGGCAGCTGGCTGAGAAGCCTGAGTTCCTTCCCCATCCCTGCCTCAGCCTCTCTGTGCAAATTCAGTTTTCTTTCTGGAAACCAGAAACAAAATATTTTATTTGGGGTCAATCTGACCCGATTTGAAATATTTCCGATGGTGAAACTGACCGGAAATATTTTGTTTATAGTCATTGCAACAGTAAACTACGTTTCCTTAGTGTGATGCACTGGGAGATGTAATTTGTGCTCCTTATTCCCTCTTATGGGCGGGGCCACCCCGGCTGACCTACATCTCCTGTGATGGAACACAGTCTTGCCTCAGAGTGATGAGATGCATCATAAGAATCACATGATTGCAGGTGCATGATGGAAGAAGTAGTCTGGTGAGGGAGCCTAGCTCATGGGTGGGGAGGGGGAGAGGTGGGATCAGGCACTGAAACTGTGTCTCCCATGGAGCAAAGCAGCACCTCAGGGAAACACAATTGAATGTTTCATATTTGAAACAAAACATTTCTGGTCAGTTCAACAAACCAAAATGAAACGTTTGGATTCAGGAATGTTGAAATGTTTCATTTGGATCAAAAATGCTGAAACCTCATAAAAAATTTTTGTCCCAATTTGGAATGAAAAAAAAAGTTTAATTTCCCATGGGGCAGAAGTGCCAGTTTTTGCTCAGCTCCAGTTGTGAGGCATTCAGATATTATGCTAACAGTAGCCATATAAGTAGTTAAGATATATAGATAGGTAAAGCAAATCTCCTACCAGGAAAATAATGCCAGGCATGAATAACCTGGTTGGAGAAGGAAGGGGAGATTATTGGGCATTGGGGGGAGGGAGGGAGGCTCTTTGGGAGCCAGACTCTGATGCTAGGTAGCACTTACTCTAAAAGTAGTCCCACAAGTCCATACTTGTGAAAGAAAATATTTAGTCTGAATAAGGGTATCAAATCTAGCCTTAGCTTTGATTAAGCAGCCAGACCCCTAGCTGTTCATCCAAATCTTTGAGACTCTGAATGAATGGTATACAAATATTCTGTAACGCCCCTGAACTCACCCATCACCCTCTGATGCCTGAGGGGTCAGGCACGCCCTACATCCCTATCTTGTTTGGAGAATTATCCCTGGCAAAATATTGGGAACTGTGGTTTAAAACTACTGTTGGAAAAGATGAGTGTTTAAAGTTGCTTTCAACGGGGTTTAAGTAACATGGGGTTCAGGACTGAGATGTGTAGGGTTTACGATTTATTTTAGGGTAATGAGCTTAAAGTTAAGCATGTACTTAGGGACTTTGCTAAATCAGGTACTTTGCGAATTGTCCCCCAAAGGTGCATTCTTGGGGCAATTTCCTTCTAGCCAGCTGCTCTTATTTTTTTTCTAAAGGAAGGATTGAAAAGTCGATCGGTTTCATTTTCTTTCCTCACAAATTCTTATGTAATTGCTCGTCAGCGGCTGTGCTACAAAACAGCTTAAATTTCCTTTGAAATGTGCATTTATTCCATCCTGTTTTGAATAAAAACTGTTTTTTAGTTGCTTTTTTTCTCCACGGTGTTACTTTTAAAGCATTTCTTGTCAAGAGACGGGAGCACTGCTCCCTTGATTCCTCCTTCCCCCTTCCAATATTATTGTTAGTGATTGATCACTACTGGTGAATAATGACTTTGTGAGGGTGCACAGCAGATTATAAAGTCAAACTCAAGTGTTTTGGGGTCAAATTCTGCTCTTATTGACACAGGTATAAATCCACAGGCACTGAATGGATTCCAGATTTTACACCCATGTAACTGAAAGCAGAATTTTACCCTTAGGCTTTAACAGCTCATTAGGGATAAATAGGCTTTTAGATAATGAAAATGTAGCATTTCTGTTAACAGCTTCATAATGATATATAGAGAGTGCTGAATTGTCTTGATAATTGAGGAATTTACTTGTCTTTTTCCTTGGACAATATTGTAGTCTTCAATAGTAAATAATTAATTGAGCTGTAAAATTTAGGTACCCAGAAAGTTCTTATCGCTTCTGGTGATAAGGAAACAGTGGCTTTGAACAGCAAAGCCCCTCTCAAACTGCCCTCAAATATAACTGAGAGATTAAATGGTAGTCTTGAGTTCCCAAGGGACACATCGGGGAGTGTCGGGGTGGGTGTATAATATCTCAAAACCCAGCACTAGTGTCCCTGTATCCTGACATGGGACCTTCCATCTGGGTCATTGCAAAAGTCATTTGTTAGGGGAGGCAGCCTGGGTTAACTTTTGTGGATATGGGACTGGGTTAGCAGTCAGAAGAGACAGGTCCTATTCCTGGCTTGAGCAAGTCACTTCACCTCTCTCTAGCCTCTTTGTCTCTTTTCTATTTAGTTTGCAAGGCCCATTCCATTGATTTCAATAGACGTTAGGAGCCTAAATATCTTTTGTGGATCTGGGCCTAAGTTCTTTGTGTCAGAGGCTATCCATGCAGGGCCTCGTACATTGGGACCCTGGTCTCAGCTGGGCTTTCTAGAGACAACTGTAATACAAATAATAATTTGATAGGGCTTGGGGAAGAGGTTGGAGTGTATGTTCCTAAAGGGAGAAAGGAGATTTTTCTGCTGCATTATTTTATCGATTCATGGATTATAAAACCAGAAGGGACCACTGTGATTGTCTAGGCTCATCTCCTATATACCACAGGCCAGAGGTCTTCACTCAATTAATTCCTGTTGGAACTAGAGCATATCTTTTAGAAAAAAACATCCAATATTGATTTTAAAATTGTCAGTGATGGAGAATCCACCGACCCTTGATAAATGGTCCCAGTGGTTAATTGCCTAACTGTTAAAAATGTACATTTTATTTCCAGTCTGACTTTGTCTAGCTTTCACTTCTAGCCATTGGATTGTGTTGGACCTTTGTCTATTATACTGAGGAGTCCATTATTAAATTTTTGTTCCCTGTGTAGGAATTTATAAACTGTGATCAAGTCACCCCTTCACCTTCTCTTTGTTAGGATAAACAGATTGATCTCCTTGAGTCTAGCACTATAAGGTATGAAGCAACAAAGAGTCCTGTGGCACCTTATAGACTAAGAGACATACTGGAGCATCAGCTTTCGGCGTCTGACGAAGTGGGTATTCACCCACGAAAGCTGATGCTCCAATACGTCTGTTAGTCTATAAGGTGCCACAGGACTCTTTGTCGCTTTGTACAGATCCAGACTAACACGGCCAGCCCTCTGATACTATAAGGTATGTCTTCCAGTCTGTTAATCATTCTCATGGCTCTTCTCTGAACCCTCTCCAATTTAACAACATCCTTCTTGAATTCTGGACACCAGAACTGGACACAGTATTCCAGTAGCATTCACACCAGTGTCAAACACAGAAGTAATGTCATTTATCTACTCTTACTCTATATTCCCTATTTATACATGCAAGCATTGCAATAGCCTGTTTAGCCACAGAGTACACTGGGAGCTCATGTTCAGCTGATTGGCTACCTTGACCCCCAATCTTTTTCAGAATCACTGCTTTCCAGGATAGAGTCCCCATTCGGTAAATATGGCCTACATTTTTTGTTCCTAGATTATTGCCTGATTTGAGTTAATTTGATTCTCTATATGATTATTTTTATGCTGTGGTAGTCATTATTAGCTGATTGTAAGTCTAATTTGTTGGGCCATAATCTGTTCCCATTGAAGCTATGATTTCACTGGGACTCAGAGAGATTGACTTAGTACAACCAAGCACATTCAGAGAATCATAGGACTGGAAGGGACCTCAAGAGGTCTTCTAGTCCAGTCCCCTGCCCTCAAGGCAGGACTGAGTATTATCTAGATCCCTGACAGGTGTTTGTCAAACCCGCTCTTAAAAATTTCCATGGAAAATTTAAACATCACATCTGACTCCACAAGAATTACAGTATGGAACATTGGAGAATCTCTCACAGCTATTTAAATCATATGTTTGGGTGCATAATTTAACAGTTCCAAACAAATATGTGTGCGTATATGCGTGAGCGCACAATTAAAAAATCATCTATGGCAGATTAATTAGTGTTAAATCAATAAGGCTGTCAAAATAATACATTTTCCACGTGCACTGAGCAAGTTTTCAGTCTTTGCCTTTGTATTTCCCTCCTTCCTTTGTTGTTGTGTTATCGGGTAAGGAGGCAGATGGCTGGAAAAGGAGAATAGCGCTTTTGTTATCCTTTTCTCAAAATCTGTTTATTAGTTTTAAGTCAAACTATACTGCTTTCTGCTCCGCATTTATTTACAAAAGAGAAAGTAATAAATGTTGACAACACCGAGCAGCCTCTGGGAAGGAATCGCTCAGGATTTGCTATGCAAACATTCTGCTTTAAAAATCACCTACAGACAGTATTGCCATATTAAAATAATAACCCAAACGAGAGCATTTTGCTTCAACACTTTTTGAGCCTCCTCTCTTTACATTGAGGAATCATGACGGAGCTTGTGGTAATTCAGAATACAACTATCGTTTGGGGAGTGGATTTGCATAATAAAATTAATAGCGTATGGAATGCATTCGATGTTACTTTCCGATTTTCCTTTGTTTCACAAAAGTTATATTTAAAAAGACAGATGATTTTGAGTTGGTTTAGGAAAACAAATCCTTTAGGCTGGCTTTTCAAAGATCTTTGCTTTTCACAGCTGGGCCAGCTCACAAAATGTGTAGGCTCCTCCATCTGTATTTTGAGAAGTTATTCCTAGTGCTTAATAGTTTTCATTTATGTGCCAAAATGTCATCGTTTGCCCATTTTTCATATTCGCTAACCAGTCCCCGCTCCCTACTCCTTTCTGTGTAAGGATGACCTCAGTTACGTCCTCTGGAGTGCAAGGCCCAAAAAGGATATGGAATCAGCCATCTGTTCCCAGGTGCAACAAGCAATTTAATTTACTTGTGTTCTCAAAAGGAAGGTTTTATAGGTACATGAATTACAGTCAGACTTTGTTAATCACTTCTTGGTTTATCCATGTCTGGCCCTCCAGTTGACAGGAGATGTTAGAGTAAGTGTACTAATTACTTACGTCTACCCACCTGTGCTTCCTTGCACCTTCTGCTTGCTGAGAGGTCATTTCTATAAGCATTTCCTCCAGAGTTTAGCAATTCTGGAAAGGATGGTCCAGTGCCCAGAACACTATTGTGGGACTTTGGAGCCCGAGGTTCAAATCCCTGCTTTATCACAGCCTTCCTATGTTGCCTTGGGCAAATGGCGAAGGCCCAGATTTGTAAAGGTATGCAGGCATTGTGGTGCTCAGCATTGCAATGCCTGACTTAGAAGACTAAGTTGCATTTTTCTAAAGGGATTTAGTGCGCAGGGGCGGCTCTAGGCATTTTGCCGCCCCAAGCATGGCAGGCAGGCTGCCTTTGGCGGCTTGCCTACGGAGGGTCAGCCAAAGCCGCGGGACCAGCGGACCCTCCGCAGGCAAGCTGCCGAAGGCAGCCTGCCTGCCGCCCTCGCGGCGACTGGCAGAGCGCCCCCAGTGGCTTGCTGCCCCAAGCACACGCTTGATGTGCTGGTGCCTGGAGCCGCCCCTGTTAGTGCGTCAATCACTTTTAAACAATGAGATTTAGGCTCCTAAACCAGTTAGGCATTGGCATCCTAAGTGCTGCAGTGCCTAGATATTTTTACAAATCCGAGTCTTAGGGCAGGTCTACATTATTGCTTAAGTTGATCTAACTTATGTTGCTCAGGGGTGTGAAAAAGACACCCCCTGAGCGATGTAAGTGACAGTGACCAAGCGCTGTCCACATTGAAACTGCGCGTCTCGCAGAGGTGGAGTAATTATGCTGACAGGAGAGCACTCTCCCATCGGCACAGAGCGTCTTCACCAGTTGTGCTACAGTGGCGTAGCTGCACCAATCTAGTGCTTCTAGTGTAGACCTGCCCTGAGTCTCTCTTTGCCTCAGTTTCCCCTCTGTAAAATGGAGATAATTGCACTTCTCTATCTCTCTGGGGTGCTGTGAGAATAAATCCATTGAAGACTGTGGGATGCTCAGCCACGACAGTGATGTGGATCCTGCAAGGGATCGAGATAGATAAAAATAACGCGTAGATGGGCAGGACATTTCCTCAACAGGGGGATGTGGCTAGCAAAATAATCATTCGCTGCATAAAAGAAGCAGGAAACTGACCTGGGTTAATCACGTGCTCATTGGGGATCCAGTAGTTCCCCTGCACCATGACACAGGCACGACCTTCCTTCTGGGGTGACTGCAAAAGCCATTTACTATGAGGGGAGAGCATGGCTTAATGGATAGGGCACAGGGCTGGCAGTCAGGGGACATGGGTGCTATTCCTGGCTCAGCCACAGAATGGCTGAGCGAGCCACTTCGCCTGCCTGTGCCTCTGTTTCCCCTCTCACCCTTTGTCTCTTTTCTTCGCTGCTTGCGTTTCCATTCTGCAGACAGACAAACAGGAGCGCAGGGAGTTTGTCAGAGAAGGAGCTGCAGCTGAGTGAAAATTGTCAGGCAGCCCAGCAAGCTCAGTTGAGCCCAATGAGCCCCTTCCAAATGGTTGCACCTCCAGATTGGCCAGAGGAGCCTGCGGTCTGGTACTTGAGCCTTGCAATAGTAGAGAAGCCACTCAGTGTGTGCCATGCCTGCAGCTGCGCTTACCCTGGTCTCACTGCCACTTCCTGCTTTCGCCTGCTTTCAGCCCCAGCCCCATTCCAATTTCTGGCTCTGACTCTTGGCTACATCTCTGACTATGGCTCCAGCTTTGGCTTCTGACTCTGGTTCTGGCCTTTACCTTGACCTCGACTCTGGCTTCATCCTTAGACTGGTGCCTGATCCCTGGATCTCTGCTTGTCATTACCTTAACTGCCACCACGGCCACCATGCAAGGTTCTGCTCCACCCACCTGGAAGGCTGCCCATACTCACAATTCCCACCAAGCCTTTGTTTTATCTACAAGGCCACGGTGGACCTTTCTGGTTGGCTTCCATTGTTCACCTCCATATCAATAATAAGAACTTAGGCAATGCTGTTTATTACTTTTATGTATAAATTCCATTTCATAACAGCAATACTACTCTGAGGGCAGCTCATTTGAGGGGGATTATGATATTTCTTGGGTGGTAAAACCCACTTGGTCTTATTACACAACTCAAGGCTTGCTATGCAGACAATTGCCTATAAATGCACGGCCTGGTGCGTGTTAATGCATAATTATATTTTCTGTTTTGTTTTCATGGCTTCAGGTAGCATGACAAGCCTTTTCCCCAGGAACATAGTTTGGGAAATTGTTCCCCTTTTCTTGGCAGACTGTCTTCTTTCTAGTTTGGCAGTTAAAATACTTTAGATGTTCTGTAGCAGATCTATGGGAATATCCTTTTCTTCACACATGGACTAGAAGGCTTTACTATGCAAAAAATATCTTATTTGCTGAGTGTGAGAGAGAAGTTCCTCTGCCTTATTGAAATGCAGAAGTATGTGAAGATAGGCCAAACTGTTTCAATTTGGGGGCCTAAATTAGATATTCAAAGGCATATGGGTACTTAACTCCCACTGAATACTTTTGAAGATCTGGCTATAAATCATAGAATATCAGGCTTGGAAGGGACCTCAGGAGGTCATCTAGTCCAACCCCCTGCTCAAAGCAAGACCAATCCCCAACTAAATCATCCCAGCCAGGCCTTTGTCAAGCCGGGCCTTAAAAACCTCTAAGGAAGGAGATTCCACCACCTCCCTAGGTAACCCATTCCAGTGCTTCACCACCCTCCTAGTGAAAAAGTTTTTCCTAATATCCAACCTAAATCTCCCCCACTGCAACTTGAGACCACATTTAGTTCCTTAAATAAGGCCCCAATTCGGATCAGCACTGAGGCACTTTCCTGAAAAGAGATGCATTAGTGAAGCAGGCCCTTAGTGAGCTGAGTTTCAGAGATGTTGAACAAATTACTTCTGTGGGAGCTACAGGTTCTCAGCCCCGTTAGGTAGGTCTACACTGCAGTGCAATTAGATACCTGCCATTGGCTTGTGCCAGGGGACTGAGGCTTGGGGTAAAGGCTGTTTAATTGTGGTTTAGATGTCAGGCTTGGCAGCCTGAGCTCTGGAACCCACCCACCTCTCAGGGTCCTAGCATTTGGGCACCAGTCCAAGCCTGACCACCTACACCATAATTAATCAGCCCCTTAACCTGAGCCTCATAAACCCGAGTCAGCTGGCATGAGTCAGATACAGGGTAGACATACCTCTAAGAAAACAGGCCACTTATTCAGCTGGCTAAATATGGATTTTGGTGCCTAGTTTAGGCACATAAGTCTGAGACTTTTGGCCACAGTGTATTGAGTGCTCTCTAATGATCGCTCTAATTACAGTGAATATTAGTTCAGGAAATCCTATTGGGCTGTATCCCCTGGAATCTTTAACAAAAAGTTGGAAATGTCTATGCCTGAGAGTGGAAAAGTATAGCATTGTTTATCATGAGCAAAAAATCTTGATGTTTCTGTTCCTACTTTCAGGGTCTGTCCCAGGGTCTAACTGATTGCCATATTTGGGGTTGGGAAGGAATCTTTCCCCAGGTCAGATTGGCAGAGAATTTGGGGAGTTTTCACCTTCCTCTGCAGTATGGGGATGGGTCACGTGCTGGGTTGAGCTCCAGTAAGTGGTGGATTCTCTGTAACTTGGTAAACCATGATTTGAGGACTTCAGTAACTCAGCCAGAAGTTAGGGGTCTATTACAGAAGTGGGTGGATGAGGTTCTATGGCCTACAATGTACAGGAGGTCAGACTAGGTGATCATGATGATCCCTTTTGGCCTTAATGACTCATTGGAATATTCTGAAAGTGGGAGTTAATCCCCATTTTATTATAATCCCAGGACTGCTGCTCACCTGTGCTGTGTATATCCACTTAGACCTGCTGAGCAACACAACACAGTGATGTGCTGACAATATGCTCTGTGAGGAGGTGGCAGATTATTCATTCTCTGATAAAGTAGGTCCCTCATCCCTGCCTTACTGACCCCACCAAACCAAATGGTGGTGTGAGGTTTTTGAGCTAAATCCCAGTAGGGGGTTAATAGTCCCAGCTGAGAGGGCCTCTCTGAGCTGAGGCCATCAGACAGATGCAGCTGAACTGAGTTGGCCTGGTAAAGGGAGCGGCTTGCTCCCCAGCAGAGAGAGCTGTGCAGCTGCCTCAAGTGGAGATTACAGGCTGTAAAGCTGCAGGTAAGGAATATGCTCAGAGACTTTGCTGGTATCTGATATTATGGTTGAATAGGAGCTATGTAAATCAGCTGGAAGCCTCTCTGAGTATGGTGCCTTCCAAATGTGCTTTAATTCAGGGTTAGGAAAGCTTCACTGGTGGCATTCTTAGCATAGTCTCTGAATAAAGCAGCTGATTTAAGAGAGAAGCCTGACATCACCTTCATACCTTTTTCTTTTGGTCTCTGAGGGAAAAATCCTTCTGAGTCTTGGATGCTGAGAGTGGGACACTAGCAAGCACCCATGCATGTTTCTCCTCCTCCATCTTCTCTGCATCCCCAGTTTGGGTGGTGCTCAGAAAGGGGTTGAATGCCTTCCCCTAGGCTGCAGTTCATATACTGCCTCCTGTAGGGGCTGAGTAGAGAGAGGGTTTAAGAGCCTTCTTCTGAAAAGTTGATGCTTGTCACAATCTTTGGTCATGGGGGGGACAGCCTGAGATGAAAATCTTGGAAACTCTTGCCATTGGTTTCTGGATGAGTATTGCTCTGGAGACAAGTAGAACTAGGTAGTAGTTGTGGGAGACTAGGGAGGTTTTGTGGTGGCAGATGGGAGACCTCATCAAAGCACAGTGTTGAATGAAATAATCTCCAGCTATAATTTTGCCATTGGTGTCCTTACTGGATTTTGTAAACTAAGGAGGGATAGTCCTGGTCTCTAGGTAGATGAAAGATTTCTCATGAAATCTTAGGTGCTGCAGGAATCTGTGTTAATAATGACTCAGAATTGGTGCTCTTCTCTCAGGGTATGGCTACACTATGAAATTAGGTCGATTTAATATGTCGAGTTTTTAGAAATCGATTTGATACAGTTGATTGTGTGTGTCCCCACAAAGTGCATTAAGTCGGCAGTGTGCGTCCACAGTACCGAGGCTAGCATCGACTTTCGGAGCATTGCACTGTGGTAGCTATACCACAGTTCCCTCAGTCTCCACTGCCTACTGGAATTGTGGGTTGAGCTCCGAATGCCTGATGGGGCAAAAACATTGTCACGGGTGGTTCTAGGTACTTGTCATCAGGCCCCCCTCCCTTTCTTCCTCCCTCCGTGAAAGCAACAGCAAAAAATCATTTCTCGCCTTTTTTCCTGGGTTATCTATGCAGATGACATACCATGGCAAGCATGAAGCTCACTCAGCTTACTGTCCCCGTACTTCTCCTGGGTGCTGCTGACAGATGCAGTACTGCATTGCTACACAGCAGCAGCTTCTTGCCGTTGCAAGTTAGCAAAGACACTTAGCAGTCGTATTGCTCAGCATATTGGGAGCATCTGGGCAGACATGGGTGCTCCTGGCTGGCCTCACTGAGGTTGGTCGGGGGCGCCTGGACATAAATGGGAGTGACTCCAGGTCATTCTCTTCTTTAAGTTTCGTCTAATGGAGATTCAGTCCTGCCTGGAAGATCATGCCAGCTGGAGGCTTTTGCCTCAGGCTGCTCTCCCAGCAGGCAGCACCGCGCGGTCGCACCCCAGCCTACCCCTTGCTCCCATGGCTCATGAAGCCTGGACAGGAGTAAGGAGCAGTTCAACTATAGGCTGAGCAAGTGCAGAATGGTGGTAGAATGTGCATTTGGATGTTTAAAAGTGTGCTGGCGCAGTTATTGACTTGGTTAGACCTCAGCGAAACCAATATTCCCATTCTTATTACTGCTTGCTGTGTGCTCCACAATATCTGTGAGAGTAAGGGGGAAATGTTTATGGCAGGGTGGGAGGTTGAGGCAAATCGCCTGGCCACTGATTATGCGCAGCCAGACACCAGGGCGGTTAGAAGAGCACAGCAGGGTGCGCTGCGCATCAGAGAAGCTTTGAAAACCAGTTTCATGACTGGCCAGGCTATGGTGTGAAAGTTCTGTTTGTTTCTCCTTGATGAAAACCTGCCCCCTTGGTTCACTCTACTTCCCTGTAAGCTAAGCGCCCTCCCCTCCTCGCTTTGATCACTGCTTGCAGAGGCAAAAAAGTCATTGTTTCAAATTCATGCATTCTTTATTAATTCGTCACACAAATAGGGGGATAACTGCAAAGGTAGCCTGGGAGGGGTGGGGGAGGAGGGAAGCACTGGGTGGGGTGGTAGAGAAGGGAAGGACAAGGCCACACTGCACTTCAAAACTTTATTGAATGCCAGCTTTCTGATGCTTGGGCAGTCCTCTGGGGTGGAGTGGTTGGGTGCCTGGAGGCCCCCCCCACACAGTGTTCTTGGGCATCTGGGTGAGGAGGCTATGGAGCTTGGGGAGGAGGGCGGTTGGTTACACAGGCGCTGCAGCGGCGGTCTGTGCTCCTGCTGTCTTTCCTGCAGCTCAGCCATATGCCGGAGCATATCAGTTTGATCTTCCAGTAGCTTAAGCATTGCTTCCTGCCTCCTCTCATCAAGCTGATGCCACCTATCATCATGATCCCGCCACCTCTCCTCTTGCTCCTGCCACCTGTCCTCTCATACGTCCCTCCTGTCCTCGCATTCATTTTGTGCTTTCCTGCACTCTGACATGGTCTGCCTCCACACATTCTGCTGGGCTCTTTCAGTGAGGGAGGACTGCATGAGCTCAGAGAACATTTCATCGCAAGTGCAGTTTTTTTGCCTTCTAATCTTCGCTAGCCTCTGGGACGGAGATGATATGGGGAATGTTGAAACATTTGCAGCTGTGGGAGGAAAAAAAAGGGAGAACACATTTTAGAGAACAATGGGTAGACTCTTTCACAGTGAACCAAGCTGTTAACATTACATAGCACGTGTGCTTTCTTTACAAGGTCGCATTTTGCCTCTTATATTGAGGGCCTGCCGGTTTGGTGTGAGAGATCACACACGCAGGACTGGCGGGCAACAGAATTTGGCTTGCAGGCAGCCATGGTAAGCCACAGTCTTTTGGCTTCTTTAACCTTCATAACACGTGGGAATGGTTTCAAACAGCCGTGCCCTCATTTCACATACCAAGCACCTGTTGGGTTGGCTATTTAAAATGGGTTGGCCATTTAAAAGGAGGGGCTGTGGTTTTCGGGTTAAAGTGCAGCACAAACCCAACCAACCCCCCCTCCCCCAATTCTCTGGGATGATTGCTTCACCCCCTCTCCCCCCACTAACAGTCTTTGGGAGTATATCCAGGAGAGCTTCATTGAGATGTCCCTGGAGGATTTCCACTCCATCCCCATACACGTTAACAGACTTTTCCAGTAGCTGTACTGGCTGTGAATGCATCCCAAGTCTTCAGGGCAAATTAATCATGCTTTTAAACCATGTATTATATTTACAAAGGTACACTCACCAGAGGTCCCTTCTCCGCCTTCTAGGTCCGGGAGCCTGCCTTCGGTGGGTTGGGAGGTTACTAGATTCAGGGTGAAAAACAGTTCCTGGCTGTCAGAGAAAACAGTTTCTCCGCTTGCTTGCTGTGCGCTATCTTCCTTGTCCCCAAAATTCGCATCCCTGTTGTGTGAGAATCCATTGACTGAGTCCACACACAGGGCTGGGGTAGTTGTAGGAGCACCTCCTAGAATGGCATGCAGCTCATCATAGAAGCAGTATGTCTGGGGCTCTGACCCAGAGCGGCTGTTTGCCTCTCTGGTTCTTTGGTAGGCTTGCCTGAGCTCCTTAAATTTCATGCAGCACTGCTGCGGGTCCCTGTTATAGCCTCTGTCTTTCATGTTTTGGCATTTTGTCTTTTGGAATGGAGTTCTGATAGCATGGATTCCTCTCCCTATACAGTACCTCCCATTCAGTCCATACTGGAGCTCTTTTGCGATTCTGGGACTCCATGGTCACCTGTGCTGATGAGATCTGCACAGCCACCTCTGAGCTTGTCACGCTGGCCAAACAGGAAATGAAATTCAAAAGTTCACGGGGCTTTTCCTGTCTACCTGGCCAGTGCATCTGAGTTGAGTGTGCTGTCCAGAGCGGTCACAATGGAGCACTCTGGGATAGCTCCCGGAGGCCAATACCATCAAATTGCATCCACACTACCCCAAATTTGACCTAGCAAGGTTGATTTCAGTGCTAATCCCCTTGTTGGGGAGGAGTACAGAAATCGATTTTAAGAGCCCTTTAAGTCGACAAAAATGGCTTAGTCGTGTGGATGGGTGCAGGGTTAAATCGATTTAATGCTGCTAAATTCGACCTAAACGTATAGTGTAGACCAGGGCTCAGAGTCAGTAGAGACCCAATATCCTAATATATAGTACTGTGGAGCTTGCTACGTATGTAAAATTAAGGTCCTGGGTATGCTATCCTAGTTGTAAATTCCTGGTGTACTGGTCAAATTCTAACATGGGTTACATTCTGCTGCCTTACATTCTTCTCTCTGGTTTCCAGCACTTTTTATATGCATTAGTGAATCAGTTCTCACACTGTCCCGAGATGTACTTTAGTATAAATATTCGTGATTTACAAATGAGAGGAAACTTAGATAGGTTAGGTGACCTGCCAAAGGTCACACAGGAAGTCTGGGGCACAGCCAGGAATATAGTCCAGAATGTGTGATTCCTAGTTATTTTTTTTTAGTCACAAGAATAACCTTTTCCATTCTAACAATAAATATACATTGCAAACCAGACCGATGTGCTACTTATTAATAACAAAGCAGTCTAAATGGCAGGTAAACTGTTAATTTCACAGTGTTTGCAGACATCGAGGGCTATGACAAACTGAACACAATCTTAAGAAAAATGGTAGGAAATAGCTTGTGCACTTGGTTTCTTAAATGCAGAGGGAAATGTCATTCTTGCAGGTTCATCCTTTTTCATTTGATTATTGCTCATGCAAATTGCCAGAAGTGAATGCACAGATCTGCACTGCAGCTCTTGAAGTTGGCACAAACAGTACATTTTTTTGCAGATCCATTTTTCTAATTTAACCCTCTAATGTAGTGTGTGCTATTTCCTCACAGGCAAACTTTTTGCATTTTAGGTGCCAAAGATTGATGGGCAGAGTCTACTCTCCCTTAAGTCTTGTGCAACCCCTTTTGCGTGTATCAGACAGGAAGGGGAACCAAATTTAATCCTTGGGGGAGTGCCCATTTTTTGGGACGATGGAGGCTATATTTGGGGAGAAGTCATCTATGGCTTCTTAAATCTCTTCAGACCTGGTTAGAGTAAAGACAAAGGACTCAGCACTTCAGCAGAAAATGTTTAATACTGGATCAGTTTGCTTCTCTCCTGTAGCAAAAGACAATTATAAGAGAAGAGAATATGGGGAGGAAGGCAGGGAGGAAAAACATGCTATGGAATTATTGAGTTGAACAACAATATCTTCTCCTGCACTTCACAGGAAGGATTGGAGAGAGTTTGACATTTTAATATTTTCTAAATTACTCTGCAACATGTTTTCTGATAAATTTAATCTGGTGCCTCTTCCAAACTGATAGTTCATCCAAGAATGTTTGGGCAAATATGTTATTAAGCTTGTAATTCATATTTAGCAAGTTATATATTTCAGAATATTAAAAGGAAAGACATCTTAATTTCCAGGATTAAAGGAATGGGTCTCATTACCAGTGCATGTTATTGTTTTACCTCCAAAACTCCATTTTTTCACTTGATTTGCATGTTTAATCCTCCATGTGGTTCTGGCTAAACTTGATGCCGTGGATGGGCAATATGGATAAAGAGCTTTTCAAATCTGGAGGTGAAATTCTGATCCCATTGAAGTCAATGGCAAAACTCCTATTGACTTCAGAGGAGCCAGGATTTGACTGTAGGTCATTAGTTTAAACCACCCCAGGTTGGTAGTGACTGAAGGTTGTTGCTAGCTGATGGCTCTTTGGTATCCTGTGTGAAATGAGCTGGCCAGACTCAGCCCAGTTCCCAGCAGGTCAGAGCACATCACAGACAATACCTCAAGTGGCCCATTTTCTAGCAGCCTCAGTAGAGAGGCTAAGGACTGGCTGGACCGCTGAAGTCAAACTGCCTTCACCTACTGCTCTGATCAGTTGAGGGTGGAGGCATGATAGTGACATAGTATCAAGCCAGCCCTACTGCTGCCCAGGCTATACGTTTTCTGTGACTAAACAGAGGACTCTGTCGGGACATCAATTTGATACCTTTCATGAGCACTAAAGTCAGATACTGGTGTGTCAACATCAGAGTAAAGAAAAACTGACTTCCCCAATATCCGATCTAAACAAGTAATCGACATGCTTGCTCCGCCTGGCACTCCTGTGCTGATGTCCTTCTTATACAGATCTCCAATAAGGATTTGAAATTCAGCAGCTGAAGAGGAGGCGAATATTAGAAGATCAGTTGAAAGACTAGACCCTTTAAAAATCAATCTGCCCTGTACCAATTTATGCTGTTGGTGGAAAAGTTGTGTCCCTGTCAAATGAATACACGATAAAGGAATAAATGCACAGATAGGCAGTACAGCGAAGGGATGCCATTAACATGTTGATGTGGGATGGAATGGAACCAGGAGCCCACTGAGTGTAGATAACAAGAGGGAGGTTGCATTTACTTGTGTTTCAGACTGATCCTAAATGCGAGTTGAGAGTGCTCAGCACTGTGCAGCATTGGATCCTAGGTATCCAGAGCCAAACACAGTAGCAAAGCTGCTGTAGTCACTGAATTACAGAATAAAATAGAGCAGAAGCGCCCCACATGTATCCACCCGAATTAACCTTTCCTTCTGTCTGTTCAGTCTTTTGTCTTTGAGCCAGACACATTGTATGTCTTTGTCTAGCGCACATCCTTTATTTATACTGTAGCCCTAACACTGTTAATCTGTTCAATAATTTATCAGACAGCTGACCTTAACATTAGCTGAGCTATTGAACAAACATCACAGAGTGTTAAATTTAGTGTAGGTATGGAGTCTGAGACCCCTTAGAGTCCATCAGCGCCACTAAATGCACAAATGGAACGCAGGGGACTAGCGCACGTGTGCTGCAAAAAAATCACTCCTTGTCTTCTAAGATTATCTGATTGATAAACATTTTAAATCACAGTCCGATGAAAGGGGGGGGACACCACTTTTTGTCCAATTGTCTCCTCTTTCACAATTATGGCTAAAGGGATAATGTTCACACACAGACCCTGTTTAAGCACTCTGTTACTAAGGAAACACACTTGTCAAGTGGGAACCATGAAGGAATAATGGTGATTTATTTAGAAAAGAAAAGGTTTGTCATTTTAAGCTTACTACTACGAAATTGCTTTTTGATTACCTTCAAGTTTATTGCATTGTCTTGTCACAATAAACTATGGAAACATGTGGAAAGGTTAATAATTGTGGACTCTGTTCTTGTCAGTTCCTCTGTGGAAGATCACACAGTAGGCATGTGCATCTAGTTGACCAGGAGAAGTTTCAGAATAATGGGAACACAATTCTGTTTTTTTTAATTTTATTTATTAATTTGCTAGGATGCCTCTAAAGTGGCTCAGCTGTGACAGACTTGCTGACACACTCCATGATGGACTCAATGGGTTGTTACCAAAGGTAGGTGAGCTTATTGAGAGAGGAACCTGGTGAAGAGACTGGCCCCTTGGTCATCTGGAGAACTATCTCTTATCAGACTGGGGGAAAGGGAAGGGTCTGGAGAGGATGGGGGAAGAAGCAGGGAAAGGATCAGTAAGTTTGAAAGAGCTTCATGTTTAAAGGAGCCAGACTATACTGGGCTTATCTGAACCCAACCACTTGTGGTTCCACATTAGTTTTTCTGCCTTTATATTTTTTCAGGTGCTGAGCTAAAGCCCTTTGAAATCAATAGAAAACCTCCCATTGATTGCATTGGGCTTGGATCATGGGCATGTAATGTGCTTTTGTCAAGATGCTTCTTAAGATTAAAAATAGAAGTTAACGTTAGACTATCTGATGTAGACAGGGCCGGCTCCAGACCCCAGCGCGCCAAGCGCGCGCTTGGGGCGGCATTTTGCCGGCAGGGTGGCAGGCGGCTCCGGCGGACCTTCCGCAGTCATGCCTGCGGGAGGTCCACCAGAGCCGCGGGACCAGCGGAACCTCCACAGGCACGTCTGCAGGAGATCCCCCGGAGTCGGGGGACCGGCAACCGCCAGAGCGCTCCCCGTGGCGCGCCGCCCTGCTTGGGGCGGCGGGATTCCTAGATCCGCCCCTGGATGTAGATACTTCATCTATTTCTCGGCAAGGTGGATATTCATCAGGAAGTACTACGTGCACGTTCTCTTGTAGGCTGTCCAAAAATGGAGAGATTTAAAATATGCTGGGAGAAAAAGAGCCATAGATTAAAAATGTTTCTTAATTCAGGGAATGTGCCTTGCGTAGAGACATTTGGGAATTTTTCAATGAAACATTTTTTCATTGAAAAATGCTGATTGATTAAAATTGAAACTTTTTGTGGGAAGGGCTTGGTTTTAATGAATTTCCCATTTAAAAAAAGAGTTCTAAGTTGTTAAGAACTTCCCATGTCAACATTTTCAAAATGAAAAGTTCTGATTTTCTTTTGTTTGAAAGAACTTTTGATTTCAAAATGTAATTTACAGTAAAAAATTAAATTAAAAAATGGTTCCATTTGAAATAAAACATTTCAATCATTTTGAAATGGAGTGTTTCCATAGAGACCTGAAGTTAAAACTTTTTTGGTTCACAAAATTTTTTGGGAATTTTTTTGGTCCTGATTTAAAATGGGGGAAAATGTTCACAATCTTGAAAATTATTCTCAATGGGAAAACCATTTTTCCCACCCAGCTCTAGCCCCTCCCAAAGGCTATCAATTTACAGGAGTTTCCTTTCATGCTTTCCAGAAGAAGTCTGGATGGTGAGATAAGGAATATATTTCCTTCCTTATGTCTGTCCTTAATCTCTTCCTCGAAGGCACCACTGGCCTTGGATTTAACTGGAAAATGAATAATACAGGAATAAAGGATGCAACATAAACTATTTATGACAAATTAAAAACTCATCCCTAGGATCATTTAAATTACAAGAACATGGGCTCCACCTGTTATGCTTTGCACTGGAGTGGACTTCTGATGAATTCTTTATCGGTGCAAGTAATTTTAATTAACTATAAATATGTAAACACACAGAGAACAAATTAATCACAACATATTAAGCATTTTGTATTGTAATTATGCTCAATTTAATATTTTGTGTTAAAATCACATTGACTAGCAATTAATTAATGTATTCATTCCATTGTATTGTTGCATGCATATTAGTACAATATTATTAAGGACCTATAAGTGGAAACATTACTCATTGGACAGTAGTTTGTATACAGTCGTTTAATCACTGCGAGGTACCAGTATGTCTTTGTAATGTGAGGACATGTAAAGGTGTTCTAGGAAGTTCTATGCTGTGTCATCCTGTTCTTTTGGCACCCTGTTCTTCCCTGCTTGGTCTAGGTGCTACTGCAGGATTCAGTTTAAAAGGGACTTCACATGGACCAGAACTTTAAAGCTTTCAAACTTCGGTGCCTAAAATTAGGCACCCAAATCTGTATTTAGGCACTTAAATATGGGGCCTGGTTTTCACACAGTGAGAGCTACAGGTACTCAGCACTTCTGAAGATCATAGCATTTAATTGGATGCCTAAATATAGCTTTACCAGACCCTAATTTTAGGGACCGAGGTATAAGAAGTTGTCCTTTGTACTGAAGAAGCTGTTTTATTTAACATTTCCAGTGATAAAAGCCCACCCAAAAGCTTAACTGGTTTTCCAATTTACAAAAGATTTGTCACAGGTCCATTTCCAAAGAGACGTGATGGAAGCCCTACCATACAGATATTTAGAACAAAACACTAGCAAATGATTTTCTGATTATTATTATTATTACTTCTACAGTGGTAGCAATAAAAACATAAGAAATCAATATATAAAGGATGGACAAATGAGGAAGTAAATGTCAATGACTATAAGTTACAAATTAAAAAAATGTAAGTGATAAGGGAAGCTAAAGGAATCAATCAGCTATCAATGGCCTATATGGTTAAAGACAATAAGGAAACATATTAGGAAAAAACATATTAGGAACCAAAAAATCCCTTGGGTTAGGCATAGGTCCACTGCTAGATGCAGATGGTACAATTGTAAATAGTGGTGTAGCAAAGGCAGAAGTGTTCAAAAGATATTTCTGTTCTGTATTTGGAACAAAGCAGGAGGATGTGTCCATCCCATATGATGCTGAGGATAGAACAGAAAGTTTACTATCTGTAACAAAAGAGGATGTGAAATGGAATCTGCTAAAATTAAACATTTTCAAATCAACAGGCCCAGATAATTTGCACCCAGAAGCCTTAAATGAACTAGCTGAGGAGTACTCTGAGCCACTAAAGTTAATCTTTAACAAATCTTGGAACACTGGGAAAATCCAATGGATTGGAGGACTGGCAGTGGAGCTCCAATATCTAAAAAGAATGACCCAAAGAACTATAAACTGGTTAGCCTGACATTGATCCCATGTAAAATAATTTCTTCAAGACTCAAAGAAAGAATTAGAAACTAAACATATAATTAATTCCAGTCAGCATGGTTTCCTGGAAGGTAAGTCTCGTCAAACCAACCCATTGTCTTTTTCTGAAAGGATTACAGGTCTTGTTAATAAGGTAACTGTGCTGGTATTGTATACTTGGATTTCTCTAAGGCATTTGACTTAGCACATCCTGACACTTTGATTAAAAACTTGCATTAGATGGCATTAACAGCATACATACAAGATGGATTAAAATGGTTTATAGACAGATCAGAAAACGTAATTGTTAATGGGAAGATATCAATGTATGAAGCTGTTTCTAGTGGGATTCCCCAGAGATCAGTTATTGGGCCAACATTATCTAATATTTTTATCAACAATCTAGCTGATGATGTAAATCTTTGCCGTTAAAGTTTGCAGATGACACAAAGATTGGTGATATAGTAAATAAAGAGAGGACAGGTTATCGTTAGAGTGATCTAAATCACCTGTTTATATGGTTCCAATCCAACAAAATGCATTTTAATACAACTGCCTGCCAGGTAATAAATCTGGGAACATAGGTGGGATACACTTTCTGGGATACAGTAGAGAGGTCCCACCCCTGGTCTGACAGCCTCTGTGCTATTGGGAAGGATGAAAGTCTTGAGGAAGGAGAACATCAAACTGAAGCGAAAGGAAATGATCCCATAATTGAGACCCCCCCCCTTCCAGAGGATGTCATGGTATCCTCTTGCACTTCTCCAAGGGAGGGAATCCTAGTTATTAGGGAGAGACAAGTAATAGTAATGGGGGATTCGATCATTAGACATATAGATAACTGCCAAGTATCAGAGGGGTAGCCGTGTTAGTCTGGATCTGTAAAAAGCAACAGAGAGTCCTGTGGCACCTTTAAGACTAACAGATGTATTGGAGCATAAACTTTCGAGGGTGAATTCACCACAAAAGCTTATGCTCCAATACATCTGTTAGTGTTAAAAGTGCCATAGGACTCTCTGTTGCTTTTTATAGATAACTCTGTGTGTGATGACTGGGAGAACAGCAGGGTGAATTGCCTACTGGCTACAAAGTTTGTGGATCTCTTCAGACATCTAGGCAGACTCATGTGCAGTGCTAGGGAGGAGCCAGTGGTTTTGGTACATGTAGGTACCTAGGACATAAGGAAAGATAGAGGTCCTGGAGGGCAAATTTAGGTTACTTGGAAAGAGATTAAAGTCCAGGATGTCCATGTTGGCATTCTCTGAAATGCTTCCAGTTCTACATGCAGGGCCAATTAGGCAGAACTGCAGGCTCTCAATGCATGGATGAAGCAATGGTGTAGGGAGGAGGGTTTTAGGTTTTTTAGGAACTAGGGAACCTTTTGGGAAAGGAGGAGCCTATACAGGAAGGATGGGTTCTACCTAAATCAAAACAGAACCAGATTGCTGGCATGTAAAATTAAAAAAGGTTGTAGATGAGTTTTTAAAGCAAGGGGGGGGAAGTTTTCAAACTAAGGGGCTGGGGGGAAAGCTGATAGGTGTGGTGGATCTTATGGTTCAGACAGAGATGTCCCACAGGGGAGGATCTATTAACTGGGATTCTCTATATTCTAGTAAACAGGAGAGGATAGAAGTTAATAAAGTTCAGGTAGGAACTGAAGAAAAACAGTCAAATGAAAAAGAGTACCATTCAATTATGTCACATGAAGACAGACAACTAAAAAATTGACAGATTTTATAAGTACCTTGTATGCAAATGCTAGAAGTCTAAATACTAAAGACGAGTGAACGTGAGTGCCTGGTATTAAATGAGGATATTGATAAAATAGGCATCACAGAAACTTGATGGAAGATGACAATCAATAGGATACTGTAATACAAGGGTAAAAAATATATAGGAATGACAGAATATGTCATGCTGGTCGGGGAGTGGCACTATATGTGAAAGAAAGCATAGAGTCAAATATACTAGAAATCTTAAATGAATCAAACTGTACCATAGAATCTCTATGGATAGAAATTCCATGCTTGAATAATATGAGTATAACAGTAGGAATATACTACTGACCACCTGACCAGGCTGGTGATTGTGAAATGCTCAGGGATATTAGAGAGGCTATAAAACTAGAAAACACAACAACGAAGGATTTAACTATCCCCATATTCACTGGGTACACATCACTTCTTGATGGGACGCAGATACAGTTTCTAGACACCATTACGCAGGTTTCAGAGTGGTAGCCATGTTAGTCTGTATCAGCAAAAACAACAAGGAATCCTTGTGGTACCTTAGAGACTAACAAATTTATTTGGGCATAAGCTTTTGTGGGCTATAACCCACTTCATCAGATGCATGGAGTGGAAAATACAGTCAGCAGGTATAAAAATACAGCACATGGAAAGATGGGAGTTGCCTTACCAAGTGGGGAGGCCAATTCAGTGAGGGTGGAAGTGGCCCATTCCCAGCAGTAGACAAGAAGGGGTGAATATCAACAGAGGGAAAATTACTTTCACTACAAAAAATACTAACTATGGTATGTAACCAATCATTTAAATTAGCCTTTGTACCAGATGATTGGCAGATAGCTAATGTGACACCAATTTTTAAAAAAGGCTCCAGAGACTATCCTGGCAAATACAGGCCAGTAAGCCTAACTTCAGTACCAGGCGAATTGGTTGAAACTAAGAACAGAATTATCAGACATGTAGATGAATCTGATTTGTTGGGGAAGAATCAATACTGCTTTTGTAAAGGGAAATCGTGCCTCACCAATCTACTGGAATTCTTTGAGGACGTCAACAAACATATGAATAAGGGTGATATAGTGTACTTAGACTTTCAGAAGGCCTTTGACAAGGTCCCTCACCAAAGGCTCTTAAGCAAACTAAGCAGTCATGGGATAAGAGGGAAGATCCTCTCATGGATCAGTAACTGGTTAAAAGATAGGAAACAAAGGGTAGGAATAAATGTCCCGTTTTCACAATGAAGAGAGGTAAACAGTGTTGACCCCAGGGCGTCTGTATTGGGACCAGTGCTGTTCAATGTATTAATAAATTAGATGGAAAAAAGGATAAATGGGGAGGTAGCAGAGTTTCCAGATGATAGAAAATTACTCAAGATAGTTAAGTCCAAAGCAGACTGCAAAGAGTTACAAAAAATTTTCACAAAACTGGGTGACTGGGCAACAAAATGGCCTTGAATACTACGCGCAGTTCTGGTCACCCCATCTCAAAAAAGATATATTAGAAGACAGTAAAAAGGCTGGGACTGTTCAGCTTGGAAAAGAGATGACTAAGTGGGGGAGTATGATAAATGTCTATAAAATCATGAATGATGTGGAGAAAGTGAATTAGGAAGGATTTACCCCTTCACATAACACAAGAACCGGGGTCACCAATGAAATCAATAGGCAGCAGGTTTAAAACGGACAAAAGGAAGTACTTCTTCATACAACACACAGTCAACCTGTGGAACTCATTGTCAGGGAATGTAGTGAAGGCAAAAACTATAACTGGATTTTAAAAAAGAATGTTAAGTTCTTGGAGGATAGGCCCATCAATGGCTATTAGACAAGATGGTCAGAGATGCAACCCCATGCTCTGGGTGTCCCTCAGCCTCTGACTGCCATATGCTGGGACTGAATGACAGGGGATGGATCACTTGATGATTGTTCATTCCATTTGAAGCAGCTGGCATTGCCTATTGTCGGAAGACAGAATAGTGGGCTAGATGGGCCATTGGTCTGACCCAGTGTGGCCATTCTCAAGAAGGCAGGTTATACCTACCAGATGGGAGATTGTCATGGAAAGCAATGACTCAGAAGTTCTTGGGAGTCACCAGAGATAATCTCTGCAACACGAGCTCTCAATACAATGCTGTGTCAAAAAGGGCTAACATGATCCTTGGGTGTATTTAAAAAAAAAAAAAGGGGACTATCAAGTAGAAATAGAGAAGTGATCTTGCCTCTGTCCGCAGCATGGGTAAGATCATGACTAGAATACTGTGTCCAGTTCTGGGGTCCACTCTTCAGGAAGGATATGGAAATACCAAAGAGAGTTCAAAGGAGGGCTGCAAAAATGATCCAAGGGTTGGACAACAAGCCTTACAATGTGAGGCTCAAGGAGCTAAACATATTCAGAGCATTGAAGAGACCATTGAGAGATAACTTGATCACCAGGTTTAGGGACTTACACATAGAATAGAGATCTGAGAGATGGGAGGGGAGGGAGTGGGCTTTTCAACCTTGCAGACAAAGGTACAACAAGATCCAATAACTGGAACTCGACCTTGGATAAATTCAGCTTTGAAATAAGATGCAGTCTCCTAGCAGGGAGGGTAAATACATTCAAACAGCTTACCAGGAAGATACTGGAATCACCATCGCTTGGCATCTTTAAGACAAGATTAGATATCTTTCTAAAAGATATACTTGTATTCAACTTCTGGGAGAAATTCTGCAGTCTGTTGGGCTGGATGGGCCTGGTGGTTCCTTTTGGCCCTGGAGTCTGTGAATCCCCCTGTTCGTGCCCTTCCTTCTTGGGCCATGGAGAGAACAGGATTGCTGCCTTTGCCCTCCGCATACTCATAACACTTGCAACTCTGCATTAAGAAGATGCCTATAAATAAATCTCATGCTTCAGGCTTCATCTGCTGGGGTCAGGAAGGAATATTTTCCACCATGATACATAATAGTATTTTAGGATGGGGGTTGGGGGAATACTGATTTGCTGTTCTTTGAAGCATCAAGGACAGGGCCGGCTTTAGGCCGATTCCCCGGAATTGGGCGCCGCACCAGGGCCCTGTGCCTTAGGCGCCTTTTAAAATTTTTTTTTACTCACCCGGCGGTGGTCCGCTCCAGGGCTCTTTGGTGGCATTTTGGTGGTGGGAGGGTCCGCTCCGGGGGCCTTCATTGGTATTTCGGTGGCGGGGGGTCCTTTGGTGCCGCGGAAGACCCTGGGCGGACTCCCCCGCCACTGAAGTGCCACCGAGTATTTGAATTGGGCCCCGCAGTTCATAAAGCCAGCCCTGATGAGGGATTAGTCACAGCTAGAGATGTTAAAGCGGGTGTTGGGTGGGGCTGAGGGGTACAGAGAATCCTCTGTCTTCGATGTCTGGCCTGTGTGTCTTGCCCACAGTCTGAGGGCCTAACTGATCCTCAGACTGGGGATGGAGAAGGAATTTTTCCCCAGGTCGGATTGGCAGGAGCCTTGGTTGTTCTTTTTTAACCTTCCTTTTAAGTCCACATCCTTCCCTGCCGTTACACTCCTGCTCTGTTGATGCAGGCTGGGAATGGTGTTTCTCTTCCCGTATATATTTATATAGGGGGAAATGCAATTTCTCCCCCACAGAGTGGCTAAAACAAACCCCTTGCTGCTGATGAGCTACTTTCATAAAATGATGCTGTTGCAGCAAATCTTTGGTGTGGGGTTTCTCCTTTTTTCCTTTACTAATAGCAGATACCAGGGTGAAGTGATGTCTATGGAGGGGCACCTGGCAGAAGGCTCTCCCATGAGCCATGGACAGCCAATTAAATCACAGCGCTTACTAGCAAAAGGGGAGAGGTGCAAAAGGCCAGATCAGGTTTACTTAGTTCCCACGAACACCAGACTCCACCTGAACCTTTAGGGCCTGGTCTAGCTCCCATTGAAGTCAGTCATAGAAAGGCTACCGTTGATTTCAAGGAGCATTGGAGAAGTCCCAAAGTCAACACACACGGCCTTGGCAAGGAGAACATCATTGATACGTAGTCCCCATCCTGCTTCTTCATCCCACATGCACCGAAGCTGAATGACTAACACGCCACTTGCACTACTTTTCAGGTTGTCACTCTGACCGGGACGGACCAGAGTCCGTAACTCCTCCCTCAGTGGTGCTGGGCTTTGGTTTTGGTTGTTTTTCATAATATGGGCAAAGATTTGGCTTGTATTTAATCACTGTGGAGTAAAGAGGCAGGTGCTAAGCACTCAAAGAGGTGGCAAGGCCTGGACATTTTCAGATAGGCAGACTGGATTCCTAGAACATGCAATACTAAATGTAGGCTCATGAGTGGTGCTCAGGAAGGAGCTTTGGAAATGAAAGTCCTCTATCCTCAGAACAGGACAAGCATCCAGGCAAGTGTCAGCTTCTCTCCCCTGCCTCCACACTGTATCTGCACCCTGATTTGCAGTGACCCCACACCAGAGATGAGTCTCTCCTTTCCACTTTAGGCCTTGGCCATTCTACAGAGACTCTCAATAATCATTACAGCTGTGATAGTGGACTTTAATGTGAAGTGAATTGCTGTGCAAATTAGACTACCATTTCGTTGGACAGGGGCCAATGAGCAGTTTTGAGAGAGAACTGATCTAAAATGTTGTGCCAGTTCTTATTTAGCCTGAACCAGTTTGCCCAGATCTTAGGGGAAGGGAGAGTGGGGGTGGATCTTGATTATCTGCTATGAGTTTGAGCATGCAGTGGTAGCAATTAGATGACAAATCTTGTAAATGGACGGAGCAAGTTTGCTTCGAAAGTCATTGAACCGAGATTACAAGGGACTACAAAGATTTCACTTTCGTGTTGTCAACCAGGCTATCAAAACCTTCATTGTCTTTCTGCTACTGTGGCCAACCACCAGTGTGCCAGGCCTTCACTTTGCTGAATTAATGGAAATAGAACTCAAACTTCCCAAGAGAGGGACACAAAATATTGTTTCTGTTTATACCTGGGAATGCAATGAACCATGGCAGAGAAAGCTTGGAGGCCTTTTTAAAAATGGCACTCACATTACTAGGGCAAGTTACTTTTCCTAGTGTTAGCCACTTCTTAGCCAAGAGGGCCAGAGCCTCCCAGTTCCACACCTTTCTTCCAGCGAGCCTAATGCCTAGCTGAATAAAAATGCCAAAGCACAGTGAATACAAAGGAAATAAATATTATGAAAATAAGCTCACTGAAAAGGCAGAAATGGGGGCATTAATTTTGTGTCACTGCTGTTGATTTCTTCTCCCTGTGGTACAGGGCTTGCCCTTACTCTGGAATCTTCCATTATGGCCCACCACAACTCCCACTGCCCTAGTGTGTCCAGGTTACTTTGCAGCTTGATTTCTGTCCTGCTGTGTGTTTGATACCTCTCCGACAGAGCTGTCACCTGTAAATTTGCTCACAGCAGAGCTCCAACCATAAACTCCCAACAAAGCCATACCATGGTGGGGAATAGAGATGTTTGGGTTTCTGTTTCAATAGCTACAAGGTCAAAAAGCCTTTGGAAACCCTAAGAATCCTGGTCAGGAAGTGACCTTGCTTGGCAGACACTGCATCATAATGACAGAAGCAAATCTATGAATCATCAGCGCTCTCAGAAGTCTGTCGTCACCCACAGTCTGAGAGCCACTACTCCACAGGATGAGTGCTAGAGTGCCTGTATCTGTAAATCCTTCCCGTTTCCTTGTCATTTAACAGGGACTATGTTACATCCTAAATAACACAGCTGTAATATAATATGTGATTACACTTTTCTAATTATGCTTTTCAGCCTTATTTTCACTGAGATCTCTTTAACAGGGGGCTGGGGACACATGTTTGGGACATATTCATCACAGTTAAATGTCCACTCTGGGTTGTGCTGTCACCACTGGGCTTGAAAGGACCAGAATCCTTCCTCACCCTGTCCCATGTACAAGAGAATGTGGGCATAAAGTAAGATGCCCACCTGTGCATAGAGGGCAGATGGCTACTTTAGTACATGGTTTTAAATTTCTTCCCTGACCGCGGTACTGCCATTCACACTCCTATCAATTTGGTACAGTGTCAAGACATTAGGTTACCATAGACATTTTTACCCTCCATAATGCAAATTAAAGTTAATTTGAATTCAGGACTGTTCCTGCAATGCAGCTCTGTGTTTTGGCTCATTAGACAGGTGGTGTATGTAGCGTTGTAAGCTGATGCAACATTCTGAGTGACAAAGCTAAGGCCCTCATTCAGGAAAAGATCTTTACTCAGGACAGCACTTAAGAGCACCCAGTAGTCCCACTGAACTCAGTGAGATTTAAATACGTGTTTAAAGCTAAGCCTGTGATTTTGTGCTTTCCTGAATTGGGTTCTTAGATACTGCAGCTCTTGGGAGGACTCTGCTGACCCTTCCCTTTAAAAATTCTTTGGAAGCAGGAGAAACTCTCAGCATCATAAATTATATCTCAAGCCCTTCTAAGACTATACAATTATTATCTGAAGACTAGAAATGATTTATTGAAAAATAAAAACATCCATCTCTGTGAAGTAAGCTCCCTTAAATATCTTATGTATTATTTCAAAAAACTAGATGGCATCTTTTCAATTTCTTTAGGGTAGCATGGCACTGGGCCCAGAATACTGAATAAAATACTGCAATATCTTACAAATAAATTCAATTAAATTGATATACAGAAATTCAAGGCTTTTTGTTTACTTGACCATAAACCAGATTCCAAATAAACAAAGCTTTGGCTTGCTATATTATATGCTGCGACATTCAACAAGCTGTCATGTGGGAAGCATGGGTTATGTGGCTGATCTATTTTGTTTTTCCTCCTAAGCTTTACTAAGTGGAAAAAGTTACATGTTGCTGAAAAGAATTATGTCAAGACTGCTTGCCTTACAAATCAACATTGTGGCTATTATTCATGATATATCAGTGAATTTCAGAATAACAAGATGTAAAGCTTGTGGCAGGAAACCACCATCAGATTAGACTGTTCAATGGCTCATTTGTCTAACTATTTTAAAAGTGGAATAATCATTATCACTGGCCTTCCTGCAGTTTCTGCACCCCTGCTCTTTGCCCCCAGATTCCTTGAAAAAGCACCACTGTTTTGCAGAAAATTCAATTTTTTTCTAGCTCACCAGTTTTTTAGTGCTTTGCTTAAAGAAGGGGTTCTCCCCTCTGAGGCCTTAAATTCAAATCTTGTTTAGACCGGAACTTGAACTAGGATCTAAAATCTGCAGTATCTTGACTTTTTGGGGGTGGGTGGGAGTGTACTTGGAAAGTGGAGCAATTCAGATGCAAATCCTCAGCTTGGAACCATCTGTGATGGATTGAGTGACAGGTCAGTTCTCAACTGAGAAAAGTCAAAGGCTATGTCCACACGACAGCCTATGTTGGCATAACTTACGTTGCTCAGGGCTGTGAATAAACCACCCCCTAAGTGACATAAGTTACATGGACATAAGTGCTCATGTGCACAGCGCTATGTCAGCGGGAGAGCTTCTCCCACCAACGTAGCTTCTGTCGTTCCTGGAGGTGGTTTTATTAGGCTGATGGGAGAGCTCTCTCCTATCAGCATAGAGAGTCTTCACCAGAAGCGCTGCAATGGCACAGCTGCCTCAGTACAGACGTTTGCTGCAGAGCTGTACATGTAGACATGCCCTTCGTTTCAAGATGGGTTCAGATGAGGCATTCAGCTGCCGCTTCTCATGGGATCAAATGGACTGCCCAGGATTTGCATCCGTTCAGGCTGGAATTTCATGTAAATTGCTCCTGACGTTCTAGTCCCATTCAACAAAAATGAATGTAACTTTCATCGTGCTAAATAACGCCCCGGATTTCCCAACATTGACCCCCACCCACCTTCCTTCCCTTTGCTCAGCTTGACACTTACTTTCCTTCCTTCCATCCATCTCATGCCTTACCAGCAGGCAGATTGGGTAGTTCCAATCCTCTGCCCCTTCCTTTCTTTTGTGAGGGCAAAGTTCATCATGCAGGATTTGTCGTGTCTCTGAGAAAAGAAGAGAAGACCTTTCTTCCCAGCCTTGTGGGAATCCCCAGACACTTTGCTACCAGATCAATATAAATAAAAAGCAATGAAATGTCTTTGTTGTGAAGCAATCTCTTTGTACTGATAGCGCACTCCTGCAAAGGGCACTCCCCCGTCACCAGCCTAACTGAATGAGTAGCAACACCATTGATTCAAAGTCGGCCTTACCTCGCATCCTTTCCTGCCCATCGAATCCTCCTTATCCCCCTCTCCACACTTTCTCCTTTGGTTGATTGATTAGTCATCGATAGTGCTCACCAAGAGCAGCTACAACTAAACAGACGTTAGACTACTTCCCTTGGTGTTTAATAACACTCTGGGGTCAATCAGAATCTTGTCTGCGCACATTTTTAACCAACATTCATTTTAAAATAAAATTCTGTTTGATTCAATAATATAATTGAATTTTTCACCTCAATAAACATAGAATCAAACTACAGAAATTCCAGGGCATGGATCTGTAACCCTCCGACTTCTCTACAAAACAGTGTTTTTTATTGTTTGAAGCCTTTTATTGTACATAGTCTAGCATTACCCACAACAAGAAGTGCATTCTAGAATATAATCACAATATTGATTACACGTCACTCACAGCCTCCAGATTCATGAATCATGTTGTCAGGGCACATGCCAAGCAGCACACGTTTTAACATCAGTCAGAGATGGTTTAAAAAGAAAATGAGTCTTGCAATGTAAAACCAAGGATCAAATTCACATTGGGAAGGAGAGTCTCCTCAGAAACAGTCTGGGGAGGGGATGTGTGAGCAGAAAACCCAACCAAATGTGTTAAAATCTGTCCGAGGATGATTGTGACCACTGGCAGCAGCCCCATCCTCTCCAATGAAGAGCTGCTCTGTGAAGCCTTACCCCTTGCAATGTAGCATTAATTTATATGGATTTCCCATACACCACTGTTTCCTTACTCCTCTGAAACTCTACTACTTCATTTCAGGGACTCCCTCTTGAGTCCATTTACGCTGTTTTTCTGGCATCTGCATAATCATTTTGCTGAGGTGGTGATTTAGTCACTTTTGTCTTCTGCACTGTCTTCCCTGCAGGGTCCCATATGCATGCATTTGTCTGGCTTCTGCCAGACATATGGGAGTGCGCCTGTCAGTTCAATAGCTAATGCCCCCTGCCCACTCCAGGGAAGGGACTCCCCACCCTTCACTGGCAGAGAAATCAGAACTGCAGTCACTATGAAATCACAGGGCTTGTCTCTTCACTGCCTCGTATAGTCAGTTACATCTGTGCCCAGTGGGTGTAAAATACTACTAAATTTCAGCTCTCCACTAACCCACAAGAGTGGCATCATTTTATATGCACTGTGCCCAGGTGTAAATGACCATGCAGAGCACAAGGCCTTGGAGAATTAGGTCTATTGAGTTTCCTGAGTGTGTTTTGACCTCTTCTTGGTTTCTCCCTGGGATGGAAACAACATGGCCCTGTGATGGGGCAGAGGGGCCCCGCACTGGCGCTGCAGGGGTTAACCCTTCCTTCCTGGGAGAGGAAGCCCTGCCCTGGAAGCCCTGCTGGGCATGCTCCAAGTGGAGACTAGGTATAAAAGCCTTCAAAGCTACTCAGTCTGGACTGACCACTGGGGGAGAAGGACGCACACAGCCAGCTCCTGAGGAGGGACAGCCAATGCTCCAGGATCCAGTCTATCCAGCATGCATCCTGCGTCCCAGACGGAGGACCTGACAGAGGGGAATGGACCAGAGGACCCCCCCCCCGAGTGGAGAATACGGCGATGAGGGTAGGAAGCAACCTGGGGAACTTTAGGGATAAGCCGCGTTAAAGCAGCACTGATGCTTGGCATGTTGCGGGTGGATCTCCGCTGAGCCAAGGGCATGGGGAACCCTGCCACTAGGAGAGCCCTGGGTCAGGACCCGGTGGAGAGGGAGGGCCTGGATTCCCCTACTCCTCCATCCATTAGGTGACACTTCCCCATCTTAGAGGAGGAAATATGGACTCTGGCCATTGGGCCATGCTGCCCTGACACTCGGGGTGAGTCAGATGGACTCTGGCCATTGGGCAACGCTGCCCTGACACTAGGTGCAAGTGCAGGGGAACCAGCCATTAAGCCCCATTGGGATGCCCTTAAAGAGGGCAGGCTTGGAAACTTGAGAGGCGAGGCTCTGGCACCCATCCTCCCCTGCCACAAAGGGGCACTGCGATGCCAGACCCATCACAGGCCCACAAAAGGAAAACAATAAATCCACTGTTGATGCTGAAATTGTGGCTATTTTACTGATAGGAGGGTGGGACTGACCTAGTACAACCTCATAGTCAAATGACATTAATGGTGTAAAAATGAGCTTGAAGACAAAATATTTAGAGATGCAGGACAGTAGTGAAACTCTTGCTATCATCACAATCGGAGGAAACAATTTCTTCTCATCCTCCTCCAAAGAGACTCTGTATTTTTATGAATTTCCTGCCTAGCAAGTTTTCCATCTACAAATTTTCTAGCAATGTTGAAGTCCTGGAACATATATTTAGCTCCTGCTGACAGGTCCCTAATTATGGCTTGATTAATCACAGCACTGACTGCACCTGTCTGTGCAAAACATCTTCATCTTAGTTTTGTGGCCTGTGCAAGATCAGGGAACACAATAATAATAATAAATAATAATGGCTGTGAAATATAGCCAGCTTGGGTCTCCTCGCTGCTGCAAATACCTGCTTTCAGTGCTGGTGACAGTGTATGATCTTCTCCCACTGATACTCGCTGCTCATTGTTTTTTTGGGGGGGATCTGGAAAAGTTACTGCAGAGATAAAGGTGATTAAAACGTATGTGATGTTGCACTCTGTATGATTTTATGAAAGTATGCTAACGAGTGTGAACATAATGTAACTAAAATATGCTTCATGCAAAAGGTCTCTTGTAAGGTACCATTACAAAGCTTAATGAGTGTGGTCATCCTAGTTGTATAAATGTATCACTCTTGTAACAGAAACTAGAAATATGAACTATAACTCTGAGGGCTATTGTGATTATGCAAAGTGTGGGCCATTAATGGTGGTTTGGAATCTTGATGGCTCTCATTAACCAGAACAATTGACTGTAGATGGATCTGTTTTACTTGTAAGACTTCCTGTATACGTGTGTGCTGGCAAGTGGGCAATGAAGTCTTACAGTGACGTGATCATGTCACCTGAACTGGAATCCATCTTTAACCTGGCGCTTTTCCATTGAGAAGGAGGGGGTGGGAACCCGGAGAGGGACAAATGATTCCCGCCTTATGCAAAAGATATATAAGTGGGTGGAAGAGAACAAAGGGGGCAGCCATCATGAGAAACCCCCTAGCTACCACCTGAGCTGGAACAAGGGCTGTACCAGGGGAAAGGAATGTGCCCAGACTAGGAAGGCATCCAGTCTGTGAAAGAAACTTATTGAAACAACTCTGAGGGCAAGAGTTTATCTGTATTCAGTTTTATTCCTGTATTAGGTTTAGACTGTCGTGTTTTATTTTATTTTACTTGGTGTGTCTGGCTCAGCAAGACAGGGTGCTGGAGTCCCACGCTGGCAGGGAAAGCAAGGGCAGAAGTCATGGCACATCAGTTGGCAGTTCCCAAGGGGGTTTCTGTGATCCAACCTGTCACAGTGTCATTCTAATAAAAGTTCATTTATATGCATCTTTCCTTCAATGGATTCTGCACTGTTGTGAAAAGGGCCCCAATCCTGAAAATTTATGGGTGAGATCCCGGCTTTGTTGAAGTCCATGGAAAAACTCCCCTTCACTTCAGTGGGACCAGGATTTTCACCCTATATGCATGAGTAGACCCCCTGCACCTATGCAGAGCTCACTGCAGTCAGTGGGGCTTCTCGGAGGCTCAGGCATCTGCCTGTATATAGGAGGTTGCAGGATCATGGACTAGGTTCTTTTTCCTTTGTGTAAATTTTGTAGCTGGGGAAAGGGAAAGGCCTGGCAGGAGCAAAAGCCCTTAAGAGTGGTAATGAGGAGTGCAGGAGGATCACAATGAGCTCACCTGCTGAGCCTGTAGAAGAATTTCTAGTTTAAGTTGAACTGTTTTATTTTAATAAACTAGTTCCCAGAAAGGGAGAATAATTACAAAACACCCATTGTGGCGGCTTTATTTTACTGTGGAAATGGGGAAACAGGTTAAATGTGGAAATGGGGTGTGGGTAAGAGCCAGTTATAGAAGTGCTTGCTTAGAAGCCCAAACCAGCATACGCCATTCACATACTTTTGTTCACCTCCTCTAACTGGTTAATGTTTGTCCCATGTCCTAGTTCATTTTTGCTTACGGATTCCTGAGAACCAGGAAGGAGGAGTGGGAGTCTCATTTCTCTCCTTCCACAGATGGGTTGTTCCCTTTTCGTCTTATAGAAGCAAGTTCCTTGATGTTGATTCTGTGAAATCACATTGAAGTCAGTGGGGCTGCAATATAGCACGTATGTCAGGACAGAATTTGGCCAGGACACTCCTCCATGTTCATTCTGTGGTGTGTAAGTGTGACCTGAGTGGTACATCCCAGTCCCCAAAGCACAGCACTGTTTCCTTTCCTACCTTTTGCCAGAGCTGACAGGAAACCCTCCCTTTGCTAAAGGGTTGTTTATGTTTTTGACCTAACTGTGGCAGCTTCTTATTGTCAGTTTGATCCAGCAAGAGTCTGAATGTACAACACTCTCAGACACTCCCTGGCAACTGCTGCCCTTATGTATTCGCCAGCCCAGCTGGGGTTGGCAACTAAGAGAAATTGAGGCAACAAAAGGACTGTAGAAAAAGACGTGCATCAGTAGCATCTCTTTCTGGTTGGGATTCTAGGAAGATGCTGATATATTTGTGGGAATACAGCTAGTCAGAAACTGGGAATGTCTTTCTCCACCCCCCCTTTTTTTTTCTTTTCATTCAAGAAATTCAAAAGTTTTCAATTTTTTGATCAGTTCTACCTAGGAGAAAAGAGTTTCAGCTGGGATTGTGGTCAGGAAGGTGAGATACTATATAACCCTTCAAGGCCTGTTGATCCCACTATATAGGGTATAATAGGTATCTAACCCTTCTGTAGGGTGACCAAGGTCTGCGGTTTTCGACTGGAATACCTGGTCGAAAAGGGATCCTGGCAGCTCTGGTCAGTACCGCTGACTGGGCCATTGACTGTCCGGTTGGCAGCACTGCACAGTGGGGCTGGCAGGCTCCCTGCTAACCCACGCAGCTCCTATGTGTAGGGGCAGCCAGGGCACTCCACACACTGTCCCCATCCCAAGTGCCACCCCCACAGCTCCCTTTGGCTGGGAACTGTAGCCAATCAGAGATGTGGGGGTGGCACCTGCAGACAGGGCAGCGTGCAGAGCTGCGCCTCTGCATAGGAGCTAGAGGGGGGACATGCTGGCTGCTTCTGGAAGCTGCTTGAGGTAAGTGCTGCCTGCAGCCTGCACCCCTGACCCCGTCCCGGGCCCCTGCCCTAGCCCTGATCCCCCTCCTGCCCTCCAAACCCCTCAATCCCAGCCCAGATCACCCTACTGAACCCCAAACCCCACAGCCTCACCCCAGAGGCCGCACCTCCAGCCAGAGACCTCTCTTCCCTCCTCTGCACCCTAACCCCCTGCCCCAGCTATGATCCCCTTTCCGCCCTCCCAACCTCTTAGTCCCAGCCCAGAGCATCCTCCTACACCCCATCCCCCTCATCCCCAGCCCCACCCCAGAGTCTGTACCCCCAGCCAGAGCCCTCACACCCCACACACCCCAGCCTCCTGCCCCAGCCCAGAGCCCCCTCCTGCACCCCAAACCCCTCATCCCTGGCCCCACTGTAGAGCCCACAGCCCAAGCCAGAGCCCTCACTCCAGCCCCCTGAGCCAACCCAGTGAAAATGAGCAAGGGAGTGAGGGTGGGGAGAGCAGCAACAGGGGGCAGGCTGGTGTGAGTGTGGGAGGGGCCTCTGAGAATGGGCAGGACATGGGCGAAGTCTCAGTGGAGGGGCAGGATAGAGGCAGGGCAGGAATGTTTGGTTTTGTGTGAGTAGAAGGTTGGCAACCCAACTCTTCTGTGATGGGTTATATACCATTTGCTGAAAGAGTTATGAGGGCCAAGAAAGGGGCTGATTAACCCAAGCTGAGGGAAATGAGGCAGGCAAATAATCCCCTGAGTTAGTAAGGAAGCCCAGCTGTGGAGGAATGAGCTGGGCAGGACATATAAAGACAGGAAATGGGAGGTAATGAGGCCTGCTGGGAAAGACCCTCCCATGAGAAGAGGAGGGGTGGCTGGAGACGGCAGGAGGTGTTGGGTGTAGTCACTCCCTGGGACAAGGAAGGAGGCTTTGGGAATTGGTAGACAGAGAAAGGGACCCAGTGGTAGGGAGCAGCCCAGGGAAGGAGCAGTGAGAGTAGAGAGAGGATGCCCAGACTGCTGAGCTGAGGGTCCCTGGGCTGGAACCCAGAGAAGAGGGCAGGCCTGGGTTCCCCTACCAGCCAGTGCAGGAGTGGCACTGATGCAGTGAATGGGAAGACTGCCTAGGATTGCTGAGGAGCTACATGCCCCGGAAGAGGGAACTTTGAGTGACCTAGCCGGAGGGCTGAGTCATGGAGAGGAAGCTGCAGTTGCTGGGGTGGAGTGTGGGGTCAGACAGAACAATGGCATGCAAGCCGTGGAAGAGCATGTTGACTGAATGAGCTAATCCCCTGAGTGACCAGCAGGAGGTGCTGTGAGTGGTGTGTCCTGTGACACCTTAATTTTATTATTCCTGTTAAGTGTTTTGTTTGCTTTGCACCTTAAATAAAATTTGCTGAGTCATATTTGGCAAACCAACCCTAGACAGCAGGTCCTGTGACAAACTTCTGTTCCAGCCAAATTAGAGGATTCTGATATTGCAGCTGTAGCCTGACTTACCATTTTTGTATCTCTCCTTTATAATAATGAATTTTCTTTTGTTAGAACAGCGGATGGGACTGCTGTCAAATCCGTTTAGGATGGAATTTTTCAAAGGTGCCTAAGGGAGTTAGGCACCTAAGCACACTGGATTTTGAGTGACTAACACCTTTAATGCTCCTTCAAAACCCCCAGCCTTGCTTCTTAAATGCCTCTGAGAGCTACTCAAGCTGAAGAGCAAATTATCTTCCATTACTTCTAATGAAGACCCTTGCTTAGCCACGGTCTATGGTAGATTGCTGCCAGCTTGGACCTGGGATGATGCTATATACAAGGATCTGCTCCTTATTACCATCTTCAGTGCTGACAGCAATGTAGTAGGAGATAGCTGCCTCCTCTTATAAACCAAGAAGGGTGTTGCTTCTTCTCATGATGTGTATTTTCTCAGAGCCATGACACTCAGGATCCAAGACAGAGTTAATGTAAAAGAAAAGAAACTGTGAAGATAAGCTATGGAGGAGCTTAAAAGCTTCAAAATGGATGCACTCCTAAAGGTAAAGGGCAGCAGGGTTGGTATGAAGTTCCTATACAGAGGCAAGAGAACCTCAGAATGTGAGATCCTAGGCTTTGTTTTCTGAATTCTATATCTCTGAAAGGCTCTGAGGTTCCACGGTGATGGAATTGTGTGTCACAACTGCCAGGCTAACTACATCTCTGGGTGCACCCTCTATGAAGTCTCTGGCCACCTCCTCTATTGGGGTGGAATCACACAAGTCTCTCTGGGTCTTAGGCTGCAGCCCCTTCTATATCAACCATGATTACCCCAGGAGGTCCGATTTATGTCCAGTACTTGCAAGTCTGTTCTCTATCAGAGCAACGGTAGTGATAAGCGGTGACCAAACAGCCTTCTAAAACAAAGGTATTATTTAGAACACAAGTATTTAAGAGAAGACTGGTCTTAAAACAGATAACATGCATTTCTAGCTTACCAGGTGCCTAACCATCTTCCATATGTGGATCCTGGTAGGTCTAAGCTTCCTATAGACACCCTGAGAGCTCTAGGGTCTGGTTGGCATAGTCTGTTCCCTTAACTCTCAAACCATTTGTCTCCATTCAGGTACAGTCCCCTTTAAAAGTTGTTCCATCTCTTTTGATCTCCATGTTCCCAGCCTGACAAAACAAGCTTGTATCTTCCTTGGTGACAGGATGCAAGGTCCTTGAAAAAACACTAGGCAAAGCTATCAGCTTCAAGTGTTTTGCTGAAAACCAGGTCACATAGTGTTGGTAACATTATTACATCTCAGTATTCTTAGATTATTACACAGCAATTCCACATCTGTCACACCCTGATGCTGAAAGATGATCATCATGGGCAGATCCCAAGCCCCATACCGACCCTTGAAGTCTCTGGGGTTTGCACCAATAAAGAGGTCGACCTACCTGGATCAACTTGCAGGACTGGGGATTTAGAGAGATGTAACAGCTAGCTGATGTGATGGAATAACTTTATATTTTGTTAAAGTGCTTTTCTAAGCATCTGCAAACCAACTTACAAAGCACATCGAAAGGATGTGAGAAGTGCATGTGGAAACAATTCAGATTGATTCACCTCACCTTGTTCTGCTTCACCCTACCCTCACCCCCCAAAAAATCGATCTTAAGTGGCTAGCAAAATCTATGATGAGGTGATGTGTAAGCTAACTCTTTCTTGGTTTAGCAATAGCCTGGATCCTAGGTGATCCCATCCTCACAGCAGGAAAAACTTCACGGCAACCCAAAACCCACATGTTTTAAATGCAAATTACAATGCACATAAAACCAGGTACTTATAAGCAGCACTTGCAGCTACACAGCTGGAAAATTCTTAATGTATGAAGTCATGAATTTTGCAAAAGAAAAGGACAATTCCACCAATAAAACTAAACCTTGAGCATTAAACTTGCACCAAAACAATAGGTTGGATTGCACCTCTTCACAACAAGGTTTCTGTAGATAGCAAACAGTCCCATACAACACTCCTTACACAATCTTTTTGTGTTGTGGTCACTTTGCTGTTTAGAATTTGTGAAGCGATGATGATGTGCCCGGGACAGTACAAGACACAGATGTCGAGATGGTCCCTACTGGCGGAGCAAGGAGGGATATAATAGGAGATGGGATCCAATATGAGAAAAAGTGTAGAATGAAGAGAGAAGTGGGCCCGGGACAGAATGGAGATGCTGAAAGAGTGGCCAGAGAGGTAGGGGGAACACCATGAATTGATAGTGCTGTGAAGACAACACAGAACAGACTGTTAACAAGAGGGTAATCAACAGTATTCAAGGCAGCAGAAAGGCAAAGGAAGCCCAGGACAGAGGAGAGAACCCACTATTTAGCTGGGAAGAGGAACTTTGAGTGGGAACTAGATGGAGTGAGTTTCAGGAGAGGGAATCAATGCTGTGATTGTGAATGATCGATGCAAGGAGCTTCAAAGGGAGATGGGATGATAGGTAGGCTCCAAGGACCATTTTTCTGAGGAGAGGCAATACCAAAGTATGCTTGTACACAGAGAGAGGGCGAGGGCAGGGGGGCAGCACAAGTCAAAAACCAGTAGGGGCTGAGCTATGTCCGGATACTGTACCTCTGTCATTCCTAGTGTCTATGATATTTTGCTGTCACTGTGATCTGGATTTCTTTACTATCTGAAATACACACATGTGTTTTGCAGTAAGCTTGTTGGGGTAGGGACCTTGTCACCTCATAGGTCTAATCTGCTGTGGCCTATTATGGGACTATATGCATAACAACCACCAGACAACTAGCTTGTTTGACAGAGTTTATTACTCATACCTCAGAAGCACAGAGTGCATATGGTCAATTGGTTCCTGCAGGACACCGACTCTCAACATAGTAGTTCTTTTCAGTTCCATTTCAGAGGTCAGCTGCTGCAATCTGAACTCTTACCCTTTTCATCTCACAGTGTGAAATCTATGTCACACAGAGGCACTTTACACAAATGCCAGCTGCTCCAGCCTAGGAGGACAGACTATATAAGTCACTGGAATCATCAAGAAGTGTCCATGCCTCGCTCAATAGATGTGACCTTGTGCTCGTTACCTTTGACCTTCCCCTGCTTTTGTCTCTTTATGGCCCTCGTGTGTTATGTCCTGCTGAGTTCGGATTGCATGCGCTTTGGGATGGGGGCTGTGCTATTGTTTCACATTTTGGGGATGCTTAATGATTGGAATTAAGACACTCGCTTTTTCCCCTCCCAAATCCAACTACTAAGTCTTTTTATTATTTATTTACGGAGTCTAGATTTGCCCTCGTAAGCCAGGGGCCATACGAAGCCTAAAGGGAAGTACCAGGAAGTCAGAATGCCTCCCAGAGTGTGCCCACTACCCACCTCTTATACAGTGCAGCCTACTCCCCCTTGCATGCTGCTCATGCTCCATTGCTGGTGCCCAGGTGGCAGGGCCAGCGCTGTGTGCCCCTTTGACAGGCGTGCCCTCTAGGTGGTATCACAGAATGCAGTTCTGCCTGGCTGGTGGAAGGAGTGGGCTCCTTGTGCTCTAACCCTGGTGTACACTGATGGCCGGATTGACTTTTGTTCGATTTATCACAAGTTCTAAGCAGATTAGAAATGTAAAATCTCACATTCGGACAAAATTTAACGTCTTAATACCAGAGCTCTTGCAGAAGCTGCTCCCCACCACGGGCTCCATTTCATTGCACAGTGTTGCGAGCTGCCCATGTAGAGCCATTTCCCATGCATAACAACTTTATTGACCCTCCCAATTTATGAACAATACAACAGACACTATTATTACATTCCACTAGATGTCAATCTTTATATACACTAATGATGCATACATGCATCTATACTGACGCTGCTTTTTAAAGTGCAACTCTTGTCACACAAAATAGTGCCATGGTTATAGGTACATGGGGCCTGATTTTCAGGTGACTTTTCAAGACCTCATCTCCCATTTTAGCAGTTCATTAGAGGCCAGATGTTGAAAACTTCTCAAACCCAGCAGCTCTCATTGTGACACTTATGGCCAGATATTTGGTGTCTAGCTGGGAACAGAGCTTGGTGGAAAATCTGGCTTGCAGGTCTTGATTTTCAGAGGTGCAGAACTTGGGCTTGGCATCTCGCGTGGACTTCCAGTGGAAAAGTGGGTGCTCAGCTTTTAAAAAAAGTCACTGACAAGTCACTGATTTCAATGGGAGGTGGGTGCCTAAATACCTTTGAGGTCTGGGCCTAGGTGCTTATCTGCATCTTTAGGCACCTAAAATCTTTAAAAATCTGGCCCTAAGGCAATAGGGGGTCACAGAACATCCTTAGTCAGATGCAGGAGCTAGATAATGTGGTTTCAGCTAATGGACAGATAACAACATGCTTTTAAACTAACATTTTAACTAGTTTTAGGGATTTTAATCTGACTTGTATTTTGAAGCTTCTTGTTTTAGGCTGTTATTTTGAAACTTCTCTCAGTTGGTCGCTCTGATTGCTTTTCAAACCCTTCTATTTTATAACCTTTGTACTCTCATGCATAAATCTAGGCCAAGTTGTCGCCTTCTGTTCACTTTCCAGTGTCTTTGAGCTCTGCAATAAGCAAAATGTAATTTGGGTCTGCTGGGGCCAGTCTACTTGGGAGACATCATTGTTTTGTTTTAATTGGCTTGTACGTTTTTGGAAGAGTCACGGTCCATGTGAATTGTTCCCCACAACTATATCTTGTTTTGTCGAGCACAATTAAAATAAAATAATTTTCTTTTCTCGTTTAAAGTCTGAAGTGCCAGAGGAAAACATGCTGCTGCTCTTAGCAAGAAGAAATTTAGAAGGGACCAAACTACACAGCTCTCCTGCGATCACTATTAGAGTGAGAGCTCCAGAAGCAGAATTCTCCTGGAATGAAAATCTAATCCCCCATGACTATGCACTCCTCTCTTTTCTCTGTGACTCTAATAAATGCACGCTGAGCTCACCCCCACATATGCAGGAAAGACCCATGTGACTGGACAGGGAGACCTTTAAGAAAAGACCACTATTTGCATATCTGTTATAACTATGCTCAGTGTTATATTTGTTTCATTAAAATTTCGATTTGGATAATATGTAAGGTCAATACTGTTACTGTTCTGGAAAATTCATTTATTTTTAAATTAAAGCTAAATACAATGGGTCTGGTTCTGATCACAATTAGACTGGTGTAACTCCACTGAGGTCAATGACATGACGCTGCCATGAGATCAAAATCAGACACAATATATTTAGAGAGAATACAAGGGGTGGAAAATTTGCCAAGTACACACATGCTGGGTTTTTTTCAAGATAATTCTTTGGTTACAAATGTCTGAATTCCCGGTTCCTCTACATCCAAGGAATGTTTACTACTTCAGCTGAGTGTCCACTAATGTCTGCTCGCTCTTTACACAGTGATTAAGATATATAAGGAATTACATAGGTTTACTTCAAGTGCTGGGCTCCACTGAGGTTACCAACCCTCATTCTCCAGTTGTTGCTCTGTCCCTTGGCTGTAGCTCCAGATGTTGGTATTTACAATTTAATCTGATCTAAGAACTGATGCCCACCAATACAATGACCCCATTTGCCAATGCCTGTGCCTGAATTAAGGCTGCAGAAAACTATTTTTGGCACTGGGGAATAGACCCTTTCAATCAGGAGCTTGGAAGGTTTTTGCTCTGTTTTTCAGCTGGCTTTGTGGCAGACTCAAATGTTGCCTCTGTCAAAAGTTCCCTCAGTGTTCTGCTTCTCCAGAGTTTATGGTCGCTTGTGTTGTCTCTGACTTATGGATGGCATTTAACATCCCTTGAACGGCATCCGTTTGGATTCTCAGAAATCAGGAAAGGGGAAGAAATAATCTAGGACAGCTGAGATGTAAGTCACCTTTAAAGTATTCCAATAATATATTAGAAGAGAGAGCTATTTTCAACATGCATCAAGGGAAAATGCCTATTAAGATGGATCTTGTAAGTTTTAAGTTGTCTTTTTTTGGTGTGTGTGTGTGGATGAAATATTCATGTGGTTTAAGGATTTCATTTTACATGAAGGACACTTACATATTTCTGTTCACAGTGCTATGAAATTACAGGTGGCTTTGTTGAATGAACTTCACTGGATACACAGGATTTCAACTTTAAGAGAACTGGTTTGAAAGCAGCTCGAAGGTGCACATTACCATTTTGTGACTGCATGGGGATCTGCTGCAAGTGAAATGAACATAGAGGTCTCAGCCCAGAGATACCCGAGGACAGGCGCTCGCATCACAAAAACTGTTCCCAACCATGTTCTTTGCAATCTCAACAGAGCTAGTCAGGCAGAGGTACTGGAACAATTTGTGTAGTGGGGGTGCTGAGAGCCATTGAACAAAACTGTAAACCTGTATATGATGAAAACCACTTCAAGCCAGGGAGTGCGGTAGCACCCCTAGCTCAGCACCTATGTAGAGGGAGACTGCATTAAACAAGGAGACTGGTCTTACAACTAGAGATGAGGAAATTTGGCATTGGTGTTTCAAGTGCTGCCTCCTTTCTTCAGTAGGAACCCCAGTCTCCAGCACTACTTCTCAACATTACATTCACTTGTAAATGAGAGACTAAGTTAATCACGAATCTACAGCAGAACCCAACAGAAGAATTTCGAAAAATGCCTTCTCCATTAAACCTCCCATCTCTAACACAAACAATAGATTGTTAACATTGATTAAAAAAGATATTCCACTGAAGTTCAGGCAGTAGCCGGATCTGTTATCTATCAGAAGTATTTGAAGTTTTCCCTTGACATGAATCCCTTTAGGGAGAGACATTTTATGGGAGTGCATCTGGAAGGAAGCAGTTTAGTTTTAGGAGCTGTTTGCTGCAGATCTTCCGGTCTGCTAGATTGGGAGAAGAATAAAATCCAATGGTGCAACAGAGATATGCTTCCTGGAACTACTGTTAGCTTTGTAACAGCGCTGGGGATTCTCATATGGCCCCTGTTACTGAAGTATCTCAAGCAACTCATAATTTGTAATGGATTTATCCTCACAACATTCCTATAAGATAGGGAAGTGTATTATCCCTATTTTACAGATAGGGTATTGAGGCACCTAGGGGCAAAATGGTAGACACACAGTCTATGGCAGAGCAGGGAAGTGAGCCTGAAGTCTCTCAAATCGTAGGTTAGTGCCCTCACTGCCGGATGATCTTTTCTCTCCAAAGAAAGCACCCCTACATTGAGTGAATTCCTGTCCTCCATGCAGTTGTGCAGAGTGTTAGGAGCTTCATGCAGAGTAGTAGGGTGGGCAGGATTGCAACCTTGTACTCGAGTGAGTGACAATTTGGGAAACTCGTTACTACGCTGGCTGGTATATATTAGGCATAGTCAGTGTCCAGCTCTCTAGGCATATGCCACAATCTAAAGGAGGCACAATGGCATTCCACTGTATGTTTCTACTGACTTTCCAGAGTTATCCTGTCCTGCACAGGCAGGATGTCTGCTCTTCCTTGTATGAGGCCATGATAGAGATCAGATTGAACTAACGTTCTGTACCCAAAGACCCCAAATATTGGGAGAATTCAGACCTTTGTCCAAACTTGGTGACTTGAACCCAGTTGGAGTCCAAGGCCAGACACTGCTTGCGTTCAATATATTTGCGTAGATGTTGCCTAACTGTGAAACCCCCATGTGCTGAATAAAATTGGTACACAATATTTTATGGTAGAAAATGCTCTGAACATTTGCCACTAAATTTGAATCAGACAATATTTATATTAAAGAATGAAGCAATATTCACTTTCTCTTTAAAGATTTTAAGTTATTTGTGTCAGCAAAAAGCTTATTTTTTATCAGATTTTGACAGATTTTCTATTAATCTCATGAAAAGAAATGGATTTCACATCTGCCTGTAGTAGATATATGTATTTATCATCTAGTTAGAACTGATCAAAGTGTGGTCTGTTTATCTTGGTAACTGCAGAGGTCTGAAAGAGGCCTGAGTTATGGTGAATTGATATCATTTTTTTTAAATTAGTAAACCGCAGATGTTAAAATGATCACTGCTTTTCAATATTTCTCCATGAGTTGAGAAATTCAATCTCATCTTTGGTGTTACCAACATGAGCACAGGGAAATAGAAATCCACATAGGAACCTTTAACTCTACACAAGCTAAGGTACCTCTTTGACAGCACAGCTCGAGTGTTCTCCTTCTGCCTAGGCTTCACTGATTTGCATGAAAATATAATAGTGGTGTAAAAAGTTCCAGATGAATTTGAGTAAGCTTTGCTGCAGGGGAAAGCATGCTTTATAACATGCATGAGAAATGAAGAAAATTAGGTATCAACCTCCAAGCAGTGTAATCAGAAGGTATGTAAAAGGAGGTGCACGCATAGTACATGATAGTCCTGTAAACAGAATCAGGATGTGGCAATGACAGTGTAAACCCCACAAGCTTTTTTTTTAAAAAGAAATACAAGATTCTGATGTAATAAGTTTTTCCCTTGGCACTAATGAAGCAGATTAGTAAGGCTATTGAAGCCCATGTGGCCCAAGATATTTCCTTAAACTAAACATTGGTGCAGATTAGAATATTTCCTGGAAGCAATGTTTAATCTCAAATATTTTTAACCCCTTGGGTACCTTAGTGTCTGAGGTATCTATATGGTGGCTTGCATATATTAACAAGTGATTCCCCATAACAGCCCTATGAGATAGGTATTAGCTGCATTTTACAGATAGGTAAACCCAAGGCAGAAAGATCAAGGCCAATGTGTTGATTTGTAGGTGACTTGACTTTTCAGGTGACTAAAAGGAAGCTCATTGGGTCTGATTTTTTTTTTTCATAGGTGCTGAGCCAAACTCAGCTTCAATCTGGCAATCAAGGCTGAGGTAGCTGAAGTTAGACACCCAGAAATTTGAGGCACCCACATTCAGAGGCTACTTACTTAGGCCTGCGTGATTTGATAGAGACCCTAAACAGAGCCGGTGCTAGAGCTGTGTTTAGAATGCAGCCATCTCCTGCTCTGTCCTGTGCTTTTACAGCAGAGGGCCTATCACTGCAGCCACATTGGCTGCTCTGCATTAGGGCTGGCGCATCTGAAAGCATTTTGCTGGCAGGGAGGAGGTGGCAGCCCTAGCACCATCCGTAACCCTTTCCAAAAACCATGAATCTATGGCTCTGCCTCCCAAAGGCCATTCCCTGGCTAAGGGGACTCTGAGTAACAACTTGTGTTGAGCTTTATGAAAAATCTCACTGACAGCCCTTCAGCAAAAGTGATTGGCTCCACCTTAACACAGAAAAGGGCTAGAACAAAAGGCTGATCCTAACTTCCTTGTTCTCTCACGGCAGAGGTTGGGTCTCTAGCCACAGCCTGAATGAATGAGTCGCAAAGCCCAGTTCTAGTTCTACCTTCTGCAAGCTGGCCAGCAAAGGGCAATGAGCATATAGACAAATGAGCAGGTGTGGTATTTCCATCCTGGAAAGGACCATCATGGCACACGCACACATTAGCCGTTGTGTTATGCACAAAAGCCACCTGGAAGCATGTTGTGTGAGGATTCAGCCTGCTGTCCATGTCAGGTAACAGCTATAAGAAATTCATCAAACAACACACTAGATCATTTAGACAAGGCTCAAGCTAAAAGGGTTTAAGGCCCATATGTGTTTAGCCTTGGGCGCCTAATGTCATGCCTGGTCATCTATATAGCCGGGGCCGGATTTGAAGACATGCAGCATGCCTTGTTTCCCACTGCCTATCACCTCTGAAAACAAGGCCACTTTTATTTAAGTTCATAATTATGGATTTAGATGCCTCATTTTAGGCACCCAAATTTGTGGGCTTCATTTTTTAAATAGCATTCAAGCTGGCTGTTAATTGGTGGGCACAATTAACTCTACCTGCAACTAACTGCAGGCTCAAATGCCAGGTCCTGTTTTAGACTGAGAGCTCTTCAGGGCAGGAGTGATGGCACATAGGAATCTAACCCCCAGATTTAGGTGCCTAAGACCCATTTTTAGGCACCACTGTGATCCACAAAACTCCAGCGTGGCTGCTGCTTCACCCTATAGGTGCCTAAACTCACTCAGTGCCTAAATTTTGCTGGACAAGTTCCCTGTGTACCTAAGTTTCTGCCTCTGGCTGTGTGTATTGCTGCCTCACTCTAGGCATCTGCACACCTATCTCCCATAGAATCATAGAATCTCAGGGTTGGAAGGGACCTCAGGAGGTCATCTAGTCCAACCCCCTGCTCAAAGCAGGACCAAACCCAACTAAATCATCCCAGCCAGGGCTTTGTCAAGCCTGACCTTAAAAACCTCTAAGGAAGGAGATTCCACCACCTCCCTAGGTAACCCATTCCAGTTCTTCACCACTCTACTAGTGAAAAAGTTTTTCCTAATGTCCAACCTAAACCTCCCCCTCTGCAACTTGAGACCATTACTCCTTGTTCTGTCATCTTCTACCACTGAGAACAGTCTAGATCCATCCTCTTTGGAACCCCCTTTCAGGTAGTTGAAAGCAGCTACCAAATCCCCCCTCATTCTTCTCTTCTGCAGGCTAAACAATCCCAGTTCCCTCAGCCTCTCCTCATAAGTCATGTGCTCCAGCCCCCTAATCATTTTTGTTGCCCTCTGCTGGACTCTCTCCAATTTCTCCACATCCTTCTTGTAGTGTGGGTCCCAAAACTGGACACAGTACTCCAAATGAGGCCTCACCAGTGCTGAATAGAGGGGAATGATCACATCCCTCGATCTGCTGGAAATGCCCCTACTTATACAACCCAAAATGCCATTAGCCTTCTTGGCAACAAGGGCACACTGTTGACTTATATTCAGCTTTTCGTCCACCGTAACCACTAGGTCCTTTTCTGCAGAACTGCTGCCCAGCCATTCGGTCCCTAGTCTGTAGCAGTGCATGGGATTCTTCCGTCCTAAGTGCAGGAGTCTGCACTTGTCCTTGTTGAACCTCATCAGATTTCTTTTGGCCCAATCCTCTAATTTGTCTAGGTCCCTCTGTATCCTATGCCTACCCTCCAGCGTATCAACCACTCCTCCCAGTTTAGTGTCATCTGCAAACTTGCTAAGGGTGCAGTCCACACCATCCTCCAGATCGTTAATGAAGATATTGAACAAAACCGGCCCCAGCACCGACCCTTGGGGCACTCCACTTGATACCGGCTGCCAACTAGACATGGAGCCGTTGATCACTACCCGTTGAGCCCGACCATCTAGCCAGTTTTCTATCCACCTTACCGTCCATTCATCCAGCCCATACTTCTTTAACTTGCTGGCAAGAATACTGTTGGAGACTGTATCAAAAGCTTTGCTAAAGTCCAGAAATAGCACATCCACTGCTTTCCCCTCATCCACAGAGCCGGTTATCTCATCATAGAAGGCAATTAGGTTAGTCAGGCATGATTTGCCCTTGGTGAATCCATGCTGACTGTTCCTGATCACTTTCCCCTTCTTTAAGTGGTTCAGAATTGATTCCTTGAGGACCTGTTCCATGATTTTTCCAGGGACTGAGGTGAGACTGACTGGCCTGTAGTTCCCTGGATCTTCTTTCTTCCCTTTTTTAAAGATGGGCACTATATTAGCTTTTTTCCAGTCATCGTGTATCTGTGCCCCAGCATGATGCACGAATTGGGGAAAATTAGGTGGATAAACACTTATCATGCATGCAGGGCCCGATCTGCTAGGTGTTCTTAGATGCTGCCTAGTTCTGCACAAAATGGTTGGAGAAGGCGGCAGCCCACCTCAGAACTTCTGGCCAACTGGTTAGGGCACTAACTGGGATGTTGGAGACCCCTGGTTCACATCCCCATCTACCTGATGAGGGGAAAGGATTTGAAGAGGGGTTCCCTGGATGATGAGATATTCTGATATGTATCAATCTCTCCTACTGAAGTTCTTCCACTTTAATTAAATATCACTAGGGCTAGAGAAAATGAGTCACTCTATAGCTCAGTTGTTAGAGCACTCCCCTGAGAGACAGGGGACTCCTGTCCAAATCCTTTCTCCTCCTCAGGCAGATGAGGGAATTGAACCAGCGGTCTCCCACATCCCACGTGAATACCCAGACTGTTGGGCTAAAAGTTACAAGGTGGGCCACTGCCTCAATGACTAAACACCATTATTTTGTGCTCCTAGAAACCGTCTTAAAATCAGACCCAGTTTTTAAGTGTACAGCTGTCCTGAGAAGATAACAAATCGAAACTCGGGTCACCAAGAGTGTACACTTGTCTATCATACAGTTAGATCAGACATTTAGCTAGTCTCCATATATATTTTAGGCATACAACAAGGTAAGAGCAAAGCAGAGGCGTCAGCTGTCTATAAGGCAGTCACCGTGTGGGGGAAAAAAGCAGATCATCACAGCAGGTAGGGAACATCCTGTTCCAGAGCTTGAAAGTGACTGGTGTGTAGCAGGCATGAAAAAGAAACCTAAGCCTTTCTCTTCTGAGGTAATAGCAGTGTGGGGATTATTGACAGGCCGCCTGTCACACTGCCTTGTTGGGTAGGGAGTGCAGGACTGTGAATAAACCAATATGAAAGTGGTCTTGTGTGTGTGTTTGTGAAGAAAACAGTTCTTGTGAGGTTTTATTGTACAATGTAGTTATAGCATGTGAGTGCGGAAACCTATATACACAGGCATATTTAGATAGCATTGTGCAAAGAAGAAACACATAGCGAATTAGCCAGCCATCTCCTCTTTCCCCCAAAGTAACTCAGAAAGAGTGCTAGCTTTTATCATTCCACCCCCGACTTTTCACAAAGCCACCTGTTGGAGAGTCTTATTCACTGAAATGACTGTCATCCATACTGGCTTCATTTCTCCATTCAAATACTGCTTCCAGTGCAGGGAACTGTCTGACTGGTTTGTTTAAAGCTAAAGAAAGATGAAGTAACAGGGGTTTTTTGGGGGCTGAGGGTGGGAGGGGGAATGGATGGCAAATGCTGAGTGTGGAGTTTCTGTCCTTTCTCAGGTTAAAAAAGGGACGTAGAGAAGATGGAAAAAGAAGAAAGGAATCCTTGAGCTTTGGAGCAGAGAACACTTCAGACCCTCTTTCATGCTGCCTCTGAATGCCCTTCCCTGCTGATGGACATCAGTGCTCTTTTCTGAGTATGTAGCAATGAGTTAACGCATTGAATGTTTTTGTAAGGTATTATACTCACACATGGTTTTGGAGTGGGGAGGTGCTGTTTGGTTTTCGTTAGGGAAGGAGTTTTGCCAAACGCATGTAGGCAGGTCCTCATCTGCTTTCAATTGCCAGAGCCCCATTGACTCCAAGGAAGTGCTGAGAAATGTTTCATCATTAGGCTATACATGGCAGATCAAGTGGAGTGTCCCAGTGGTGGCTAGGACAGACTCTTGGTTGAGGACTCCTATTGTATTTTATCTGTACAGTTAATACTTACCCTGTGTGATGGGGCAAGGCCAGATGGCTACGGTAAAGTAGTAAGGAACAGGTATGTTAGCCCCAGGCTAAACAAATCCCTGGTACCATGGTAACCAAATGGCAGTTGCTCCAGGTTAATCAAGACACCTGGGGCCAATTAAGATCTTTCTAGAAGGCAGTGGAGATAGCTACATTGATTGGGACACCTGAAGCCAATCAAGGGCTGGCTGGAACTAGTTAAAAGCCTCCCAGTTACGCAGTGAGGTGTGCATGTGAGGAGCTGGGAGCAAGAGGCACAAGGAGCTGAGAGGGTGTGCTGCTGGAGGATTGAGGAGTACAAGCATTATCAGACACCAGGAGGAAGGTCCTGTGATGAGGATAAAGAAGGTGTTTGGAGGAGGCCATGGGAGTTGTAGCTGTCATGCAGCTGTTACAGGAGGCACTCTAGACAACTGCGATCCACAGGGCCCTGGGCTGGAACCCAGAGTAGAGGGCGGGCCTGGGTTCCCCCCAAACCTCCCAACTCCTGATCAGACACAGGAGGAGTTGACCCAGACTGTGGGTTCCACCAGAGGGGAAGATCACTGAGGTGAGCAAATCCACCAATAAGCGCAGGACCCACCAAGGTAGAGGAGGAACTTTGTCACAACTGATATATGTTGCATAAGCCCTGACCGAACATTAACCATTCCAATTGCTAGCTTAACTTCCAGGACAAAGTAAACTTTAATACTCAAAATATTTCACAATTAGAGCAGCAGCTAATCTTTAAGGCCCTTTGTGCATTTGGGGTTTTTTTGTACAATAAGTTTTGCTCTTAAAGATGAACTGCAAATCAAAAAAGAAACTGTAACCCTTGTCACTCCCTTTCAATTTTATTGAGATATGATTTATAAAAAGTAATTCAATAGGTTGTTTTTTTTGTTTTTGTTTTGTTTAAAGCTTTCTTCTTGTTTTTTAAATATTAGAAATACAAGTCCTGACTTTTGTCTTTGCTGGATGACTGGAAAATTAGTGGGGATTGTGATATTACGGTTGGCTGAAACCTGAGCAATGGAGAGGTGAAGAGCATGTTCAGGTAGACTGTTCACAATGCTTTGCTTTTAGTGGATACCTGTTTGTTTATATCTGTATCACTATGGTGCTGGGGACCACAGTCTGAGTATCGCAAATACTAATAACCTTATCCTTGTAATATCCCTGTGAGGCAGTGAAGTATTATTATCCCCACTGAACTTTAGTCACAGAGATTAAAGGGCTTGTTTTCAGAATTGCTTGAGCATCCAGATCGGCAGTGGGAATGCTGGTTGCTTAACAAAAACAGGTCCTAAATTAATTGTCCAAGGTCACACAGGAAGGCTGTGGCTTAGTTGGAATGAATCCCCTTGCCCAGTGCCTCAATCACAAATCCATCCCTACTAACTACTTTTCCTGCCAAGTTCATGGGATTAAAAAGTTCCCTTTGTGAATAAATCAACATTCTTTTCACTAGAAGGGTGACAGGGCTTCCACTCCCCCTTTCTAGAGCAGGGGTTCTCAACCTTTTTCACTCAACATGCTGTAAAAACGCCACTGCCCACCTATGCCACAACTGTTTTTCTCCATATAAAAGCCAGGGCCAGCATTAAGGGGTAGGAAGCAGGGCGGTTGCCTGGGACACCACCTCATGGAGGGCACTGCAAAGCTAAGTTGCTCAGGCTTTGGCTTCACCCCCAGGTGTTGGGGATCAGGACCGGGGCTGCAGGCCTGTGCAGCAGCTCTTCAGCTTTCTGCCCTGGACTCTAGTGAGTGTAATGCTGGCCATGCTTGGCAGAAGCCCTGAAACCTGCTCGCTGCCCCCCAGGGGGCCCCAGACCCCTGGTTCAGAACCACTGCACTAGAGAATCCAGTAAAAACAGGGGAGCTGTGACTTGGCATTGCTGATATTTCTAAGGTACAAATCAAGAAGACTCAGTCTTCCCTCCCATCTTTGATTGGGGGCGGGGGGAAATGCTATGAGGCTGTCTCTCGGCAATGCCTTGCTCACACAGGATTGCAGGCAAAACCAGGGTTTGGTTTTTTTTTCTTCTTCTTTTTGTATTTCACCCTTAGCAGCTGCTCCGCCAGAAGATTCTATTGCTACTGTTATGAAATAGTGGAACACACTGATGTACGCAATTAGAAAAGACCACTTGGTTGAAATGGACCATAAGTACATTCTAGAGTTTGTGTGCAGGAAACAGGCTACAAGTACACACGATCTCCGCTGGGAGCCTTTGTCACAGGTACTGGTTTTATACATTGTTACCCAGCATGCTGTAGAATTTGAATTCTTCCGCTAACCCAGCAAGGGACAATCTCTTGCTCTCATTTTACTTCAGGCTCTTTTGCAAAAGCGGAATGGCACTGCTGGAGACTAATCAACATAATTTTTTACACTTCATCGAGGCCTATTAGTAATCATTGCTTCAATTTCTAACTCCAAATGGGGACACTATCGTTCTAAACTCAACTCTGCCTTGGTTCGTATCCATCAAGCCATAGAAAAACCAATTATCTCGGCCTGTCGATGCAATGCCCTTTTCTTTTCCTGGATGCTGCACCTGGCTGTTAGGTTTGAAAGTGCTGTGGAAGGTATTACAAGCCACAAGTGTTAGTTAATAGTAAAATAAAACGTGCACCATCTATTTTTAGGGACTTATATAGCCCCACTCCTGTAGCACTTCTCAATCCTTTGTCTCAGTCCTGTGAGGTAGGGAAGTACAAACATCTATAGCTGGGTGGTTTATTTATTTATTTGGGGGGGGGTTGTTTGCAAATAGTAAATTTGCCAAAAAATGCATTTTGGAGGCTCCGAAACTACTGGCAAATTTGACATAAATTTGGCAAATAGTTTCAGCCTGAATTCATTCATTCAGCCTGAGGTGCCATTTGTCAAATAGCTGAAGGAGAAGTGGGAGGTGGTGCCTGGCTGCATAGGATTTAGTCCAGTGGTTAAGGTACTCACTTGGGATGTGAGAAGTCTGGGTCCAAGTCCCCCTTCTGCCTGATGTGGAGAAAGGATTCAAACATGGATCTTCCTCATTTCATAACATTTTGTTTCTGGTTGTTTTTAGAAGGGTATCGGTAAAATGTTTTACCCAACCCCAAATTGAATCTTTGGATTCACCAAACTATTTTTTAGAATTTTCAAATGTGGGTTGAATCAAACAATTTTGTTTTCAATTTTTCAAACCTGCCAGCAAACGGAAAAATTATTCACCCAACTCTATGAAACACTTCTATTTTACAGATGAGAAACTGAGGCACCGAGGGACATAGTGTTTGTCTTCACCGCTAAAAAAGTTTGTTTTTTTACTGTGGGATAATTAACTCTCCAGTTGTAAATTCCTTGTAGAGATGATGCACTGCAGTCTCACCAGGAGGTAAACTACGCAAGGTCAACCCTCGGTGGTGGTGGAAGTCAAGTGTGGACCTCACCTAGCTACCTTATGATAAAAATTACAGGTCCCTGCCAGGATTTGGCAGCAAGGTAACTTCTCTGTTTATTGGAACTTCTCTGATCTGTTTGTGGTGGAACAGGGTATTGAATTTGGATCTTCAAAGACCTAGCTAGTACCCTAACCTCTAGAACCATCCTTCCTACCCCTGCTGCAGGGACCTATTCAGAGTAATTGATTGTTAATAAAAGCAGGATTGGTTTAAGCACATTTGGGACTCCCTGTGAAGCCATTTGATTTCCACCTCCTGCCCTGCTTGTCCTCAGTGTTGAGGCTTGTGTGTGTGACCTTGTGTGTCTAGCCCACGCTGTTGCACCACTCCACTTGGGGGAGACACTGCACTCTTGTTCTGGACACTTTCCACTGTATTGTCAACCAACCTCTCGCATTCAAAAATTATGAGGCAGGTGCCAGAAAATCAAAAGATTGATTTAAAAGTCAGTCTGCCTTCTGGTTCCTGAATCTAGAGGTTGCACTCAGGTCCTGCTTTCAGACTTTTCTCCACAATCATGTGAGCTGGAAACATAATTCTTCTTGTAAATGAAAGCTGAGATTCTCATGTAATCAGTAGATGCCAGGAACTGGTGCTTTAAGAAAAATGCCAAATGTCACAAGTGGGCAGTGGTGGGGGTGGATTAGGTAGGGATTGGAGGTTAATTTCCTGTTAATCAGGAGCTGGGGGAACATACAATGCATCCTGACCAGGTCATGATAAAAAATAGGCATTGATTTCCCCAGCAGGCTCACTGCAGAGCTTTCCTTGGCATGAAGTGGCTCATTCTGAGCGCCATGTGGTATGGGAGCCTAGGCAGGAAAAGTAGCACTAGCAATCATGATTAATCTATCCCCAATGGGGTGGGAGTCTCCTGTGCCTCTACGATTGGCAGCATTGTCTGAGCAGGCCCTGACTATATGTAAACTTCTAAATGTACAGCCCAGTGTTGGTCCTGACTCTGTTACAAATAGTCTCTTCATTTAATGACATGAAACAAGGAATATTTACTCCGTGTCCAAATTGGCAATGAACTTTCAGTTGAATATCAGTGGCAGGCAGCTGGACAATGTTAAGTGGCTTCCTCTCGCTGTTGTATAAAAATACAGAGATTTGATTCTGTTGCTAACTGTTTACACAACAGAAAATGGAAGCATTCAGAAGTTGGATTTTATTTTTATTGCTGCCCTGCAATAATGAGCAGAAAGCTGTAAGACGGTATGAGACCTAGGGATTTGGCTCATTGAGGCATTGAATGTGTCACTTTCTCTACCTGTCACTTAGCAAAAATACTAAGAAGCAGGGTCTTGCCCAATATGGATACAATTTAAAAAAAAATAGATATTTGCAAAGCGGCATATTTCTTCTTTAAATTAATGGGAGTTTAGAGAATTTAGATGTACAGCTTTGAAAAGCTCAGTGTCCGGTTTGGGTTTTTTTGGTGGGGGGAGGTTTGGAGACCAGTCACAGCTTGCAGTCTCTCCTTTGTATCCATCCGTGGCACATCAAAGGGCTGCCCCACTTCTAAAAAGAGCAGCAGTGGCTGCACAGGAGAGAGGGAGCAGAGGGGATTGCTTTAGCCAAAGCTCTCCTTCCTCCCCCAGCTGCATTGTCAGGGAGGAGTGTTTGAAGGAGAGGCTGCAGCTTCTGCTCAGCAGTCCCCTCTGGAAAGGCAGATGGCTGGCCAGTGGGAGCTTACTGCCTGCTTGTTTCCATAGCCTTGGGGATTTGTGCTCTTCTGTTGCTAAGTATCTCCAGAGAGCTGGGAGCACTGGGGACACCTCTGGGAGGGGCTGGTGCTTACTCCTGTCCTCTCTCTGTTCCCAGCCAGCTCCATGCTGTTGGCAGGAAGGAGCTCTAGGGGACTCCCACTTGGATGTCATTACAGGAGATGCTAAGTTTGCCCCCCAGATTTTCATTTTTTAAAAAAGACACATTTTGGACAATTATGGACCCTGACTCTGTTTTCTCAAAAGGAGAGATTGCGGGGAAAACCAAGGGTGACTGACCTTCAAAAATGCCTCAGAACTTAATTCTTCTGTTCAAGAAGTATTTTGTCTAAGGGACCCCTAAACAGAGTCCCACTGGGGTGCACTGAAGACTGAACCAGCTGGGCTCTCAGAGAAAGGCTTAGAGTCTTCTGTCTTTTTAAGTCTGTGTTTATCATCTAATGACTAAATGGCAAATGCGCTTGCGGAGGCTAAGGGACTAGAGCCACTGGGAATTACAATCCTGTCTCCTCAGTCCAGAGTCAGTACTCTGGCAATACAAGTTCTTTCATGCCCTGCGTCCCATGATTGACCTCTCCTCTGATTTGAGCAGAACCCCTTCTGTAGGCATTAAAGGCTCCTCAGTCTCCCTGCTAGCTCAGCAGTGGGCTGCTGCTGTTTCTCCTCCGCAGTGTGCACTAATGCAGACTACCATCCACCAGTAATTCAAAAGACCTAGCTAAATGTATTGCACTTATTCTGAGATCACAAGCTAAATGCAAACCAGGTTCTCCAGAGTTTAAAGGCTTTTTCTTTCTTCTCTAAAAGATTCAAGGGCCAAGCACACCATGTCAATTTGCTCTTCCCGTTTGCCAGCCTATAACTGGCACTGGATAAAAGCTGTTACACTTGTCTGAGGAGACTGGGGTCAGTTAATTATCTGCCAGACAAAAAACATACAGTGATTTCTATTATGTGTTGAGCCACAGCTGTGCTCTCACTGCAGTACAGAACACAAAGATGGGCACAAGTCCCTGCCCCCAGGAGCTGACTCTCCAAGGGCTAAATTCTGCTCTTGGGATGTAGACGTGCAGCTCCTGTTGACATTAGTTGGAGCTGCATGGGCAGAATTTGGCCCTAGGTGAGCCGGATAATATGGTTCAAAGAGTCATGACCCCCCTTTAATGGGTGGCTTACTAGGATATATCGACACTGTGATTACACACCCACTGCTGGCCCATGCCAGCTGACTCAGGCTCACAGGGCTCAGGCGCGGGGGCTGTTTAACTGTGCTGTAGACATTCGTGCTTGGCCTGGAGCCTGGGCTCCTTGAAAGGTGGGAAAGTCTCAGAGCTCAGGCTGTAACCCAAGCCTGACATGTACACCGCAATTAAACTGTCCCGTGCCCAAGACAGCTGTCCTGGGCCCACCACGGGTGTCTAATCACAGTGTAGACGTACCCTTAGAGGCTAACTCCCTAGTGCTGCTGCTAGTTAACAGTTGCTCCTTTATCTCAAGTGGTAGAGGTCTGTGCTGTGGTGGTTCAAACCCTACTGACAACCCATGCCAGGGACAGGTGATGGGGTCATTATCTATATTTATAGTACTATAAACACAAACAGTTCTATCAGGAGGTTTATTTCCCACTGGACAACCATTCTTACAAGTATATTGTCCGGTGGGAAATATTGGACCAAGACCAATGCTACTTCACCAGTAACTCTCTGGTAACTCTTTACACTCCCTAACAACTGTTGAAATACTACTGACTGATTCTACCAGCACATCTGGGGTTTTGGGGGTCTACAATGGTACTAGTGTGTTGGCTATCCATTTTTATTGTGTGATGAATGAAAAAAGCATAGGTGTTTCCTTTCTAATATTGACAAGAAGCTGGGAGAGGGTGTGAGATCATATTAGCATTAGAGACTGTACAGGGCAACAGTTATCCTACTGCACAGAGCCTGCTACAGGCTCAACACATATTTGCCATAAATAGTGCATAGGGATTTCTGTGGACCTGCTGCATGCAAGGGTGAAGAGGTTCTGTGCAGAGGGCTAGCACAGGCCTATACACCACTTAAGCCCCACTTCTGAGGGCTTGTGTTTCTTGATCTTATCCTGTGCAGAGGAATGAATTTCTCCTTGGGGTGAATATTGGCCTAAGTCACTTACAGTTAATCTCAGTTTATTAAACCAAAGTCCAGGGATAAAGTAATAATACAAAATTAAATAAATTGAGTGCTGGGGGGGGGGGAACAATTGAAAAAAGTTAAGTCTCCAGGCCCCAAAACATTCTAAAAATGGTCCAGAATTCCACAATACAAATGGCTAAGTGGCAGTTCTGAAGACGGAACTGTCACCCTTTTTAATAATGCCTCCCCTCTCTTCCTCTATCTTTTGTGGATCTTATTCAGATTAATTTATAACATTTAATAATTACATTATGCACAATATGCTGCATGTGAACTGAATGGCTCACCGAGCCAAACAATCCAGATGAGATTGGACCAAACAGATATATTGAAAAGACTGAACTATAATAAAATAAGTGTATCTCAGGTCAAGTGCTGCTTGAATGCTGACACTGCAGCAAATATATTGGTTAAGCTAGCCAGATACACTACACTTCTCTTCTTGGGCAGATATCAGAAAACATGTACTCAGTGAACCAGAAAACTGCAAAATTGTTTAATAAAATTAATCCTAAACTATGAATAGCAGAAATGCCAGCCTTATTTTGCATCTAGTTTTTCACACCAGTAAATATCAATTTATCATTAAATTCTGTTGCCATCATTTGAACACTTGCTGTGTTGGCCTGAATATAGTTTTATATCAGTATATGTTTTGTTAATAAATGCCAAATTAGCATAAAGGAATCAGAAAGCATATTTTCAAACCAGATTTCAAAACATGATGACATAAAAAAATAATTTAGAGGGGTATGTCTGTGGGGGTGTGTGGTGTATACATATTTTCCCAAGAGTTTCATTTAATTACAAATATAAAAATAGTGGGCCTGATCCTGAAAGCCCTTACTCATGCATACAGTCCCACATATTCCATTTTGGCTTGTTACATAATGAGGACTAGTTGTATTGATAAGGATTACTCAGAGTAAGGATTGTAACCCATTTGCCAGTGTATGTTGTGCTTAATCCACAGAGGATGTAAGTCTGTCACGAGTCTCATCCTGAGCTCAATTGCTAGAGACTCTTGCAGTCAGATCCAGAGATCCCTGGTCAATCCCGTTTGTTAATCTCAGAATAGTGGCTGCCACAAAGCATATGCTCATCTGGCATTTGCACTTCTGTGGGCTTTGCTGCTTGGGGTGAGCTGCCTTTTTTCCAGAGGATGTATATACCCCGTCAATCAGTGTGTGCTCCGTGTCCCCTCTGCCTGTGCCAGCTGACCCAGACTCAGGCTAAGGGGCTGTTTGAATGCGGTATAGACACACCTTGCAGGTTCCTAGAGTCTGGGCTGCAGCCCAAGCCCAAATATCTACACCTCAGTTAAACAACCTCTTAGCCCAAGCCCCAGGAGTCTGAGTCAGCTGGCACGGGCCAACCGCGGGTTTTTAATTGCAGAGTAGACATGCCCTCTGTGAGCAGTTCCCAGATAGTGTAAGTCTGTGACAGCTCCTAGCTATAGTGCCTGGAACTTTAGCTGACGCTGTGGAGACAGCTGCTTTCAGCAATGGAGGTCCTTTATTCAGTCCCAAAACAGTGGCTGACACACTTAACAGAGTAGCCTCTCTTCTCGTAGGAGAGGAGCCTACACATCCCAGAACGTTAACATTATAACTACATGATGCAGAAAATTAGGTATTGGTTCATACATGGCAACATAAATACATGGAGCAAAGTAGGAGCAGGGTCTGTCAATGGCCATTAGAATCTCAGGAAACTGATCATTTGGGATCTCACTCATGTGATCCTAACAGGTCAGTCCTGCTCATTGATCTGGAAGATGAACCACTATAGAGAGCCCCACCCAAGCCCCCTGCCCATTATGCAACAGAGGAAATTTCCTTCTTGATTTAAATCATATTCAAAGCTGGAATTTTTTTATTCAAATCAATGCTACCATTGTCCAGCTCTTCCCCTGATGTTGTCCCCCCCATTCTCCAATTCCTCTAAAGCCACCACATCTTGCACTGCTGCCACAGAACAGCAGGGTAAACCCACCTTCTGGTGGAGATGATGAGTAACCTGGCTGATCTGTATTTTTCTACTGCTTCTATACTGCACTGAAGTTGTTTCCTTATGCAGCCATCTGAATACCCCAACTATTCTCCTGTGCTATGGCCCACTAGTAGATCATACTCAGACATATTTATTTTTTGTTTAAGACCAGAAGGGACCATTCTGATAATCTAGTGTGACCACCTGAATAACCCAGGCCAAATAATTCCACCCAGCGATTCCCATATCAAGCCTAACCTCTGGCTGAGCTAAAGCCTCTTTTTTAGAAAGATCCTATCTTGCGGGAAAGGCTTCAAGTGATGAAGAATCCACCCACATCTCTAGGTAACCCATTCCAATGGTTAAGTACCCAGCATTTCAGAACTTGCCATAATGTGGGTGACTGTCCTCTGGCTCATCTAGGGCCAGTGATCACCATTTTGAAACCGGTAATGGATGGTCCCTGACATGGCGGTATTGCTGGGACACTGTGAGCTGCAATTGCTCCTTTATCTGGAGTACATTCCTTTTTTGCAATATTCCTCCTGTAGCTAGCTGGAGCAGCCATAATATGAGAGATTGCTCTTAGCCATCCCAGCAGTATTGGCATTACTGATTTTGTGTATGTTTCCTGGGTCTGAGTGGATTCAGGGTCATGGTGTGGAGCCTGCTCAGCTTCCTCCTCAGTGCCTGGAAGTGCAGAGAATAGGAGGGACATGTTTTTGCACTTGTTATTAGCTGGACACATGAGTTGCTAAGAACCATTAACTACTGTGACAATTGTCTTTTGAAAATCCTAGTGACGGAGCACTCATCTTGACTCAGGACACCTAGATCAGGCATGGAATTTTCAGAACTCCTGCCCTGCCCAACCACATCTTTGAAAATTCCCCTGAATTCTGGAGTATGCAGTGTTAGCGCTCACATTCCCTGGAGCAGGTACATTCTGTTAATGCCTCTCTGTCTTAATGTCCAAAACTCCCATTGACTAAGAAGGGCCAGGATTTCATCCCATATTTATAAAAGGGGAATAATTTTATTTCCATACTTCCTTACATGTAGTATGAGGCCAAATTCATTGCTATTTAAAGCAGTGCTTCTCAAAGTCGGGCCACCGCTTGTTCAGGGAAAGCCCCTGGTGGGCTGGGCCAGTTTGTTTACCTGCCACGTCAGCAGGTTCGTCCGATAGCGGCTCCCACTGGCCGCAGTTTGCTGCTCCAGGCCAATGGGGGCTGCGGGAAGCGGCGCGGGCTGAGGGATGTGCTGGTCGCCCTTCCCGCAGCTCCCATTGGCCTGGAGCGGTGAACCATGGCCAGTGGGAGCCGCAATTGGCCAAACCTGCGGATATGGCAGGTAAACAAACCGGCCCGGACCGCCAGGGGCTTTCCCTGAACAAGCAGCAGCCCGCCTTTGAGAAACACTGATTTAAAGCACTTTTAGATTCTTGAACAGTGTGTTCTAGAGAATTACAAAGTATTATTAGAATGCACACTTGTTTTGATTTCCACTTTTCAGTGACAGGAAAGGGCGGGAGGTTTGGAATTGGATCCCCTCATTTGTTTACCATGTGATGCAGCACAAAAAAAGTTGATTATTATGCTCTACTTTCATTTGGTAGGCATGGTTCCAAAGGGCTTTGTTTTGCTGGATGACATAGCAATTGAGTCTTCATGCTTAATTTATTTTGAGCAAGTTATGCCTCTTCATACGTGAACATAGTGAGCACCCTGTGTAGGCTACATGGTGTTATTTAAAACACAACTCTTTGAGCGTGTTTGAATGTGAAGTTCTCTCCTACATATCAGCTGTAAATCGTTATTCAACATTAAATCAAATCAATGTTAATTTAGGAACTAATTAGCATTTCAGGCTTTTTTTTTCCAGCAGTGTGGTGATTTTGTATCTAATGCTATGTGATTGTACAGAAGTACATAATTATGGAGCTGAATACATTGTCTCCTGCTGACATGTTGCAAAAGGAGAATCTTAGCAAAGGATGCTCACCATGTCTGAATTAAAATAAAAAATGCTTATTTGAATACCATGCCTCTGAGCCATATCTAAATTAGACACAGGCATTATTTCTGTTTGGGGGCTTGTTGAATGAATAGGTTGCATGTATGTTAGGTGAATTTACTGATTCCAGTTTTTGATTTATTTTAATGCTGAACACAGAGGATTTCATTTGATATGAGACAGGTATTTCTAAGTGGGAAAGATGCTACAAGGAAAAATAAGCATTTTGTAAGAGGTGGTTTTTAAGCTCTAAAGTACGAACTGTGAACCCAGGAATGCCAATACTGTATCAGACCAGAGCTCAATCTAGCCCAGAATCCTGTCTCTGACAGAAGCCAGCCCCAAGTTTTTCAGAGAAGGGTACACAAGTATGAAATAACTTGCCTATAGGGGAAGTTTCTTCTGGATTCTTTCAATTATGGATGGCTTATGTTCTAGTGCATTGGGATTAATATCCTGTACGTATTAACCCAGCAACTGTGCATGTCTTCATTAGCCATATACATGTCTGAATCTATTTTGAAATCCCACTAAGCTCTTGGCTTCAATTATATATTGTGGTAATGAGTTCCACAACCTAATTGTACATTCAATTTTACAGTGTTTTATGTTCTTCTATTTTCTGTGTGAATCTTAGGTGAACGGAGTCTGTTTCACTTGATAGGTAACTTGGTTAGATTAAAGATCTTTCTTTTTTAATACCTTAGTGGGTTGGATAGCCACCCATTTCCACCACTCATGCACAAGTCGTAATCTACCTTCATATAGTGCCTGTCATTCAGAAGGGTGCCAAAGCACTTAACATATTGGTCAAAATCCTACAAAATTAGATTTAGCCACATAATTATGTGGGATCAATTCAACCAGGGGTCAAATAAGGGGAAAGGGAGATAAGTTTCCAAGCCTTGGGCCACAAAATAGGCTCTTCCCATGTGAGCCACCAAAATGAGAATCTGCTCAGTGTAGCTGTGACGATGTGGTTCTGGCAGGACCCAACTGAGAGTGCCAATTCAGGACCGATTGCTTAAACAGGAAAGTTACAGCCCAAGGCTGGGGTTTTTTCACCTCTAAGGCAAACCAAACCAGCCAGACAAAGAGGACTTTGGTTTCACCCCACTGGCTAACCACAAGTCACACAAGCAATTTCCTTAGACACTCCAGTCTCCCAGTATCACCACCAGTCCCACTCGTCCTGGGGATGAATGTTTATGAAAACCAACACCCCAATAAAAGACACAGGTTCTCTCGATCCCAAAGAATCAAGCCCCAGACCCAGGTCAATATACAAATCAGATCTTACCCACAAATCATGCTGTTGCCAATCCTTTAGAATCTAAAATCTAAAGGTTTATTCATAAAAGGAAAAAGATAGAGATGAGAGCTAGAATTGGTTAAATGGAATCAATTACATACAGTAATGGCAAAGTTCTTAGTTCAGGCTTGTAGCAGTGATGGAGTAAACTACAGGTTCAAATCAAGTCTGTGGAGTACATCCACAGCTGGGATGGGTCCTCAGTCCTTTGTCCAGAGCTTCAGTTTGTAGCAAAGTCTCTCCAGAGGTAAGAAGCAGGATTGAAGACAAGATGGAGATGAGACATCAGCCTTTTATAGTCCCTTTTCCAGGTGTAAGAACCTCTTTGTCCTTACTGTGGAAAATTACAGCAAAATGGAGTCTGGAGTCACATGGGCAAGTCCCTGCATACTTTGCTGAGTTACAAGGCGCATCTGCCTTCTCTCCATGGGTCAATTGTGTAGCTGATGGTCCTTAATGAGCCATCAAGCAGGCTAGTCAGAACTAACACCAACTTGTCTGGGATGTTTCTCAGAAGCATAGCATAAGTTAAAAATACAGACAGTATAGAGCCAATACTTATAACTTCAATTACAAAGTGATACATACATATAGACACCATAATTTTAACCAGCAACCCATAACCTGGTCTTAGACACCTTATATGACCCCCTTTACACAAGATTTGGTGCCACTATGTTCTATATGGTCCCAGATTATATCAATAACATCACAGTAGCTTATGCACATTTGAGATCTACTGGACTCCTTGAGTTTGGTGGCTTGACTGTGCCCATAGGTTCTGCTAGGCTTTTGAGGCCTGGCTCCGTCTTGACTGAAGATTTAAAAAAGGGATGGTATCTTCCAAACGTGTTTGACACCAAAATTAGACATCGGTCACAGTAAATTGTCAGATGTGTGAACTCTCTTCCTCTTTTTACATGAAGAATGAAATAATTAACAATGGTGACATTTAAATCAGTCAGTGAGCATCTGGGTTAGCATCTGACTGAGATGAATTGGGGATTTACACTTCTCAGAGCTGTTCCAGGCTCTCTGCAGGTGCATGTAGACACGTCTACATTGGTTACACTTGGCGGCCTTTTTTGAGGTTGTCTTTGTTAAAGATAAAAAGCTGGAATTCTAGACAATAAGATAGCAGCTTGAGAGAGAGGGGCTGGTACACTGTACTACCATGGCCTGGGTGTTCTGTCCCAGGCTTGACTTCGTCCACCACTGGAATTCAGTCACCTATGGAATAACAGGGCAGCCATTCTGTGCCAGGAATTGTTTTCTTCTTGCACTCCCTGCAGCAAGGTATGTAAGTTCATTTTAATAAAGTTTTGCTGGTGAAATATAGTAGCATTGATTCAAGATCTTTTGTTTGTATAGCCTATAGGAATAGGAATTCTAAAACATATTGCTGTATGAACACCCCCCCCCCCCCCGCAAATCTAGTCACAAAACCACTCCATTTAAATATTTTAACATATAAGAGCAAGGACATCTAGTCAAGGTTAAAAATATTGTCTGAGAGCCTGTCTGTACCTCCCTCATGTAGCACAGCGCACATACACTATGTAGCTTGACTGCTATTCATGATGATAATGCCTATTTCTTGTATGGTGCTTTTGGTGAGTAAATCTCGGAGTGCTTCAGTCTTTCTTAATGTAGTTATCCTCACAACACTCCGTGTGGGGTAGAGAAACATTACTATCTCCATTTTACAGAGGGTGAACTTAAGCACAGAGGGGCTAAGGCCCAGAGTTTCAACTGTATTGCAGGATTGTGATGCGCAGCGTTGCACTGCCTATTTGATTGGGAGTCTTAATCTCATTTCAAAAGGGATTTAGGCACTTCGGAGCCAAAATCTCATGAACGGTCAATGGGATTTTAATCAGTCATGCATTGCAACACTGAGTACCAGGCAGCTTTAAAAATCTGGGCCCAGGTGACTCACCCAATATCACAGAGTAAGTCCATGGCAGAGCAAGGAATTGGACATGGGATACCTGGGTCCTAAACCAGCACCCAAACCACTGGGTCATCCTTCCCCTCATACTGGTTGTGGACATTTGCATTGTTTGATACAAAATAGGATGAGTTAATTGGCACAAATTTTCAGCTTTTACCATGACTAGCTTACATTTGTAGGTTTAAGGCTGGAATTTAACATTTCTTCCAGTTACATTTTATGGACGATTGTACCCTGTGCTACTTTTGTACAAACCCCATCATGCACCAATATTTTCAATGGGAACAGCTGAAAGTGGGACTATTTAGAAAAGTATAATCCATCTCAGGAAGCAGGCTAATTATAGCCTTGGTTATTTTCACACAGAGAAATATTTCAATCTACGCTCTGTGTTTATATGCTAAGGATGTTCTCTTGTCTGAGCTAGCAAATGTACCTCAGGGAGCTTTATTTTTGGTTACTCATTTAATGCAGAATGTTATTTGTAGCATAGGATGAACACATCTTTCCTTTCCTGGTTCAGCTTTCTCCCACTAAACTTTAGCAAAAACCTGAATTTTCATAAAATTGCCTTTCCTTCGAGGCCAGAAATGGACAGATTGAAGAATATTATTAATAGCTCTGGGAGAATTATGCTCCAAGAATGGAATGTGGGGCATTAAAGCATGGGGGAGGGGAAGGAGAAACACAAGACAAAGACAATGATTTTATATTGTAATGTGCTACCCTAAAACCACTATTAACTTGAGAAAGTGCAGTATACAGGGACAGAGAGAGAGAGTTAAGAACAGGAAGAGAGAATTGTATGCTTAAATGGTATAGATAGGGATTTCTTACTTTTCATCTTAAATTTTCAGATAGGTAAGTGATCTGGCCTCTTTTGGAAGAAAAGCCGACACTGGTTCATTAATCAATTAGAAACCCTCAGGAGTTACTTCAAAATGAAAGGTGCACAGTAAATGTTCAATTTTAGACCTTTTCAGAGAAACTGAAACTGTATGTTCCGGTTTTCCAAGGCCAACAATGATCTGCTTAACTATTTCACAGCTGGTTCTCTGTTTGCAGTGAATGTACTCTGGTTGAATTCTAGTGGTTTTGCCAACCTTCTTCTGAAATTCCAGAAGAATATGGAAACCCAACCTGACTGGCAGTGCTCGGAGCCTGTTCTGCTCTTCTTTTTAAGCAGCAGCTGTAGCATCAGAGGAGTTAAGTTAGATGATTAAGGTTTCACCTCCTAACCTTCTAAGAACAGTTTTATAAAGCTGAACAAATGAACAGAAAACTATAGATGGAAATCAGAGAGAAAAAGATTAAGATATTCTCAGTTTACATGTGTGCTTGATGTACAGATTATGTATTAATTATATTGATTCCTTAAGAATACCCAGTTATCATTTCAAGGGTTAACAAAAGAAGGTTGAGGGGGGATATGATTGCTCTTTATAAATATATCAGAGGGATTAATATTAGGGAGGGAGAGGAATTATTTAAGCTTAGTACCAATGTGGACACAAGAACAAATGGATATAAACTGGACACTAAGAAGTTTAGACTTGAAATTAGAAGGTTTCTAACCATTAGAGGAGTGAAGTTCTGGAACAGCCTTCCAAGGGGACTAGTGGGGGCAAAAGACATATCTGGCTTTAAGACTAAGCTTGATAAGTTTATGGAGGGGATGGTATGATGGGATAGCCTAATTTTGGCAATTGATCTTTGATTATCAGCAGGTAAGTATGCCCAATGGCTTGTGATGGGATGTTAGATGGGATGGGATGGGATCTGAGTTACTACAGAGAATTCTTTCCTGGGTGCTGGCTGGTGAGTCTTGCCCACATGCTCAGGGTTTAACTGATCGCCATATTTGGGATCAGGAAGGAATTTTCCTCCAGGGCAGATTGGCAGAGGCCCTGGAGGTTTTTTGCCTTCCTCTGCAGCATGGGGCATGGGTCACTTGCTGGAGGATTCAGACATAGGTTAGAGGTTTGTTATAGAAGTGGATGGGTGAGATTGTGTGGCCTGCATTGTGCAGGAGGTCAGACTAGATGATCATAATGGTCCCTTCTGACCTTAAAGTCTATGAGGTTCTTGTCCCAAGATCAGACCCAGTATTATTCAAATTATTATATAGTAGGGAACCCTGATGCGTGGAACTAGAGGAACTTTTCTATATCTACAAATAGTTTATTAGTACATTTAGCACAGTCACAAACACTCCAGCTCAGTAAGGTAGAGAGAGAGAACACAGAAAGTACATCCATACTCACAGCATCCCATCGGCAACTGCCAGTAGCAAAAAAAACCCCAACTTCTGGAGACAGGGCACTAGATGGGAAGGCTCTGAGTTACTACAGAGAATTCTTTCCCAGGTATCTGCCTGGTGGGTCTTACCCACATGCTCAGGGTCTTACTGATCTCCATATTTGGGGTCATGAAGGAATTTTCCCCTGGGTCAGATTGGTTGAGACCCTGGTATTTTTTGCCTTCCTCTGCAGCAAAGGGCACGGGTCACTTGCAGGTTTAAACTAGTGTAAATTGTGAATTCTCTGTGCCTTTAAGTCTTTAAACCATGATTTGAGGACTTCAGTAACTCAGCCAATGGTTGGCGTCTATTTCAAGAGTGGGTGAGGTTCTGTGGCCTGCAGTGTTCAGGGGGTCAGACTAGATGATCACGATGGTCCCTTCTGACCTTAAAGTCTATGAGAACAATGTGAAATGTTAGCCATTATCTTCCTCATCACCACTAGTGGCCATCATTCTGGCACCTCCCATGGGCTACATCTCTCACTGTCCACATGCTGAGATGTAGCTTTTATAATATGTTACGCTGATGCCACTATGTCTAATGTATATTCCGTAGGGCTTTCTCCCCTCTTCCTTATTTGTATTTACTCATCCTACTAATGTTAGTGTCCTCCTTCTATAGGTTAATATATTAATGATTTCAACTTATCATCATATATGCCAATTTGTTGCTGTGGCAGTCTTATGGTTGGATGTTCTTTCCAAAAGCTAGTGTTAGCTCATGTTTCTGTGGTTGGCTGATGTCATTATGGACAAAATTCTGCCTTGCACTCTATTTCCAGTTCCCCAAAACTTTGGGGTTACTGTTGCGGCTGTTTATCTGTGCCAGAGTTCAGAAGCCTCCAGGCTTATGTTAACCGCTGAAGTCAATGTCTTACAGGATACAGGCCTATAGGTTCCTTGTATTACTGCTGAAGTATTGTCACTGGTCAATACTAAATGCCTATGAAGAAGGCAGAAAACCATGCTGATGCATCTAACTGCAATGCTTAGAACCAAGGTGGGTAGGAAATTTCTTCCTGCCCCCAGCTGGTGCTCAGCTTGTGCCCTAAAGCATGCGGATGGACAGTATGTTGCAATGTCCTTCCAGCTAGTGTATCTGCAGGTGCTATTCTTAAACATAGAAGCACTATGTGATTCCCTCAGGGTAATAATATAATAATATATACCAATCTCTAGACCTAGGGCTAGACTTGAAAAGTCAGTCAGTCAGTCCCCCTGCCTTCACTAGCAGGACCAATTTTTGCCCCAGATCCCTAAGTGGCCCCTTCAAGGATTGAACTCACAACCCTGGGTTTAGCAGGCCAATGCTCAAACCACTGAGCTATCCCTCCCGCACAGACTATTCTGTGGTAGCAAGTTCCACAGGTTACTTAAACACTGTTTAAACTGTATTAAGTTTTCCCTTTACCCATTTCAAAGTTGGGTTTGTTTTAATACCTACAGTACTTCCTGTGGGCACATGCTGAAAGAACAGGCCTGGTTCCAAAGCATCCTAACCATAAAGAGAACGAAGGTGATGGACAAGACATGCTTTGTTCTTCTTCCGAACTAAAAGGGAACAGATGAAAGTTGTCATTATCTCTGCTGGCTCCATCGCATCAAGAAATACTCGAGTCACTCTCACTTAAGTTTGCTTATTCAAATTCTAACCAGAACTATTCAATTTCGCTTTCCTGACCGCACTGCAGAGAGCCCGAGGTGGCTGAGATAATCTTGAGAGCTTGAAAAACCTCCAGCTACAGCCTGAGGTGAGGCAGATGTGCTTTGCTCCTTATACCTCATTCCTATGTGTCTGTGCATTTTTCCAGTTTTTGGGCCAATACACCCAGGTCTTTCTGCTCCTATGTTGCTTGCAACTGATAAATCCCCAGTTTATAGCAAAAAATTTTGTTGGTAGTGCCTAAATGTATGACTTTGCACTATTAAATTTCATTCCCATTTCTATTAGTCCAATTTTCAAGTTTGTCCAGATCGTCTTTTATGATATCCTGGTCCTCTGTATTGGCAATACCTCCCAACTTTGTGTCATCTGCAAATTTTATTAGCACACACCCAGTTTTTGTGCAAAAGTCATTAATAAAAATGTCGGATAAAACTGAAAGGAAGCAGAGGAACCACAATGGAAAGTTGCAAGATAAATATTGCTGCTCACCAGAAAGTCAGACAGTACTTATATGTTAGAAATGTGGGAAAAGCTTTCCTTGGGAAGTATATTTCAAAACATCAGAGAATCTACACAGTGGTCCATTTACATGCAGTGAATATGGGGGAAAAACTTTTATCTAAAGAGATACTTCAAAGTACATTAGAGAATATACACAGGAGAGACAAAAGGGGAGAGTGACACAAAGTCTATTTACATGTACTGAATCTTGGAAAAGTCTCCTTCAGAATGGAAATCTTAAAATGCCCCAAAGAATCCATACAGGTGCAAGACCATCTTCTTTACATGACACTCAGAAACTGGCTGACATTGAAGGCCAAAGTGATGCTGGTAGGTTGGATGTGGGAGGATTGGATTTCAGAAATGGAGACATTTCATAAATTCTAAGTCTGGAAAGAATCACTGTGATAATCTAGACTACCCTTGTATATGACACAGGCCATGGAACTTCCCCAAAATAATTCCTAGAGCAGATCTTTTTGAAAAAACTTCCTCTCTTGATTTGAAAATTCAGTGACTGAGAATCCACCGTAACCCTTTGTAAATTGTTCCAATGGTTAATTACTCTCACCATTAAAAATGTATGCTTTATTAGATTGCACATTCTAAAGTTTGCAGCTGGGTGTTCTCAACTGAATGCCTTGACAGATGAAGTGTTCCCACCGGTTGTCCATTAGCAACCAAGTTCAATTATGGTAGTTTTTGGATCACTGCCCAAAGAAGTTTTGTCCATTAAAGTTTATGGTTGAACATTGATTTTATTCTTTTTTGTTTTGTTTTTGTTCTGGTTATCTGGAGATCTTCAGGTAACTTTTTTTTATGAAGGGCAGGACTGTTAGCATTAATGTGGATTGCTGTAGTTTTAATAGTTAGTGTATAGAGCCTAGATAGGCACTCTTGAGGCAATGTGGATTACATAGACTCGTAGGACTGGAATGGATCTCAAGAGGTATTCTAATCCAGTCCCCTGCACTTGTGGCAGCACTAAGTATTTTCTAGACCACCTCGATACGTGTTTGTCTAGCCTGCTTTTAAAAATGTCCAGTGATGGAGATTCCACAACCTCCCTAAGCAATTTATTCCAGTGCTTAACCACCCTGATGGTTAGGAAGTTTTTCCAATGTCCAACCTAAACCTCCCTTGCTGCAATTTAAGCTCATTGCTTCTTGTCCTATCCTCAGAGATTAAGAACAATTTTTCTCCCTCCATGTCTCCCCGCAGTCTTCTCTTCTCAACACTAAACAACCCAATTTTTTTCAGTTTTCCCTCATAGGTCATATTTTCTAGACCTTTAATCTAGACTTGATCCTGCTCGAGTGAAGCTAATGGCAAAACTCACTGATTTCACTGTAAAAGTCCAATCCAACAAGCATTCATGCATGTGATTAATGACACACACAAAAATTTGTGAGAAGGCCTAAAGTCATTAAATACAATTATATCTCAAAAATACCAAAAATGGAACAATGTCCCAGAAAACATTTGTGAGCTTCAAAGACCTGTCATGTTTGCTAGAAGCTCACTCTTGGGTGGTATAGTCTTACAAAAGATCAGTTTTTCATATAACTTTAAGATGAGTGCAGGAGTCGGCAAACTTTCAGAAGTGGTGTGCCTACTAATAGCATGTATAAGCTTCTACGATGTTTGGAAAATTCTAAACTAGAGATGGAAAAACAGATGAACAACCTATATTACTGAATTCTGGGACTAACAACTCATTAGGTGAGTGCCTCATGGGGAGCAGCAAATGATTAGATCCCTGGTTTAATTAACCCCTTCTTTTACTGATTTAGTTTTCTGGTCTGGAATGTAGAACTGCTTAAAGTTTCTCTGCGAAAGGAAAAAGTGCTGGTGTCCTTTCTGATGTGCAAAGAAACTCTGTCTTTCCCTGTTTAGTGTTTACATTAGAAATTCAGGTAGCGTCTACTCTTTTCTCTTAAAAAAATTATTAGCACAAGAACAACGAGAAAACTGAGCCATTGTGAGGGGAAGCACTTGTTAGTCAGACAGCTTTAAAACTTTTGTTTTTGTTAACTATTACATAACTCAGAAGTCCAAAAACAATAAAGAGAAAAGATTTTTTTGATAGATTCAGTATCACTGCCCCTTCAGTTCAGGACAGAGAAACCTCCCACTCCGGGCTTCAAAGGAGTCAACCAGCAAAAAAAGCTAAGGCAAAACTGGATATTTCTAAGAAAAAAATAATTGGATCGTCTTTGTGATGCATAAAGAAACAAAAAAGGGGCACAAACTCACTCCTTTTTTTCCCTTCTGTGGGTCATCTTTAAGACATTGATACATAACTTTTCCAGCACATTGGCTTCTTTTGCTTTTCATGCAAGTATAAAGGCAAGTGGCAGACTATTCATATCTTACCAACTTCCTTAATCAAATGTCCTGGAAAAATCAATTAGAAACTAGGTGTTGGAAATGCTTATACAAAATATGAAGATAACTAGGAAAATTCAAACCTAGACTCTTTATCTTAGAATTGACTATGTAATTATTTCATTGGATTCTATTCAAGCCTCCCCACCCACTCCCACTGATCTGCCAACTTTGGATGGACATTTGCTTCTTGGGGAAAGGTCTGGGTCTTATCTTGTACATTTGCATTGAGATGTATTAAGCCTTTTAGACCATTTCTTGAAGCAGTCACTGATGCCCTGTGGACCAATAAAAGGTGCTTCATTATCTGAAAGGAAGCAGATTACTGGTGAATTGTCAGCTTGCTCGACTTGTCACACTGAGCTACATAATTCCTGTGGGACAGCACCTGCACCTGCTTCAAAGTGTTTTGTGAACTCTTGTTGTTTAATAAGATCTTTTACATTAAAATGTCCACAGATAGCATTGGCAGTCAAATGAAAATCACTGTATCACCTTCTTTCTGCAAATTAATACATGTGGTAACTCGAACACACAGAGTAGATCTGGCAGATTCTTTATGTGGGGAGCAGAGATTAATGACAGGGAGTGGTAAACTGTGGCAATGTCAGAGGACCCATCTTCATTTCAGTTCTAACGGTGCCAGTGCACAGTTTTCTTACATCGTTAGGAATGTCTGTTCTAACTTGGTATTTTGTTTATACCATTTGTATTAGCATAGCAGCTCGGAGTCCCACGCATAGACCAGGAACCCATTGTGCTAGGAGCTCTAAAAACACAGCCTCTACCCCAAACAGCTTACAGTCCAAGTACAACACTGACACTTTCATAGGACATCCAGAACTGTGTCACCTTGTCACCTTCTGCCTTAGCAAAAGAGGAATTTGTTGGGGCTACACTGTGTGACAGCTCCCTGCCACCCCAGTCTGTTAGCCAGCCAAACAAACCCCTTAACATGCTGCCCGTTCTAACTTTGCCTTGCAGGTTAACGCTTGGCGTATTTCAGTTCCCGAACTTTCCAGAAGCGTCTCCTCGCCCCTGCCACTGGCTGACCACAGAAATGCCAAGTCAGCAGTCTTCAAAGAGACAGGATACACACCAACCTAAGGACGCACATCTCATGTTAATGTAGCAGCATGGAGATGGATTTATAATAAAACAAGAATAATTTTATTAATTTTGATTAACAAAGAGCAGAGCTTTAAGTGATACTAAGGAGAGAGATAATAGAAACAGAAAATGTTTACATATAAAACAAATATAATTACGCTTTCTGGTGGCTAACACGTCACAGGTTACAATCCTTAACTAAGGCAGTTTTCTCACTGCACCTGCCACTTAGCATCAACAGCCCCACACGGCTGGGTCCTCCACCATTCGTGGGATGTAAAGAACCCCGACCTTTGTTCCTTCAGTAATGGATTTTAACAAGATGCCCTTTTGCTTTTATTTATGTTCCCCAAAGTTCATTGTCTTCATCTCCAGAGTTAAGATGATCCTCTGAGGTTCAGACTGCGGGGTGTCCTCTGGTGTGTTGACACCATGCAGTTTCCTCAGCCTCCTGATAACTGGTGTTTACCTCAGATGCAAACGAACTGCCCACTGTCTCTGGCATCACCACGCTCAATTTACATTAGAGACGCATGCAAATCAACATTCCTTTGTCTAGGACAAACGACTTTATCAACTCTGCCCTGAAAACGTATTTTAGGGCCATATTTCCAGGACACATATGTTACTTTTTGCATGATATATGTACAGATGGTGTGTAATTATATTAATGACTGGTGTGTCATCAACTTTCCTCTGATACTTCACATGGTGCCCTTTACAGTTAATGACAGCAATGTGTTTGTAGTGTGTATGTCAGGCCTGACAGGAGTGAGAGAACAGTGAGCCCTCCGCCAGCAGTCACTGAGAGGCTCTGAATTTTGCAAAGCCAAAGATGGATCCAGACAGATTGACCAGGTTAGTACAAGGAAGCAATTTGGTCAACATGATAGGCAGCAGTCTCTGCATTATAGCAGCCTAACTGTTGTCAAGTTTTAATGGCTATAGAATAGTGTTAAGTTACAGCCTAGGCATGATGATCTACAATAGCAGTGTCCTGTCCACTCAGCAAACAAAGTTTTAGAACATAGATGCTCTTAATTAACATTTATTTAGCACAGTTATCTAGTGTTGTAGTGCTAATGAGGTCTACTCTAAGTAATCTCTGTGGTGCCATACCTTTTCCTGGGTCCAGATGCAGGTGCATCCACAATTACTTAGAGCTTGCAGGTTATTTGCGGAGGACTATGCATCTCTGAAGGTGAGATTAGTTCTGATAGAGCCTCGCCCATTATTTTCCCTTCCTGTACTTGCTTTAGTGTGTGTGTGGATGTGTTTGCCTAAATTCCCTCTTCCTGCTGCATATCTCTTGGTCTATTTTTATAAATGCAAATATTGTTGAATTGATCTAATCAAATTTAGCTTGTAACCATGAGAAATTCACAGAACACCTGCATAGCTTCTTTACTGAACAGCACCTTATGGTTTTCATAATGATATTGCCTATGTTTGCTTCCAAGCTTTCTGAAACCATCCTTGCAGACAGTACAGTGCACCAAGCAGTTACATTTTGAATTGACAAGTTAATGCATAGCTTCTTGCTGTAACTGCAGGCCAGCAGCGAATGTTGTGCACTAGACAGCTAGTTTTAATTGAGGCTAAACATTCAGATATATTTTCCAGTGGGAGTCTCAGACCTTAGAGACCAAAGGAAGAGCTGGGGGTTGGACTGGGAGCCGGGGGCAGGCAGTAATTGTCCAAAGAAATTCATGTTACTTTTGCCATTAAGGTAATCGATTACATTTCAAGATGACATTTCTCAGAAGTGCTCCATTACCCTTAACAGTAGTCTAATAAAATGAAAATCCATTACTTTAACAATTGTAGCGGTGCTGTATATTGACATTGCTCTTAGAGCAGGATGACATGCATTGTTTGCAAGTCTCCATGAGAGAGAGAGCGGTTTTTCTGCATGATGCCTCTACCTGATGACATCAGATCCACTAATTTAACACCACCACTAAAATGGCTGATACTAGCTCAGTCAAGTGATGCAGGCCAACTGGTATGTGTTGACTAGTGCTACCTAGCTAAGCCAAGTACACACTGAAGTTCAGCCTTGGCATAAGCAGACACTTTGCCTTTTTAGACACAGGCTGAATTTCTGTGCAGATATTTCTAACATCCCTAGAGTTATGCACCACAGAGTGTTATAGATGTGTTCAATGCACATTTCAGTGGTGGTGGATATTGAGGGAGGCTACTTTTTATCTTACACAGTCCTGCTTTTCCTGTTCTGTTTGTCCACTTCCATACTGCTAGATAAGTTACATTATTTAGCATGCACACTTAGTGCAAGATCAGTGCAAATGACACTACTTTGGCACTTACACCCAATGTGCAATTTACGTAATCATTTTATACGGTTATTGAGTTTGGCCTAGAGACTCTGAGAGTTACACCCAATTACTCCAGGCTAAATTTGGTCATTAGCACATAAAGTCCTGGCTCCATAAGAATATGTGGACACAACACTTTCTTTCTGAGTCCATCTCTAACATGACAAATATTTGCTGTGGCGTTGTAGCCATGTTGGTCCCAAAATAAGAGATGTCTCTTTCACCAGCAGAAGCTGGTCCAATAAAAATTTTACCTCATCTACCTTGTGTCTCTCATGAAAAATATTAGTCTCTGAGGTGAAGCAGAGGAACCACCCACCAGTGTGACAGAGGTTAAGGAGAGCCTTTGGGGCCCAGCTAGCCCCTCCCCATTATACCTGCAGCCAATGCCAGGCCTTGAGGGAAGAGAAAAGGAGGGTGCCTGACTCAGTTTTGGGCTGACTGGCGATGAGGTAGAAGTTAGCTGCCTCCGTACCTTAAGGAAGCATCACTTGTCTGCCAGCTGAGGCAGCCACCAGGGACCAAGCAGTGTCTTCCTGTCCAAAGGAGATGGAGAAAGAGGTCTAGGAGCACCCAGCCTGAGAAGAACCCAGGTGATCAAACCACAGAGCTCATGGGGGTTCCAACCCCACCAAACTTACAGCTGCCCCATCCGGAGGAACCTGGGCCCACAGCAGGATGCCACACAGGGTCCACGAAGGGGCACAACTAAGATAAGCCACCACAGGAGCTTGGACCATAGAGGCTACACCCCAAACTAAAGGGGCAACAGTAGGAAGTAGCCAAGGGCAGTGAATGTAGACTCCCTCCTGGGTGGACCCTTCTCCAGGGGTGACTTACACAGGGCCCTGGGCTGGGACCTGGTGGAGTGGGAAGGCCTGGCTCCCCCTACCACCCTGCCTTAAAGACTGAGGCACCTCAATGACCAAAGTGGGCAGGAAGCCAGGTACTCCAACCGCTACACTGACTGGCCTGCCAAGACCCCTGCCTCCTGTTAGTCTCATCAAAGGAGCAATGATAAACCTATGATTTGTGAGGAAGCACCAATGGTCCTTAGCCTCAAAAGCTTGGCTCTGGATCTAAACTTTTCCAAGATTTAGATGCAGGGTTTTAGTTCAATACCATCTCTAATACAAAGTCACTTCTCATAAAGTTGAGAAATGCTCTGAAGTGAATCTTCAGCATGGTGCAGGGGGAAAGAAGAACTCCTACTAACCTTAATGGCAGTAACTTTGGAAAGTAGTTTGTGACAGTTCCTGCCCCCTATTTCCTGCTTGGGGGGAAGAGGGGAGCACCTTTTGCTAGTGAGAAGCCAGGACCTGCGAGAACAACTGACTTGCAAAGGTGACTCTGTGGCTGGAGTCATTAGAGAAACAGCTTAGCAGGCAATCTGTGGGAGTTTTTGGAGGGTGGCACACCAGCAGAGAAGTGATAAGCTTAAGGGGAACATTGTGCCTGCTAATGGAAGTGAGAAGTGTAGTTGAGGGAGTGCAGTATACAGGGATTATCGCTGAAGCATACACTCCTTTCCACAGGGCTCTTGCTTTTATATTCAAATTACCTGATAGCATGCTGACTATTGCAGTTGCTGGACTTACTCTTTTTTCCATGGCATGGAACTGGCAAGAGATCTTTTTCATCCCACACCTTCCGCTGTATTAATTTTGATAAAGATCCCCTGAAACAGCATCTCCATCTTTTGCCCCTCTTTGACATTTAAGTGTATATATTTTTAGATGTTGAAAAAGCTGCTTTATGCAGATTGCAATTCCCAGCGGCTAATGAGGAGGGGCTACTGTCATTGTGCTGGTCCTACAGCTCGAGATGGTTTTTATAATGAGAGAGGATAAGTACAATGACAGACTCTACCGCTCCATTCACTGTCAAGAATGAAGGATGCTTTTAAGCTGGGCATTAGTCTGAAAAAGCCCAGTAACTAAAACTGGTAAATTTGGGACAAATCCCCATATTTTTCCTGTCATAATCTTTTCCTGCCAGTGCTGTGCTGTCGGAATTATGTTCCCATCCCCGTGCTTCACCTGGAATACAACATTAGTGGGTATGTCTACACTTCTATTGTCATGTAGTGTGCTTACCCACGTAGTCCTCCCCTAGCGTGGGTATAAATAGCAGCATAGCTAGAGAAGCAGGGTTTAGGTGAGTAAAGACATACCTGAAGGGTGTAAGTATGGATGTGAGTATGTACCGTTCATGGCTCTCAACTCACCCAAGCTGTGCCTGCCTGTCTACACTGCTGTTTTAGCAGCATAATGACTTGCTGCCTCCCCACTGCTAGAGTTTTTCCCCATCTCAAGAAAGGATTCCAGCAATAGGAAAAGGCTCCAGCTGCTCCCTGTGGCTGGAAAGCTTCCCTGCCACTAGGAAAGATTCTGGCTGTGGGGAGATGCTGAAACCTTTACCTGCTGTCAGTCTTCATTGACAGGTGTAGCTATGCACTGCAGTGTGGCTGCAACTTGCTTTTCACTGCAGCACATAGCTACACGTACACTGCATGCTGCTGACTGTGGTGTGCAGTGTAGCTGAAGCCAGAGAGTAGAAATGTGAGGGGCAGGGGTTAACTACTGCATTGCCAGTGGGCTGTGTCTAGGAGAGCGGAGGTGGTGTGGGGGGAGGCGCAGAGGAAATAGGGGGCAAGTGAAGATATTTCCCCCTGCTTTTTTATCTGTGAAATTTCAGGTGCTGATTTATTTTTTCTATCACAAAGCCGTCTCTCTGAATTTCCCAGGCTAAGGCAGCTCGGGGGTTGGAATGCAGTCTGACAGGTAGAAACCAAAAAGAAGCAGCATGTTGTAGTGATGCTTTGTCAGCTGTGAGTAACAAAAAGAAATTTGTTCTGAAAATCACAGTGTGATTCCCTTCCTGCCCCTTCTCATATAAAACCCCTTCCATTTTGGTTTAGATACACATTTTCTGTTTATTTTTCAGACTGATAAATAATAGCAATTGATTTTCACCCACTCTTTAATTCCAGGTCACCATTGTACCGATGTCGGTAATTGGGATGGAGGTAAGGTCACTTGTATATCTTCTTTTTTTAAAACTGATCTGTGAATCTTTTTTCTTAGGGCTATTCAAGACTTGTGACACCAAGTGCCAACTGGAGGGTTTCTGCTGCCCTGGGCAAGCTTGAAAATGTCAGTCATTTACAGGTAGGCTTGGCAGAATTTTTAGTTTTTTAATTATGATGGAGAATACTGATGTTTTAAAGTATTTTCTTCTATTGATTTAAATTTTCAGTTGTGGTAGACATTGAGAGTCAAAATATGATGGTTTTATAACTATTAAAACATGGTATTAACATCACATCTCCAAATATTCAAAGTAAATATCTTTCAACCAAACTCTAAATTCTCAAGCAACATTTTTCTTACTTTGCCTACCTGTGCATTTGGATTATTATTGATGGAAATATTTTTTGTCACTTTGTGCGTATGGTGAAATTGATGTTTACCAACATTTGCCGACAAAAATCTAATCCTTCCAAGCCTGCTAATAGGACATTTTCATGCACCATGTATTTTGCTTCCTTAGACAATTGCCTGATTTGCCAGAGTTGTAAATGCAGCTTAGGTGCCAAAAACAACTTTTCCTCTGGATCCAATCAGAGGCCAGATTTGAATGTGAGTGCTTGTTCTGTGGTCACCACATCACTAGACTGACTCATGTTTATGGCTTGTGAAGATCTCCATGACTAACTGCACTAATTAAAAAACACCAACAACAGAACCCCAGAACTGAAGTATTTGTAATACTATGTTTTAATCAACAACTTAAATTGACAAATAAACCCACAGAGAGATACTATATGATATGTAGCGGTTAGGCAGAACTGGGGAGCCATTGCTCTAATGCAGTGACCCCTACATTCCACATAATAACAGCACAGCCTCTGTGCAGGTCATGCATAATATTTACCTTTTGGGGGCAATAGCAGTAAGTTCCTGTTAGGTCAGACATTTATTCTAGCAAGCTCAGACATGGCACGAACTGGCAAAGGGAATTGTAAGCCATCCAGGGTCAATTATTTGACCTGAAACTGCTTCTTTAATTTACATGGAATTTGTTTTAGGCATGTTAATTTTAGGGAATAACCGCTATGTAGGTCTATGCATTGTAACAGAGCATAAACATGTTAGTACTGTTATGTACATTGCGGTTTTACATGTGTCTGCATAACTGCCTCTGCTGGATATTTACTGGGCTAGAGCATGGGTATATATTAATGTCATGTTTCAGTAATGTATTGCAGGAAGAATTGTTACCTTCTTAACTTCCTCTGAATACCCATTCCTTCTATATCTGCTCCTCTTTCCTCCTAAACCTCTGAACATATGGGTCAGATTCACTACAGGGCTAAGCTGCCTTTATTATGTAGCTTTTAATTACTATTTAATAAAATCCTTAAATGTTATATCAAACAGTTGAGGAATAATACAACAAAATATTAGATCTTTATACTCGCAACTCCCATATAAATGAGCCACTGATAAGATTCTAATTATAGTCAACTTTCATACCTTTGTTGGCAATTGAAAAGAAGGGGGAAATACAATTAAATCCAGGCAGGTGATTTTACTTTCACTAAATAGGGACCATATTTTTTTTTTAATATTATTAATGTTGAAATGCTTCCACCCCAGGAGTAATAAACATCCAAATAAAGGAAATATTTGACTTGCTTGCCAGGACCATGAATGCTCCCATTAGCATAGCATAATGCTAATGCGTTTAGCATGTGAATTTAATGCTAAATTCATTGACATTTGCTGTCAAATACTCCAGACCTGCTAGAGTCAAGGGGTTAGCACAAATTAAGAACTGCAGGCTTGCCACGGTTTTCTTAGCTTGGTGTTACAAGTCGTACTTTCATTATTTAAGCTTACTCCATGAGCAACAGTATTTTTTGTAATAGCCTTTTTTAATTTTTCAGATGCAGACCAGTTATTCTGCTAACCTTTTCTACCATGATAACACCTGCCAAGAGTCTGCACTGTCATGTCATATAAGCTAATGTAATGCAATACAGTCTGAAGGATGAGCTGCATAAAAATACATGGCTATCCTATTTAGTTAATTGACTGACATTACAAAAACATCTCTGTAATTGGCAAGTATGATTAAAGGTGGGTGAATGAGTGTGAGCTTTTACCTTGTTTTTGCCATTCCTTATAAAAAGTGTAGCTCGTTTTGGAAGGTGGGGAGCAATAGAAAAGATAAACTGTTGGTGGAATGTGGGAACTCAGAGTCTGCCTTATTATTCAGTATGGAATGTGGCAGATACTTTAATAACAGAGGTTAGAATTACCTAATCCTGCAAAGACATGGACTTACCTTTATGTGCAGTAAGTAGCTGTATTGACGTCAATGGCGCTATTGACAGTGTATAAAGTTGTTTCAGGATGAGGGTCTTGAGCTGTGACTCCTCTCAACCTTTTTTCAAAAAATATTTATTTAGCTTCAAAGTTTCTTCAATAGAAATCATTTGTACTTGGATGAACTGGTTTATGACGATTAACACTTGCGAACTTTCACGCTAAGAGTTTTACAAACGTTAATTCCTCACAACATTCCAGTGAGATAGTCCTTAACTAATCTTCACAACATGCTGGTAAGGGAAATGTTTAGTTTTCCCAATTTATAGATAAGGAAGCTGAGGCACAAAGGTGAAATGGATGGCTCAGGGCTAGAGGACTCGTAGATTGCAGAGCTGGAAGCGGTCTCAAGAGAGAGAGTGACCATACATCATGTTTTGGCTGGGACAGTTCCCTTTTTAAACCCTTTTTAAATCCTGGGTGCCCCGATTTTTTTGGCAAAACTGGGCATTTGTCCCATTTGCTTTTGCCAACTGATCCTAGTGGGGCACAGAGGAATGTTTGGGGGGGGAGCGAGCGGCAACCCCAGCCCCACGTGGCAGGGCTCAGTTGAGCAGTGACACCAGGTGGCTCGGGCCAACTCCACACATAGGGTGGAGGGGGAGGCTCAGACGAACGGCTTGGGCCAGCCCTGTGCAATGTCCTGTTTTTTCCCTTTGGGGAAACATGGTCATCCTACAAGAGGCCATCTAGTCCACTCTATGCTGAGGCAGGACTAAGTGTCCTTAGACCATCCCTGACAGATGTTCATCTAACATGTCCTTAAAAACCTCTAGCAACAAGGATTCCACAACCTCCCTAGGCAACCTGTTCCTCCTTATAGTTGGAAAGATTTCCTTAATATCCAACCTAAATCTCACTTGATGCAGATTAAGCTGATTAGTACTTGTCCTATCTTCAGTGGAGATGAAGAACAATTAATCACCCTCCTTTATAACAATGTTTAACATATTTGAAGACTGTTATCCTGTCCCCCTCCCCACCTTCAGTCTTCTAGACTAATCATGCCAAAATCTTTCAACCGTTCCTCATAAGTTGTGTTTTCTAAAGCTTATTATGGCGGCTCTCCTCTGGACTTTTTCCATTTTGTCTACATCTAGCTGTCAGAGCGCGGACTATCATTCAGGAGTTCCTGGTTTCCAGTCCTGAGCTCTGACCACACTCCTTTAAGTAGTACTGAATTGTCAATATCTCACTTTGAACATACAATAAGAAAGCTGAAAAAGGTTAGAACCATATCCCAAGATTCAGGTGACATCTGAAAACACTTGAACTCTACTCACTTTATACTGTCACCAGAAACCATCAAGATCAACATGATGTCCCTGTGATTCACAGTCACTTAGCTTTAATTCTTCAGTACACAGTTCTGAGATTCTGTATGCAACCATGGTTTTCAGTGTGCACTAAGCATTAATTGGAGTCTATAGCTGAAAGGATAATAGGGACACTCTTTTTGCTTTTTAAAGCATGATGTGGTTTATTTTTTAATGTTTAAATCATTTTTAACATCTGCTTTGAAGAATACACCTTCCCAAAAATGCCAGACTCCTAACACTAGACTGTAAAAAACCCGCCATATCCTTGGAGGACAGTATTATCAAATAAGATATTCCAACAAATTCAGTATGAGAAACAGCCTAAAGTAGTCAGAGGAATCTCCATAAACGTACCCTATTAAACTGGCTGACTAATCAGTTCTACTGTGCAAGCTACCTGATATACTGTTAATATGTTTGTGGGCTGACCCATATCAGAAACAACATATAAGTAGACTCTAGGCAGAGTTTGATCTTTGATCATTCTTCTATTTCTATTAAATTGGTTTCAAAATCGCATTTTAACAAGGGGAAAATATCATTAAAAATATATCCGCATAGGGGGGGGAAATCATCAGAAAGCATCCACCTTTAAAATGTACCTTAACTTTGGCTTTTGTTTCATTTAATTTTAGATTAATACACTGATAAGAAATAGAAATTGTATTCTGAAGTTGGCTGTGTTCTATATTTTCTCTGTCTCATAAATCTGGACAAGAGACAACTCTGATTTGAGGCGCAGCTCTTGTTCCGTTATGTTGCATTTTGACACATAGCATAAAATAGGGATCTTAAACTGTGTTCCTGGATGTGAAATGTACTTATGGAAGAAAACCTTTAGAAAGATTCCGTGAACTCAGTTCTTCTGTTTGCATTACCAAAGTCCAGAATGGTTACCAAGGAAGTACCCTCCTGCCTCCTAGTAAGTGTCGTCAGTGGCATGATGACAACAATGTGTAGTGAAAGCAAGGATAGGTGTTAATATGAGCATGGAGTGTGACAAAGGGCTTGGAGGAAGAGCAGCAAGAAGAGCAAGTTGGGACTGATGGCAAAGACTTGAACGGGAAGACGGATGTGGACAGGGAAAGACAGAGAAATGAGGGAGGGAGGGAGCACCAAGAGGAACGACAGGTAGAGGAAAGATTGAGTGGCACAGTGAGAGGTTGGAAGAAGAGGGGAAGAGAAATAAGCTGATCAATGAAAAGGAAACGTAAGCAGGCAATAGAGGAAAACTTATCTGGCACAGGGGTGGGAGCAACAGACAAACTAGAAGTAGAGAGTGAGTGAGAGTGGGAAGCAATCCTGCACTCGCAGAGGGATGAAGTAAATGGCCTAATATGTTCCCTGTACTACTACTAATTTCTGTGATTTCATGAACGTGGAGAATGAACTGGCCTGTTCATTCTAGAAATAATCTCTTCAGGTCAGGACTGATGCCCATGGCAGCGATGGTGTGGGGCATCTCGTAGTATGGCTATCCATGCAGGTACCTGTCTTTTAAACTGAAGCTTTTACTTCCTGCTGGGTCAACAGTTTCAAAGAGCACAAAATAAAGTTGGAAAAAAAATGCCATGTGTCTCAGGAGTAAGTGTATGCAGTGCTGTTGTGGCTGTGTTGGTCCCAGGATATTAGAGAGACAAGGCGGGTAAGTGTGATGGGGTGTCCACCCCACACTGGCCGGTGGGAAGGTTAATGGAGCCCTAGGGAGGCTATGCAGAAAGCAGCCAATAGGAAAGGTGCTGAGAGGAGCAGCTAATCATGCCCCAGCAGGCTCATATGAGAAGGGCTGAATGGCAAAGCAGAGATCAGTAGCTGACTGGAGCTCAAGGGGAGAAGACCAAGCTCTTAGTATGAGGAAGGAGTGCCAGCACCTGGGACAGAGCAGTGCTGCAAGCAGGGACCAGAGGAGCTAGAGAGAGCTCTTGGCTGGCTGCTAGGGCCTGCAGGGTGAGGCCTGGAGGTAAGAGCAGAAGAAGGTGTTGGAGGTGCATTGGGAAGTGGACTGCCGTTGCCACTGAGGCAGTGGCTGGAGAGAGATTGCAGGTCCCCCAGAAGGGGGGAACACAGAGTGTGGCACAGCAGGAGGGCAGTGTCACTGAAGAGGATGGTGCGGGTGTCCTGAGAGCAGTGTCCTGAAAGTGGTGCTGGTGTGATGTTATTGACAAACTGGGACCATATAGATCATTATTGCAACCAAGGTCCTGTAGTGGCACCAAATCTTGTATAAAGGAAGACAAATAAGGTGTCTAAGACAAGGTTATGATTTGCTGGTTATGATTATGCTGTCTGTGTGAAGGTATCATATTTGTATTTAAAGTTATAAGTATTGGCTCTCTACTGTCTGTATTTCAAACTTGTGCTATGCTTCTGGGTGACACCCCAGACAATTTGGCATCAGCACTGCCTAGCCTGCTTGATGGCCCATTAAGGACCATCAGCTATACAGCTGACCAATTGAGAGAAGGCAGATACACCTTTTGACTCAGCAGGGCATGCAGGGACATGCCTATGGACAGAATTCATGCCATGTGCTGGGTAGCTTGTGTCTGGAATAAAAGGAAGCACAAGCCACATGGCAAGGGACTATAAAAGGCCACTGCACCATCTCCATTTTCTCTTCAATCCTGCTTCTAACCTCTGGAGGAACTTTGCTACACTGAAGCTCTGAACAAAGGGCTGAATGACCCATCCAAGCTGTGGCTGTACTCCAGAGACTTGATTTGAGCCTGCAGTTTTTTCCATCACTGCTACAAGCCTGAACCAAGAACTTTGCCATTACTATATGTAATTGATTCCTTTAACCAGTTTTAGCTCTCATCTACATTTCTTTCTTTTTATGAATAAACCTTTAGATTTTAGATTTTAAAGGATTGGCAACAGCGTGATTTGTGGGTAAGATCTGACTTGTATATTGACCTCGGTCTGGGGCTTGGCCCTTTGGGATCCGGAGAACCTTTTTTTTCTTTTACGGGGGTATTGGTTTTCATAACCATTCATCCCCATAAGGAGCGGTACTGGTGGTGATGCAAGGGAACTGGAATATCTGAGGGAATTGCTTGTATGACTTCTGGTTAGCCAGTGGGGTAAAACTGAAGTTCTCTCTGGTTGGCTGGTTTGGTGAGCCTTAATAGTAAAGGAACTCCAGCTTTGGGTGGTGACTGCCCTGCTCTAAGCAATTTGTCCTGAATTGATACTCTCAGTAGTGTCCCACCTAAGGCAGCATCATTACAGAGGGTCCTGGAACAAAAGTGAGGCACCACCAGAGGAGGGCGCCCTGGTGAGCAGAGCTAATCCCCAGGACAGCCAGCAGGAGGCGCCACAGTGATAAGTTGCACCCCGCCACAGCAAGATAATATCTTTTCTTGGACCAACATCTGTTAGTGAAAGAGATAAGCTTTCATGCTTTTTAACCAACCTATTTTCTAAATATATAAAAGTACTTCAAGTACAATATAAGCCCAGACCACTGGTTTCAATGGATAGGATTGGGCCCTACATAAATACTCCCTGCTGTTTGAGGTTTTGCTGCATGTGTAAGCTGTCAGCCATCAGTATCACAATAGGAAAAATCTCTGCACAAGTAAAGTGTCAACTCTGTTTATAAAACATAGGTATATGTTTATGAACGGTGCAAATGTGTATATATTTTAATGGTACCCAGTAGCACTGCTATAATAAACGGCCATTTTCTTTTCCTGTTATAACAACTGCATATATCCTTAAATAGGTTTATAAGTGTCTGTTACATTAATATTTTTGGATGAAACTTGGCCTCAGCCCTGATGCACATTTTGTAGATGAAATTTTATCAAATATGTTAACTCCCTTTTTAGTAAATGACAAAGATGAATGATTATTTTGGGCCTTTGGGATGCTCTTATTTTTCACTTCTCCAGCTGAAAACTTGTTTAATTATTCACAGTCATGTCAGTGCCGCAGATGTCATGTATTAAAAATATGTCGATCAAATAATTGAGCCTTTTACAAAAGACGCACATTCCATTTTTATAGCTACAGCAGATATCCTGAAACTGCATTCACCTTATCTGTGTTTCAGAAGTTTGTATTTTATCAAATTGATAAGAAAAAGCTTAATTTTCAGGGACATCGCCTAATGGCTGCTTGAACTGCTCTGTCGATGAGTAGTGTGCCAACTTTTAAGAATGATCAAGTGATTAGTGATAAAAAAGGATGGGGACTCAGATCTCCTAGGTATTCATGACTCAGCTACTTCAGCTCCATTGACTTCAATGGGACTATGAGTGGCATGTAAAGTGAAGCATGTGCACAGGTCTTTGTAAGATCAGGAGCTTAGCTACTGTCTGTCCTTGGGCAAATCGTGTAACCTTTATGAACTGCAGTTTACACATTTGTAAAATGGACATGTTGGTACTTACTTGCAGAGCAGAACCTCCTGGGGATGTTGTGAGGCTTGCTATCTACAAAGCACTTTGTGATCCTCTAGTGAATGGTGCTATACAAATATTGTAAGCATGATGATTATTGTTAAGACTGCAACTGTGACATTTGAATTTAAACTAACCAAACAAAACAGCCAAGGTAGGTCTTAAGAGTGTTCTAGAAAGACTCAGGGCTGTCACCAGAGTAGCAAGCTTGCATCCTGACTTCAGAAAGAGAAGCTTTGATCATGCCTGTTACTGAAGTAGTAGACGCTCAAAGCACTTGCTAACATGTAAACTTTATCCAAAAAATGCATTGTTGGATTTGCAAACTCTTTGCTTAAAGTGCCAGGAGGTCTCTTTGTTATTTAAAAACATATTAACCAATTTAATCCACATACACTCCTTAAAGAGGTGTTTTTCCCCTATTAATTGAGTTCTTCTGAGGCATAACTTAGCCAAAGTGTTTTGTTTACAGATGGTTGACATCACTTAATCAGATACGGTAGTGGAATATTTAATTTATGAAATAACAACAATGTGGATGCGTGGGGACTCCAAAGTAAACAGGAGGGCAAGTGCCATTCACTTGCGTAACCCCTTTGGGGTTTAGAGGGCATGGCCCCTTTAAATCTTTTTCCTAAGGCGGGAAGGGGAGCAGTGAGAGAAAGGAGGGAAACTCCGGGGTGGGGGGCTCTGGAGCTGGAGGGAGAGAGAGAGGCGGCAGCCCACAAGCCCTCGCAAAGGAAGCAGCAGAGAACCTGCCTGAAGCCTGGGAAGGGCAGGGAGGCCAATCGGGGACACCCCAGGACGGAGCCAGGAGGAGCCCTGTGCCAGGGAGGAATCACCCGAGAAGGACAGGTTGGAGCTGGAACCAGTATCGCGGCTGCCCAAAGCTGCATGGGGCTGTGAGTACTGGGGCTTGTGACTCTGCACTGGGAACAAGGAGGGAGGTTGCTGGCTAGTTAAGTGGGGCGGTGGTCGCTCTGTGTGGCTTTGCAGAGAGCGGCAGAAGAGGGCACCGGAGGGGTTTGTTGGGGGAAAGACAACCAGGAGCACCCAAGACTCACCACTGGACTGGAACTTTGCTCAGGACTCCTGAACTCTGTGTGCATTGCTCAGTGTCTGCCCTTCCAGACTGTGCTACCACTGGGCCTGGTTTGAATGCAGCCCTGTTCTATCGCTCCCCCTATATTTCCCCGGGTTGCTTTTCTCCTCTCATCCCTCTGTAAATAAATATCTCCCTTTGTTATATCCATTGTACTTTTCCTGTGGGGGGGGGGGTGTTCACTCTGGGGGGTTTGGAACAGGTGCCCCTGGGATGGAAGGGATTTTTCCTGCTGCATTCGTGCGCGCGCCTTCTCTTGGCCAGAGCTGCCTGCAGAGCAGACTCCATCTTGGCTATGAGGGAGCTAAAGTTACACTGGAAATGAAATTAAGTCAGGAGAATGTTAGAATCACCTCTAGAACGAAAGGAGACTCCTCAAGGTTGCCTTAGTCTATTTTGTTTTGTGTCAGATACAGCCAAATCACTATCCACTGGTGAATTGGCTCAGAGCAGACCTTTTACATGTCTCTTTTACCTCGATTGTACACATTCTTATGTCATGGGTGTCTCCTGGCTACATAGCCCGTGGAACTGAACCAGTTCTCCCCTATACAATCAAGACAACACCTCAAGCTTGTAAATAGTAACGTTCAAGAAGCTTTATGAAGTTGAGGGTCCAACGCATTCCAGTGCCTCCCATATTGGAATCTTATGGTTGAAGAACATGATTTAAGGGTCAGGGCTCCCCTATTTATTTCTTGCTCTACTCTACCCCTATCTAAATCAGAGTGCTCCCAGAGGCCTGGGAAAAATCTCTAAGGAAGAAGCCTGCCGCAGTGTTCTATTTTAAATGATTATTTGTTCGGTTTGAAGCACAGAGCAATGAATTAAGGCTTGAGACAACACTGAATGAATACGGTTAGTCCTAAGTGGGGAAAATAGGAGCTGACAAATATAAAAAACGACTAAATTGTACCATCATTATTGTGTCCTAAGTAGGACTCAAAGAGGGAGAGTTAAGGACAATGTTAAAGGGTTTTTTAAAGTACATTTTTCCTTGTTTTTATCCTGCTGTTGTTGGTGGTTGTTTGGTGTTTAAATCTTGGTATTTGCTTTTTTACCTTTTTCTGAATAAACAAAAACATCATAAGGCACCAAGGATTTATTCATAATGAATAATATCCCAGTAAAACGTAAGAAAAAGGAGTAGTGATTAGTTTTACACAGTATTCACTCACTTGAACACACAACTTAAAAGTTGAAGATGGACCGGCTCCCATGGTTGACATGATATAGTGTCTCATCTGTCTTACTGTATCATGATGATAACATGAGATGGTGATGTAATATAAAGTGACAGAATAGTTGTAATGATGTGATATGTTCATCGTTTATATTCAGCTCCTGTTTGGATCTGATTTGTATTCAAGACAAAATACACAGTGGCAAGCCTAGCAACGTCTGTTGGACTGGCTACTGTGTTCATATATGGAACTCTGGGGTTTTTCCTGATGTTCTGGTACTAACTGTGTACCTCTGACCCCAGGAAAGCTCTGGAGTACAAGTGATTTGAAAAGAGTAGCCAGTCCAGCGGAGACTCCACAAAGGATTTTGTGGCAGATAAGCCAAGTTAGAAGACCTCTTACTCAAATTAGGTTCAGTATTTGAGTTGGTTTGGGGTTGGTAAGCACTTCTTCATCACCTATTTAGCCGTATCTATGAAGATTAAACTGCTTCCTAATGCCCACAGCTGGTCCTGTAAATATTAGTTTGAGGTACAGCAGCTGGTGGTGGTGGTGGTGGTGGGGGTCTCCATCTTGTACACCCTATCTGGGGATAACTCTGCCTCTCTGGTCTCTCTTGCTTTCAATCTAGCATGTTGCACAAGCACAAATTTCACTAAAAACCTGCTGTGAATGGATTTGTATGGAGGAGGAGGGAGTGAGCAAAGATAGGTCTTATATATTAACTGTTGACTTATTAGAGGTTTGGCTTATTCAGATTATTTCTTCTTTTTGGGCCGCCACCTTGACGTGATGGAGAAGCCTTTCCCTGGTCACAGAAACATGCCAGAAAAGAAAGGAAACACAACTGCCAGACAGCAATCGCGGCCTAACCCTGTCTTCCAATACCACCTGCAGTATCTGCCAATGAGTCTGTGGCTCAAGGATCGGACTCCTCAGTCACCAAAGGACCCATGAAAAATAAAACCTGTGAAAGAGATCATCCTCGACCTCGAGGGATCTCCGATTATTCAGATCATTTACATACTTCTTTAAACTTGCATTCCATGCTGTGGTGTGCCATTCAGGTTGATTCAGTGCTCACCATTGTCCAGTCTGTGATCAGCATTAACTAGGTCTATGATCTGCATTGAGGTAGAACATATGAAATCTGATGTGCAATCCCATGTGATGTAGATGTAGTGATCTACATTTTAAATGTCTGTTGGTCTCCACACCTACAATGTGCTGTGGAAAATGACACCCAAACAAATAAATTTCGAAACAGGATGGGGTTGGGCTGGGGGCAGGAAAGAGAGGAATAAGAGTTGTGCTGCTACTGAACTTGTGGAAATACTGAACCCATTAAAAATGAAGTGTATGGCACAGAGCTAGTCCCCAGCTGATGAGCTGAGGGAAAGAAGTGTACAGTGATGGTTGGATATGTAAAGCACTTTGAATGTATACTTGGGGGGGATATGGAAATGGGGGAAACGCACCTTTCACTGAGTACTTTATCTTCTGTTTTTGCTTTCTTTTCCTGTGGCAATCAGAACTATTATTATAATGTGCTGATTTGAGTTGAGGGTGCAAAAACTCTTAAGTTTTTTTTCTTTTTCAAATTGAACCTGAACTCAGGTCTGTATATTGTAATGCATGAGCTAATGTGTTGAGAATTGCTTTCCTTATCAGATGGAATATCAGCCCTGCTCCCCCAAGTACCTGACTGTTGGAATTGAACTCTTCTGAACCCCAGATACTAGTACATATGAATAAATGTTGCAGAATCACATCCTAATTTACGTTTTTCATTCTCTACTCTGCCACTTAACTAAAGCCCAGGCTAGGTGAATAGAGGCTAATGGTTATTGGATCCTCTGCAGAAAAGTCAGACTTCCACAAGTGTATGTGATTGTTGCCCTCTAATGTTTAGTTCATACAGGGTAAAAACCCTAGTGTTAGTGTATCTAATAACAGGGATTCTCCTTTTGCACCAATGCTAGAGATAGGTGTTTTGTAGTATAAGGTCCAGTGACTGCTTCTTGAAGAATTTAGAAAATATGGCAACAATGCAATAAATATATATTTTTTAAAAGTTTTAAAATTAAAAATGCCACTAATAAAATAACTGACATGTATTATTTTGATTTTGTCGGAGGAACCACAGCTCAAAATATTGTTCCCTGTATACTGATGGTAATTACTTTCATGTATTTATTTGTATTGCCCACAATGTGTGCAAGGTGCTGTCCATGCAGACAGGAAGACACAGCTTGTGAAAAAAAATGTTCTTTAAGAAATCTGCTTTGCTGTCTTATCCTTTTGTTCAGGCTTATGGCAAACACACTGGAAAGGGGAAATTGCCTTTCCCTGACCAGATTAGAGAAGTCAGCATTTGTTTAAGCAATCCATCCTGCAATACCATAAAGACCTTATGCCTTTCAATTGAAATGAATGGAAAATGAAAAGTTTGCATTTCAGGATGGACTGTTCAAATACAAACCTTTTGTGTTAAAAAAAGGCGCAGTTGGGTACAGCAAACACAGGGAAATGAGAACCAGTATTCATTACGATGAACCCTGGAACTAGAAATAATGCACCTTTCAGAACAGATTGATGGCGAGCATTAAATATAATGTTTTTACCACATTCCTGGGTGCTTTCCTGTTAATGCTGAGTAAAGTAAGAACCGGCTTCAACCTTTATATTTTGCTTCAGGCTCTAATTTACTCTTCACAATCTTTATCTTTTTTCTTCTTATGTTTCTTATACAACTTTATTCCTTTCTGCTTTAAAGGGAATGGAGTGATGGTAAAAGGTGACAGCTCCAGAGAGTGGAGATCTGTGTTTATAAACAGAAATACTACAGCAAGGGCAGTACAAAGCTCCCCACACACTGCCTGGTTTATGGGCCTCAACCCTGTTCTGAAACCATGGGCCTCAACCCTGTTCTGAAACCATGGTCTTCCAGTCCTTGGCCTTCATGTTGGGTTTTCTGGCAGGTCCAGCGCTTCATGCCTGTGAAGCACTAATTACATCTTGAGGAAGGAGGTCCGCATCACTAATGCCTGCCAAGACTCGCCTTTCTCTTTAGTAAAGAAGACCATGATATAGCAGTGGAGGTGATGGAAGGGAGTTACGCTGGGGAAAGATGATGCTTCTCTTGGCATCCCTGCATGGAGCAAGGAACTGCCAGCAGGAGATTCCCAGCCAGAAAGAGTGGCTTGGCTCAACGGCCTCCTTTCATCTTTGGCAATGCATTGTTCATTAGGAACAGCTGCCCATCAGCCCAAAGATCTCCTGAGAGACGGTAGGAGGGGAAACCAAGGAGGAGGGTAGCCTAGGCCCCTCACAGGTCCCTGCAATGCCCCTCACTAATTAACAATTTGTGGTGCTCCGTCTGCAAGCCCCCAGACACACGCAGCCCCTTCTCTCCTTCTTAGAGGATGCTCCTTCTTTGGTAACAGAATCAGGCCAGCACAGAGCTATGCTATGAGGAGGGTAAGGGTCCTGCATGGGCCATAGGGTTTGGCCTAATGTGTAATGGTTTATCATTTCGACCATGTTTAAGGAAGCTCATGTATTTCCCAATGCTTATTCTGTCTGCATACTGGTATAAAACACCACTCAAAGCCCTGTATTAATGGATCGCTCATACTTCTGACTGAAACCCCGGAAAGTCAGAATATTCAGCGTTCAGGTTGCTTTGTGCCCCTTGTAAATATGCATTAGGGTAAGACTATATTGTACATGAACACTGGTCCACGCTGTGAGTTTCTGGAGGGTTTTCATTTTGATTTGCTCACTGCTGAGTAGTTTTCTTAGTTTGAAAGGGTTTTATTTGGTGGGTTTAGTAATAGCTGTGTAAGCTTTATTTTTACTGAGCTGTGTTATTTCTTTCTTATGACTGGTGCAATCACTTGCCATCTGGGGGTTTCTGGACCTGCTTCAATAAGTTGTATTTTTTATTTTTCTGTTGCTCTGCTGAGGATTTGCGCAAGACTAAGTTATGGGCTTTGTTGTAGCCTGGGAGCTGTGGAAAGGCGGGATAGTCTCTTACTGAGAGCCTTAGACACAGATTTAAGCTTTTAACTGCTATGATAGGTTGCCTTAAATGTCCAGCAGGAAATAATAGTAAAGTTTAACAGATCTTTACTCAAACAGCTGAAATAACACTTCAGTGAGCTGCTCTAATCCCTGTTCTCTTTGTTTACAGCAGAGTATTATTATTGACCTTTATGAAAGCACCAGTCCTCTTATGTGAATCGAAATAACATCAATAGCTGCCCATTAAAATATTAAATGCTATCCACCAAAACCTGCCACCTTGTGGAAGGTCAGGTAGTTGATGCAAGCAAACCATCAGAAGCTCTTAGGAGAGCTACTACACAACACTGCAATATGCTATCTGAAGCTTGTCATCGTGCATTTTTCTGAAAAACCAACCTCCTTCCACTTTAAACCTTGCTTCATCTGTTTTTGTGCATTGCTTTTACACCTTTTTCAGGAGTGCTTATTTATAGGCATCCATGAGCAGCCACAAGGTTTTGTGTATCAATTTTCTTTCCCAAGCGGCTGTGAAGTGACTCACTGTTGGCTTTTTGTGATTCCAGCATCCATATTTGAGGTAGGGGATATGTCTGTTGCAACATTTTATTTCCTTATTTAGTACACTCTGTTTCATTTGGTGTATTACTCATTCAACCCTTTTTGCAAAGCCTCTGTTGAGTTAGATTCTCTATTTCTCTCGCTCTATTTCCTTGCTCCTCTGCCCTTGCTGCTGGTATTGTTCAAGCTGGATTTGTTGACTTTGTGATCACCTTTGGTCTAGATGGCACTTTGTCATTTCATCAGCAACTCCCAATAATTTCAGAGTTGCCTTGCGTAATAATAGTAGTTCTCAGGCTCTGCTTTGCCAACTTTGACTATTCCCTTAACCTTATTTTTCTGGCTCGGGCATTGGGGTTTGATGTATAATGGAAATGTGTTAATGGAGTTGCTGTTTGATAATGCATTGTTAGATTTCATTTAGCACTCGTTACCTTTCCTATTAGCCACTACTTGTGACCACTGGCTAATGGTAATGTTGTTTAGAGCAGCTATTGTTGAATATGTCAGGAGTGGAAAATATACGTGCCTGTCTGTCGTGGCGACAAGAGTAACTTTTACCCTTCAATATCTATAAGCAAAATAGCGAGACATTTAACTGTCCCTCCCATTTTTCAATAATGTATTGAAGTTCTACTTAGGAGACTTAGTACAACTGTTTCTGGGCCATCTCTGTGTGGTCCCAAGTGATGGCCCTCGTGAGGTGAATGATACTTTTTTAATAAGGTTGGCTGAGTAGCTTTGGCTTCTTAATGCATTTAGAAATGCCTTTTGCCTTATTTCCCCTGGATAGTGAGTTCCTCCCTGGCCGCAAGTCATTATCTATTGCTTGGAAGAAGATGATATCCCAATACTGAAGGAGTTAGCACTTGTGATGGGGGCAGTTGTCTTTTTTCATTGTTTTTATCATCTTCATTTCTCTGCTATGGCAGGTGAGCAGGTCAAGATGGCTCAGTCACTGGCTAATCTTGCTGGAATTCAGTCATGTGACAACACTGCATAGTCCAGTCATTCTGTCAGTCTTGTCATAACAGTGAGACTGTCCTCTTGGGGGGTATGTGTGTGTGTGGGGGGGCGAAATCAGAAGAGTAGACTTCACTGCTACTGTTGTGTCCCAGTGATTACAGCATTGTCCTTACTAAGTATCTACAGAAACGAGTCATTTGGTCTGGACATGCTCTTGAGGGCCATGTTCATATACTTTGCCCATTGTTAGCAATTTATTATCCTTGACAGCTGCACTTCTGTATGTGCTCTGGAATAAAAGTGTCACTGTGATGGTGGTATTTTTATAATGGTAGCTCACAGAGGCCCCAGCCAATGATCCAGAGCCCCACTGGAGAATTCAATTTACAGAATATCATGATTAAAAGAAAACATGAAGCTTACAACAGAACATCTATTTTAATCTGCAGTATCATATATTGCTGCATTAATGCCTAGCATTTTAAGGCTACTATACAAATATAGTATAAATATCATGTAGTCACTCCATTACAGCTGGTCAAAGAGAGGATTTTTTGGTTCTCTGGAGTGCAAAAAAACACCCAAAACTCATCAAACCAGAAATATTTTTTGTTTTAATTGTCAGTGAATTTAAAAAAAAATCAAACTTTGTTCTGGGTCAAATGAAATGTTTTGTTTCACATTTTTTAATTTTTAAAATAAAATTAAAGACATTTTTGAACCAGGAAATAAAAACATTTCATTTAAAAAATGTGAAAATGAATAATTTTAGATTTTTTGGTAGGGGCAGGAGTTCTATGGATGTTTTTCAGTAAAAAACCTTGGAAAAATGAAGATTAATTAATGAAAGGGTTGGGGGTGGCCAAATCTGCATTTTTCACTGGAAAAAAATTGCCTGATTTTTTGCCTTGCTGTAATAGCCATACTTGAAGGGTTTTTGAAAATCAGATTCGATATAGCATAACAGAATTGTCTGAGACTTTAAACTGACATCTTTAATGTCATATTTTGTTCTATTGTTTTGATAAGTTCTACCTCAGGGTAGATAAAGTGATTTCTGAGAAAAGTTCAAAACTTGTCTTCTCGCTCTCAGCTCCTAGTACCTCTTGTTCCCAGCTCCTCGCAGGCACGCTACAAACTGAAGTGAGGTCCTTTGTAACTCAGGTGCCCTGGTTAGCCAGCCTGTCCTAATTGATTCTAGCAGTTTCTTCTTAATTGACTCCAGGTGTCCTAATTTGCCTGCCTTAGTTGGTTCCAGCAAGTTCCTGCTTGTTCTGGAACTGCCCCTGTTACTTTACCCATGGAAAAGGGATCTACTTAATCTGGGACTAATATATCTGCCTTCTAACACTCTCCTGTAGCCATCTGGCCTGACCCTGTCACACCTATATTAGTCAGGATACAGATGAAATCACTAGGAATTGCATATTAAGCTCTAAAGGCAGTATTTAGTCAATATTGAGTGAAGTCCTTGGATGAAAGAGCTTTGAACATGCAAAATATTAATTCGTCCAAGTGATCAATATTATTTCCGCCTCAAGGGATGAAAAACCTGGGAGTGCTCATGAAATTGAGACTGTATTTTAATGATCCCGACAGCCTGGCAACTGTGCTGATATTTGATTATCTCAGAACAGTGTAGTGCTGCATTACCACCTCTCCTAAATGGATGTTGAATTACTTATCCATGCCTTTGCAACATCCTGGCTGGATTGCTGCAATGCTATTTGGAGCTCTTCCAGCAGGGACCATTCATTGGTAACAATTGATTCAAAAGGATTCCCGTACTAGGATTTTATCCCAATCTTCTCATAATTGACTTGTATTGGGGTATGCTGTGTTGGCTTCCAGTTGTGCAGTATATCAGATGTTGCTCATTTTGCTCTGGGATGGAAATGTGGTGCATTAGGTTAATGCAGTCATCGTTCATCTCTGAAACTAGGGTCACAAGTAAAGTAAGCGTGGTGGTTATGAGCTAGTCTTTAGTAGTTATTTGTCTGCAGTATAAAATACAGACATCTTGGCACAGTCCATCATGATTGGCAGTCTCTGCACAGAAAGGGTCCAGGAATGAACACGTAGGGGTACCGAAGTTCAGAACTGAGGTGAGTTGGCAGAGTTGTGTGGGAAAAATGTACAATACCATGCCTGGCTCCAGCTAGAGCTTCAGTAATTCATTTCAGCCAACACTAAGTAACTGCCAATTTAAGAGGAAGAAGCAAGGAAAACATGGAGTGGTTTCTGTCCACACTGGTTTTGGGACTTTCTGTGTGCTATTTTACTGGACTTCTCACACATCACTCTTCATCTACTACACCATACATTCTGCAGTTGCTCTGCTGCTATTTATACAGGTTGTACAGCGTCAGTTCAACCCTGTGAATGTTGGTGTCTTTCTCTACATAGCCCTCAATCTGGAAACTCCTTCCTTCTGTCTTACTAATGTCACTGGTAGCTTAAAGCATCTGATGTGTATGTATTACATTTATTTGTTTTCTGAGCAATGCTCTATGAAAAGATATTTATTATATATTTATCCAATAACATACAGATTTTAATGTGACTTAACTATAGTGTCATGATAATTTGTAGTACTGATATTGGGGAAAAAAAACTTTGATTTCAGTTAGAGACAGGCCTGACTCCACACTCTAGACTTGAACACATTTGCTTTAAGGAAGTTTGGAACCAGATCCAGTTTCAATCTTTGTGGCTTAATTGAAATAAAAAGCAAGCTTATGTTTGTGACACTTCCATTGGCAGAGTATCAGAACCAAAAGAGCCTATAACCCAAAAACTTGTGCATTATAAAGTTGTGATTTAGTTTTCTGTGGGCATCATAATGGATTGAAATGTGATATTCACAGAGAGAACTTTGTTCTGAAACTGCTTTATATAGTTGATGCCACAACAACAACTATGTGGGTGAAACCAGACAATAGCTATGCTCTTGAGTGAACTCCTACCAAAAAATTATAAAAAACAAAAACACCCTATCCCCATGGGTGGCCACTTTTCACAAAGCAATCACTACATATTTGACCTCTCAGTCCTTGTCCTTAAAGGAAATCTGCACAACATCTTCAGAAGACAAGCCTGGGAACTTAGATTCTAATTCTGCTGGGCATGAAAACCATGGACTTAACAGAGGGCTTGGTTACACTTGCAAGTTGGAGCACATTAAATCAGCCCCAGGTGCCCTAACTCCTTAGGTGTCCACACTGGCAAGGCACTTAGAGCACCGGGACTCCGTGGCTAGAGCGCCCCTGGTAATCCACCTCCATGAGAAGCATAGAGCTTTCTGCGCCCTGGCTGGAGCTCCCGGGTGTCAGTGTGGACAATGTGTTGCATTATTGCACTGTGATTGGCCTCTGGAAATGTCCCATAATCCCTTGAAGTCAAGTGGCCACTCTCATCATTGTTTTGAACTTGGTTGCAGGCATGCGGATGATATCCCCTTTCAAAGCTCTGTTTCTGACATCTGGCATTCTTATCTGCTCCGGGGCACAAAGCAAACCATTACTGTGGAATGCTCCTGCTGCAGAGGCAGGCACTTGTGCTTGTGTGTGTGTGTACGAGAGAGAGGTAGGGGGTGGGGGCGGATGTTGGGGTTTCCCCCTCCCCCCTGCCGCTGTCTGAACTTACAAGACAGCATGCTGACACACTCTCTGCCCCCCAAAACACACTGTCTCTCCCGCCACATACACAACACACTGCCTCTCACACACCCCCCCCCCCCACTATTTGAAAAGCAGCTGGCAATTAAGTAGGATGCCCTGCAACAATGGGATTGGGAAACCTACATCATGTGATGCTGTGCCTTACCATTAGGCATTGCAAACCCTTTCCAAAGCATGCTGCAGCCACTTGCACACTGGGATAGCTACCACAATGCACTGCTCTCTGTGGCATTGCAAGAGCTGCTAGTGTGGCCACACCACTGCACTTGCAGCTCACAGTGTGAACGCACAGCAGCACTTTCCCTCCTGCTGTCTCTGAGGGCTGTTTTAACTCCTGGTGCTCTACATCTGCAAGTGTAGCCAAGCCCAGAGACACTGGTTTTATGGCCCATTATAACAACTTGTAAGACACTCTACTGCCGACTAACTCTCCATTGTCCTATGACTGCAGAGGTGTTAATTGCCCTCTTCATGTTAAATGGTCTCCTACAACATGTGAACCCCTTTGGCTTATCAATATATTTCGCTTTTTATTTAGCTTGGACACTCTAGTTTTCTTAAGACCTGAAGAAGAGCTCTGTGAAGCTCAAAAGTTTGTCCCTTTTTCCAACAGAAGTTGGTCCAATAAAAGGTATTGCTTCATCCTCCTTCTCTCATGTATTTGTTTGCATCACAGTAATTTAAAAGAAGCTGTAACAATGTTAACGGTGGATTTATTTGGGGTTTTTTAGAATTCCTAAATTTTTTATTCATGCTTCAAGGGATAAGTCAACTGCTAAATAATTGCGTTGTGAGGGAGTGGACTAGGCCCATAGGTGCCCTGTTGGAGGCCTCACCCTGTCCCTGTCCTGCCACGCCCTGTCCCAGAGAGGAATGGAAGAGAAGTCCTCCAAGTGGCCTAGAGTGGCTGCAGGGGAAGCAGCCAATCAGAGGGGCTGCAGGAGCAGCCAATCAGGGCTATGAGGGCCATATAAAAGGAGCAGCAGAGAGAGTCAGTCAGTTGCTGCCTGGAATTGGAAAACAGGAACTGATTCCTGGCTGGCTGAAAGAGCAGCAGGACCACGGACAGCTCAGTGCAGGCAGAGACCAGGGGAGCTAAGAAGGACTAGGTACTGGGACTGAGTAAGGACTCAGCCCAGGGAGGGCTGCCAAGACAGTGTCTCTAAAGAGGAATCCCTGGGGGTATGGCCCTATGCCAGGGCCAGGACAAGGTGAAAACTGTATACCCCAGGAGGGGGTCGTTCTGTTCCATATACAGACAATGTGTGAGACTCAGCCAGAGGGCTGAGTGACTGAAGACCCACTGAAGAAACCATTGACCAAGGGGAAGGGGATGCTTGCAAGAGGTGGATGCCACCCTATTCCACAAACTGAGTGATTGCCGGCACACACACCTGACAGAGGGGTGTGTTTGTTTGCAAGGGGTGGGTACCATGCTGTTACAGGGAGTCAAGAAGCAGCTTCCTGATGGGCAGACTATTCCATAATTGCCTACTGCAAGGTTATCTGAACCCTTTGAAGTACCAAGTGCAGGCCACTGTTGGAGACAGGATCCTAGATGAGGTGGACCCACTGGTCTGATCCAGTGTGGCAATTCAGTATGTTCCTATGTTGTCTTTTTAGTTGAGCTATTATAAGGAAATGGAAGTAGCTACAAAACATTTCAAAGTTACAGTAAGGAAAACCTTGGGAGCTGTGTATGGCTGTTAGCCAGGATGGGTAAGGAATGGTGTCTCTAGACTCTGTTTGTCAGAGGGTGGAGATGGATGACAGGAGAGAGATCACTTGATCATTACCTGTTAGGTTCACTCCCTCTGGGGCACCTGGCTTTGACTACTGTCGGTAGACAGGATACTGGGCTGGATGGACCTTTGGTCTGACCCAGTACGGCCATTGTTATGTTCTTATGTTCAAAGATTCATTTAAGCCCACTGTTCTAAGTGGTTTAATAACTCTGCATGCATTTGTTTCCTGTAGGAGCTCAACGCTTGTAGTAAAATTCCAAATGTTGGTAGTGCTAACAAGGGCTATGTTCACATTGGAGGCTGCCTGTTGAAAATGGTTTCGTCACTGAGAAAGAACACCAGGGATCTTGAAGTCAATCAGGCCGTGTGGATGCAAGGGTCTGCATGCCTCCAGTGGAGGATCAAGGCCACAGAGAGGACTTTGCTACCTTCACCCTGGCAGTCTGTTCCTGCAAATGCTATGAAACATAAACAGTACAATTGATTGGAAAGCATTTTTTATTTAACCACCCTCCCCCCAAATATGTCTTCATTCATTTCAGTGCTACCACTGTTTAGTGTGTGTCTCATCTTCAACTAGAAATTGCTGTTACTACAGCTTATAGCATGCTGTCACTTCTGAAATTATTTTTAAAAAGATAATGAGTATATTGCATTCTAATGTAATTATATAAATCATTTAAATTATTTATAAGGGATTTTCAAGTCTTTTGTTCTAAAAGATCTTTATAGATGGCACATAATTTAGTATTAGCACAACTGAGGCTCAGAGGAGACATTAAATGCTGCTTTTTTCCCAATTGTTTTATATTTTCCAAAATAAAAGAGGCCACTAATTAACAATGCTTCAATAGTCCTATAACTGTTGATTTTTAACCTTTATTCTAGGGTATTTTGAGTGAGGAGAGATTTGTCAAATTTTTATCAGCAGCAGTTTTTGTAGCTGCCATAGCAACAAGTATAAAATCTAAAACATCCTTTCATATTGGGTGCTAAATCATCCCAAACCCAGGACCCAACCTTGCATTCTGTATGAGAGTAACTTTCCTCATGCAAGTAGTGCCACTGAAGTCATTGTCTGTAAGACTGGGCCCCAGGAAAGTATCTTATTTAATACAAATGAAGTTTCTTTTGAAAATCATAGGGCATGACTCTCAAACTAACTGTGATTTTGTGTGAAAAATAGGTGACAACTGAATTAAAAAAAAACCCAGAATAAAATCTTAAAATCATGTATTTTAATACAATTTACATGGGACTCTGTTCATAAAATCATCCTTCTCCAAGCACTTCCCGCTGCCATACTCTTTCTGATCTGTAAGAGTCTTCACTGCCCTGTTGTATGATTCTTGGAACCTTGTCCCATGCCATGTGATTTGGGTCAGAAAATAAGGCTGTTCTCTTGCCATTATTTCTGTGTGTCTCACTGTCATTACAATGATAAACCACAATATGGGGAAAGAGGCAGAGCAGAAGTAGAACAAAGCATGGAGTTTTATATTTTGAATACAGAGGAGTCTGAGATGCAATTCTGGTCCCAGCACTCCTGACCAACTTTGAGGGTTTTGGAATCCAAACCCAGATCTGAATTTCACATAATAAGCCAAATCAGAACCCTGGATCTTAATTAACACTCCAGACCACAGAGTCATTCAGAATGCTATTTTTCTAGAGCAATGGATCTGATATTTCTGAATATCTCTTCAAAATGTTTAACTTTGCTGGTAAGTCAGTGTGGTCAAAATGGATCAGCTATTTGGAGCAGTTTTCAGTTGTAGCAGACTTGGCATTGGTGATTAATACCAAGTAAATTTCCTCATATATGCCATGGAAAATAAGATGTGTGTGTGTGTGTGTGTGTGTGTGGTGTGTGTGTTAAAATGTGGAACACCAGAAGGGATTGTGCAGGTTAATATGAGCCTGCAAATATCAATTTTAATAGGTTCAACAGAAAAAACTTTAAGAGGAACACAACACAGACAGCTGAAGCAACGCTGACCAAAGACTCTGGGGTCAGTGGTCAAAGAATGAAAAGTGATGTATTGAAGATACAGTAAAACACTCTTGCACTGCTTAAAATGTACTTTGTTCAAGAAGATGAATGTCAAATAGTGTGAAGCATGATGTAGCTCTTCAAAGCAGAAGGTGATTTTTTTTATATTGAAAAAGAACCAGAGAAAGAGGAGATCTACACAATAGACTGGGTTACAAAACTGACAGTACCTGATTTTGAGAATGTAGATTGTGGTAAAAAAAGAATCAGGTGACATTCCTTGGGGAAATGGGAACAGTAGATAAGATGACAAAGCTGCCATGACACATCATGGGGAAGCTTAGAATGGTAAAAAAGAGCCAGGAAGAGAAAGGAAATATCACAACAGAAATAGTTATAGTGTTGCCAGTGTCTGATAGTAGCAGTGCTGAGAATGAACTTCCACTCCCTGTGTCACCACATTCAAGTGAGGAACAGCTTACTGATGATAGCTCAGTAATGGGCGGATCTGAAAATATTGTGGCTCTGAAGGCCTCAGTGTGAAACGTGCAGAAGAGGATAGCTGAATTAGTATACTGGCAGTGGAAACGGAGCTCCCAGTAGAGATTTTGGTCCTACTCACAGAAGAGCCTGCAGACTGCTATTGAGGAAGTCAGGAAGAATGAGCTTCCTTCTCACAGTGCGAGGGCTCATGTGATATGTGGGCAGCTGCCCTTAATGAATCTGACTTGGTGCAGAGCATCTGAGCAGTTACACTGGTTGAGAAATTTTGAATGGAGTCAGCCATTCCATTCAAACAAAGACAAATGTTTGAGCATAATGTGAATAAAAATAAGATTTCTAAATAAATAGTTTAAAAAAAAAGTTGAAGGGAAGGGGAAAAGGCCAATAATGAGTCAAAGAGAATAAGAAAAAGGCCAAACCTAAAGCCAACAGGGAGAAAAGGGGCAAATTTAGAGACAGAGGAAAACAAATCAAAGTATATTAAAGGAAAGCCAGTATAATCTTCTCAACAAGCTCAGACTTTCTGGTGGACTGTATGACCTCCACTAAAGTCAAATGTCAGGCCTCATTGGGCTTTTCAGTATTAAAATATGTGTTTCTGACGTTAGAGGATGGGAGATGTTCCGGAAGGCAATTAAATAATTTATACTACAGGTCTCTGCACCCAGATGTAGTGCTAGCTCTCTGGGTCACTTCCAGGCTATTGCTAATAAAGTAATTATGTCTTTTGTAACTTCACATCTCTCTCTCTGTTCCTGCCTGCAACTCAACAGTCCCTATGCTGTTCATTGGTGGTGGACTCACCACTTTGAATAAAATAACATCTAATCTAAATATGTGTATGTCTCTTTGCACCGTCTTAGCCCCAAAATACCAAAATTGAACCTAACTAGAAACTCTTTTGAGATTCAAAAGGTTTGGTTAACTTTTATCCTCTTATTTTCATGTCTGTCTGCATTTCTGGGTTCTGGTCTGACTTTAAACACGAAGTACCAGAAATCTCATGAGATGTTACCTCTCAAGACTTGTAGTCCAAGAGTCATATAAGGGTCATCATAACATCCAGACTCTTGGGTGCTCATCTATATTCAAACCAGTGTTGTAGCTCAATCCTGACACTGGTCACTAATGATTTATGTCACTAGTGATCAAGACCCTTTTGCCTCTTATCTTTTTGAGAATAGCTGAGCTTTTTTACATGTCTATAATGTGGAATGATCCTTGAAGAACTACAAAATGAGTGAACCCCAGTAATAGCATATCATGCTGCCTCGCAGGAAACATGAGCCTTTGTAGTGTCTAATGCTAGAGGACCCAATACTCCTTTCTGTTGCTGGAATTAGGGAACAGGATACCAAATCGGTGGTTTGTTTGCAAGCACTTTTTTTTTTTGAACTCACTGAGCATTTTATATGTCAAGTCTTTTCACAGACGATGCCATGGCAGCCTTGCAAACCAGAGGGGAAAGATAAAATGTAACAGATGGAGAAGGAGAGAGAGCGCGTATTTTTTTTTAAAGTCTGTATGATGATATAAAAGTGGGTAAAGAACTAAAATATTGAATCACTATTCTTCAGGCATCTTTATACTTAAATCATAGCCCTGTCAAGTCTGTTTGATATGCATTAATTAATGCTTCTCTTACTTTGTGTTTTTGATTCTGCTGTGTGTGAGAGATGTTCCTAAAGTGCTTAAAAATAGACATTTGTCAGTGTCAGACTCTGTGTGTTAAGTTCTCAGTCTGCTCTGCATGTGCCTTGAATGAGGAAGGTGGGAATGAGCTATTGGAGAAATGTGAGTAATTTGTGAAATCACCTACAGTAAATGAAACTAATATTGCTTCCATTGTGCTATGAATAGGAGTAGCATCACCGGATCAGCTGAGTTTGCAATATTAAGTCAAACTGAGTATGACATTCCCCATAATGTGCATAATAGGGTTGTTTGAATGTAGCCTGTAGATTTGTATTTGTTTAGTAAGATTTGTTCATTCTTCCAGTGCAAAATGCTCATTTTCAACTACCACCCACCATCTGAAAATATTCATTCTTTGTGAGACAATTAATATTTACAAACATTTTTATTAGATGAGACAAAGTATAGAGGGAAGGAGACAGTGCGTATAATTGTTCCAGTGGGGATGTACAACAGAGTACCCTGTCAGCAGAAAGAGCTAGGAACCAAATGCAAAATTGCTCCACCTGGGATCCACTCACAGATGGAACATGCAATAATCACAGAAACCTGCAGCTTTTACCCAGGCTTTTCCTATTGCTGCCAGAGTTAACCCGTGTCATAGCTAACCCCTTCAGTCAATTATGACACACACTGGCATGTCCCGTATGGCCTGATCCTGTGTGCGGCTGAATGGCTCTGAAGTTTTGAGCATCCTCACTGCTACTTTAACATCAAAGGGTGTTAATCTGAATAATACTTAGCATTTATAGAACAGTTTCTAAACATTAATTAGATTAGTTCCTACATTATCTCGGAGTCCTTGCGGCTATTACACGTACTGGGCTAGATCCTCAACTGGTTGGTTGTAAATGGCTTCATTGATTTACACTAGCTCAGGGGTCTCGCCCTATTTTTTACTCTCAAAATGACTGATTCGTCAGGAGAATTGATTTAACCATCCTCTTCCCCAAAGTTAAAATGATTTCAGCCCTGAACCTGTGCTCAGCCTGGGGTAATCTTTGTTGGCTCTTTGAGCAGAAACCTCTTTAAGTCTGGGGTTTCCAGCAAAACACTTAGACATTAAATTGAGACACGTCACTATAGTAATAAATAATTCATGGGCCACTTGAGGTTGTGCTGAATACTGGAATGAATATTGGAAAACGTTCTCATGAGCATATACATATGAGAGCAAGAGGGCAAAGGTCCCACACCCCTATAATGGCAAAAAGCCTGGTCCCAATCCTAGCTGCGTCACATTTTATCCCGAGACAAACATGACAATCTCTCCAGCCTGCCACGGCATTTAGTGCAGCACATCCCTTCTCAGCAGCCAACCCTTCCAGCTCTCTCTGGTATGTCAATACTACATGCTGCAGCAAATTTAAATGAATGGAAAACATTCATAAGCAAAAGGATTTTTTTTATTATCTTGTATGGCATTTTACAGAATCACTGGTGGTGGTCATGCCCGTGTCTAATTCAATGAAAAACCTCTTTCATCCCATGGATGCTGCATTGTGGAATGTTCGGTTTGCCATGGAACCCAGCCCCAGCCAGTTCATGGTGCTGCAGAATCTAAGTCCCAGTGTGCCGCAGTATACACAGGTCCTCCACCTTAACTTCATTTGAATGTATTTATTTGCTCTCAGTAAGAGCAAGGACTCTGGAGGGAGACATGCCAGCCAACTATTGAGAGATCAAAGTGATGTGGAGTCATGTATGCTGGGCCGTTTCGTCTATGAATATTTTGCAGCCTTGAAATCTGTATATCTGCTATTAGCAGGAGGGGAAATGAGCAAGATTTACACTTGTGTGAGACAGGAGTCTGTTGGATGTATACAAAGAATATTAAATAAATCACATAATTTACGTTTATACATGGCAGGTGAAAGATGGAACAAAATAGCTAAATAGTCTACCACAGGCACTGAGGTAGACTCAGTGTGTGATTAAATAATGAATAAAATATCATTGCAAATGATAATGTTATATTGTAAATAATTCCATTTGTCTACATCTGGCATTGAAGTTCATCTCCCTTGGAGATTACTTTGACTTTTGATGCTGTTTTGCTTTGCATATGCTTGATTTTCTGTTTACCACAGCGCACTGTATAAAGGTTCAGCAACTGGCAATTAGAGCTGAGCGAATAATTCACTGCGAATAACGTACCTGCTGAATTTAGCCTTCTTATCTTCAGAGAATATCCATGAGCAGATTTTTTTTTGGCATTCATTTATTGTTGAAATGAGTTTGGCATTTTTCAATTTTATGGCTTCACCATGAACAGTTCTCTGAAAATATTTGATCCTCAATATTACAGTTGAATTGTGATTGGTCAGGGTAAGTCAGGTGGTATCCCAGGTATCTCACTTCACACATCACATTTGTCTGGAAAATACAGTGATTTTTTTTCACCCGCCCTGTATGACAGAACCTGATAGCTATTCCTCACCAACAAAAAGCCAACTGTTTATGAAGAGAAGAACTACGACATCTGAGACAGGGGCTAGCTGGATAGCAATGGGAGTTCAGAACTTAAGTGACTATGCATTGAAAGAGCTGAGAGGAATATATTGGCATCATCCAAAAACAACTTATGATGGGGTGGGCAGAAAGTCCACTTGCTTGATTGTATTCCAGATCCTACAGCAAACCTGAAAATGTCAGAGGTGAAAGAGAAGTTCTGTGGAAACAGAGATCCCCTGCTATCCCATGTCAAATAAAAATATATTACAGGTCATAGAGATATATAACATGGAAAAAAGAACTACATGCCACCTGGGTTCTACTCCCATCTTTGCCACTAGTGCTACGTGATCAGGGCAAATCACTTCACCACTTTGTGCCTCAGTTTCTCCATCTGTAAAATCAGGATGGTGATACTTTTTGTAAAGCACCTATAGATGAAAAATTTGATGCAAGAACTACGTGTTGTATACACAGATAATATAATAATGAGAGTTTTGTCCTCTCAGGCATGTGGTGGTGGTGATGCTAATGATGGTGATTGTGTATTATGGTAATACCTCAGAACCCCAATCAAAGATATCTGGGCCCCATTGTGCTGGGCCCTGTCAAAAAATAGTTGTTGTCCTAGAGAGCTTACAGTCAGGACAGACCAGACAAATGGAATTGGGATAGTTGAGAAGACACACCTGTGACAGACCCAGACCAGTGGGGTACAAGAGTCTGGAAGAAGGCAAATATACTGGTCACTGGATGAACAATTTTCTGTTCCCTGAGTGACCAGAGCAGGGGCTGCACTAGAGTAATCAGGAACCTGCTAGAACCAATTAAGACAGGCAAGTTAATCAAGACACATGGAGCCAATTAAGAACTTTCTAGAATCAATTATGGCAGGCAGGCTAATCAGGACCCTTGGTTTAAAAAGGACCTCCCATCAGTTAGTGGGGGTGTGTGCAAGGAGCAGAGAGTGAGAAGGTGCTGCTGGAGGAGCGAAGAGTTCAAGCGTGATCAGGCTTCAGGAGGAAGATCCTGCAGTGAGGATAAAGAAGGTGCTGGGGGGAGGCCGTGGGGAAGTAGCCCAGGGAGTTGTAGCTGTCGTGCAGCTGATACCGGGGACATTGTAGACAGCTGCTATTCACAGGGCCCTGGGCTGGAACCTGGTGTAGAGGGTGGGCCTGGGTTCCCCCCATCCACCCCAACTCCTGATTGGACACAGGAGGAGTTTTCCTGGTCTGTAAGAAACACCAGAAGGGAAGATCTAAATTGGAAAGGGATCTGGCCTGTCCCTGACCTACTAGGTGGGACACAGAGACTGTGGGGATTGTTCTCCGTTTTCCCCCATGCTGGCCAGTGATGAGGTTAGCTGAGTGAATGGCAGATTTGAGCCACTAGCAAAAATGGCCAAATTGAGGACTGCTGTGAATCTTTGAGGTGAGCAAATCTGCTAATAAGCACAGGACCCACCAAGGCAGAGGAGGAACTTTGTCACACCACCCTTTTGGTAGGGGTTAAAAATTACCAGGCACTTGCAAACAGCCCTATTCGGAGGGTATACAATTGGAAAATACAGGATTGTAGGATCATGTCAGCCAGTGACAGAATGGAGGTGTAGCGGTAGCTCATCAGGTCTGCACCCCAAGCGGGTCCGATACAACTCCCCAGTGGAGGATGTAATGTATAAAGTAACATACAAGTGAACTGTGGCTTTCTCAACCATGCCTGACTATGAAAGGAAACAATAAAAATTAGTCTGCAATGGGTTCTTCAGGCTTTTATTAATTTCCACCTATGGAGTCCCTCACAAAACATAATGGGCAAAAATTCTGCTTCCAGGTCCACAAGATAGAACTTGGATCTGATAATTTGCTCTCCTTTCATGTGCAGATGAAGGTCTCTGAGGTAGGGAGAACAGAATTATGGTCTTTTGTTTTTAAATGGCTCAGTATTGTATGGGTTTATATATATTTTTTGCGTACCAACTAAATGAACCTCTGAGATGAGCTGAAAAATAGTGAAACAAAACAAAGTCAGCACTGCATGCTTCTTGCTTCCCTGTTGTCCAGAATGACCTTTCCTGTAATGCTGGGTAATATTTTCCCCTCATTTCCATTTCAAACGCTGACTGCTTTGTGATGAGTACAATCAGTTCCTCAGTGCAGCCGTGCACTGCCGCATCCACTGCGCCTGCTGCTTCTTTTGGGCTTTGCCCCTGTGCTTGCCCAGCTGTGTGTGGCACTGCGCAGTTCCCAGCTGACTCACTGGCACTGTAAGAGTTTATATACATGGACTCTGGAGTAGAAAGCTGTGCCTTGGGTCCTAGTGTGTGATGCTGCTATGTAAATGTTATGGTGCTGCATCATAAAGAGACATTATTATTGGCACGTTGGTGGGGATTTTAGCTGGGAATGCCTAATTTTCAGAAGGAATTAAGTAATATTACTTAGCATGTATCAGTTTCAGCAGATGTTACTTACATGAACTAATTCATCCCTCCAATTGTTTGTGAGGCAGGTAAATATTATACCTGTTTGGCACAGAGTTAAGGTCCAGATTTTTAAAGGAAATGCAGTACTCAGTGTTTCAATTCCCAAGTCTCAATTTCAAAAGTGACTGGCTGTTCTGCTGTAGTGTAGGGAGAACCTTAGAGTGCTGTAGCTGTAGCACTTGTAGCATAGACTCCTGCGACAGTGCCAGAGAGGGGGCGGTTTCCATTGCTGGAGTAAATCCACCCCCTGGAGATGCAGTGGCGAGGTTGACAGAAAAATTCTTCCTTCAACCTAGTGGTGTCTATACCTGAGCTTAGGTTGGCTTAACTATGTGTCTCAAGTGTGAATTTTTCATACCCCGAGGAATGTAGGTAGGTCATCCTAAATTTTAGGCTTTTGTCAGTGGGATTTAGATTCCTACGTGCCTTTCTGTGAGACTAAGGGCGAGCCTGCCTGAACAATTGGTTCTCGGCGAGCTGAGGGTATGAATATACTCTTCATGGGCCTTCTGCAGACTAAGTCCCTGTGGAACTTTGCTGACATGCAGTATTCTAGTTATGCAGGGTCCGCACGGACAGTCTGCAGCAGGCTAGCATGGGGTAGATCCAGACCCCAGCTGGCCACAAACCAGTTGCTCATGTAGGCAAGCCCTTAGGCATGTAAGTGCCCAAGTCACTTTTGAAAATAAAACTTCAGCTCTTAAATCAGTTAGATGTTGTAGCTCCTTAAATACCTTCAAAAACCTGGGCCTTGATGCTACAGAGGGGGGCAGACTCAGCTGGATTTAGAACGCAGGTGTTCCTTACTCAGATCATTAGATCACCCTATCTCTCCCAGTTCATTAGTCTGGCTAATAGGGGTACATGGTCCTTTTCTTCTTCCGCTTCAGATTCTTCTCTCTGGTTCATAACTTTGTTCTCCTTGTTCCTCATCCTCCCAGCAAAAGAAAAGGAAAACTAAAATCATTCCTTCACAAAATATCTGTCATTTGTTAACAGCAGGACTCGATTAAAAGAGTCAAGAGTTGCGTTTTCAGGTTTGGGGGTTTTGGCTTTCTGGCAAACTGAAAATGTTCAAGGAAAGCAGATACTTTCTGCACAGAACTTCATCTAGTCAAAAACCTAAATTTCCATCAAAATTTGTTTCAGTGAGAAGTTTTTGACCAGCCCTAAGTCCTTCTCTCCTACTCTGTCATGATCAGTGGCAGAGTCAGAGGGCCCATGTTCCCTACAGGGACTGTTATGGACTGGACCCTAAGGGAACTGGGGAAGTGATGGAGTTAGTCTGGAAGCAACTCAGCTACAAGGACAGAGCAGTGCGCAGGATTTATTTAAAACTTCACTTGTTCCACTTAACCTGAATTCAGCTTCAATCATTGCTAGAGAAACATGGTGGCAGAGTGTAAGCTGTGAATTCTCTGCAGTCCAGCAGCTGGCAGTGTGAGCCATGGAACTTGGTCTGAAGCTCCCCAGAGCCCTGGATTTTGCAGACACAAACCCAGCCCAGCAATAAATCTGGGGAGAGAAGGCATTCAGGCTGTACACAGACCCGGTCATGTGCAGCAGGAAAGTACAACTGTTGTTTTACCCTATTGCAGAGTAAGGAAGAGAGGTCTGCATCACTCTGAAGATCACCAACGCCTCAAGTCTCATAGGAGTCCTAGGAGCCTTGGGGACCTATTGCTCCCCAAAGCAGAATGACACAGGTTTTTCACTAGAGACCAATCTGAAGGGGAGGGAGGAGAGAGACTTCCTGTGTTACTGCCTTATGCACTCTGGCTGCTGCTTGCAATTTTGGGGACTTGACAGACTCCCTGATTTGGGACAGGACAGTCTGCAGCACTTGGGATCACTCTGCAGGAGTGGCTGCTCTGGGAAGGCTCTCACATTTAGGCAGATGAGAGGATGAAAGCTCTAGGGAGCATGCCACCTCCAGAAATACATGCAGTGAAACAACAGCAAAGGAGAGCAGGTGGCCAGCGTTCCCTACCCAGAGTGAGATGTCCTACCCTACCCATTGTGTGAATTTCCTGTGGCATACAGCATGAGTGATGAAAGGAGAAATGCCCTGCATAGGACAGCATTGCAAGGAGTGTGGCAAGTCAAACCATTTTAACAGCGTGTGCAAGAGCAGGGGAAGGTCCCAGAAAGAGCCAGTCAGACTTGTATGAGTGGGAAATGGCATATCAGGCAGCAATGCTGACATGACTCTTTGAGCCTGAGAGTATATCAGGTTCAAGCTTTCAGGAAAGCAACAAGGGACAGTACCAACCCCTGGGCATGCAACAACGTGTATAGAGAAATGCCCTGTGTGATTTCAGCTGGATAGTGGGAACTTCTGTCATGGGATTTCTCCAGGTGAATTGGACACTAAAACACTCATTACAATGAGTAGGTGCACTCTAATAAGGTACAATGATAGCATAATGCAGCTTGTAGGAAAATGTGACCTCACAGTCACTAACCTGAAAAATAAGATGGTATCAGTGGCAGTTTGTGGTGGATAAGAATTGCAGACGCCTCTTGGGGAAGACAGCCACACAAGCCCCGGGTCTGATTAGGGTGCAGTTTCAGAATTTTATAGCTGCAGTGCAAGAGGCCAAAGGAGGAGCCCCATGGACAATAGAGGCTATTTTAAAAGCATATGGGTGGGTTTTCAAAGATGAAAGGTGCCTCTAAAAAAGCTATGACTAGAAGTAGATCCCACCGTAGAACCTCTGTGCTTACCATGAAGGAAAATTCCAGTGATACTACATAAGCCAAGTATCAGGGGGTAGCCGTGTTAGTCTGTATCCACAAAAACAACAAGGAGTCCGTTAGTCTTTAAGGTGCCACCGGATTTATTTGGGCAAATAAATCTGTTAGTCTTTAAGGTGCCACCGGACTCCTTGTTGTTTACATAAGCCAGTATGCAAGGAGCTTGGAAGTCTGCAGAGCAGGGGTGTCATAGCACTTGTAGAGGCCAGTACAGCCTGGGGTAAGCAGCATAGTGGTGGTAAAGAAGCCATCAGGCAAATTATGCACCTGCATAGACCCAAAGACACTGAGCTGGCCAAAGAAAAGATGCTACTATCCACTGCTCACAACTGAAGACATCTTGCCAGAACTTTCCAAAGCCAGAATCCTTATGCTTTGTGATGTGAAGAACGGGTTTTGATACATAAAGATGGATAGTGTCCAGCGTGCTGACAACCTTTGTAACACCATTTCGTTATCATAGATGGCTGCAGATGCTGATGGGCATAAACCCAGCACCAGATGTGTTCCAGAGAAGACTCTCACCCAGGCACTGGAATGGCTGCCTGGAGTGAAAATAATTGCAGATAATACCCTTGTTTGTATGTGAAGGGAGCAATGATACAGAAGCTGAATGAGACCATGACTAAAACTATGAACTTTTCTACAGAGATGCCGGGACAAAAACAGAAAACCCGACTCAAACAGCGTGAGGTGACAAACTGGACATCCACTCACAGCAGATAGATAGAAATTAGATCCCAATAAGATTAAGGCAGTCAGAGACATGCCAGCTCCAGGGGATGTGACAGGGCAGGGGTAAAACCCCCTTTAAAGCCCTGCCAAAATGCTGCCTGCAGCCTGCTCTCTGGCCAGGAGGCCAGGTGTATAGATGAAGGTACTCAGCAGGGAGCCCAGCTGCAAGCCCTAAGGAGGGCTGGCTCAGAGGAATATGCTGAGCTAAGTGGTGACAGCTGGGCTGGAGCAGGAGAGGGCTATAAAAGCCCTGGGCAAACCTCAGTGAGTAGGCTAGCCTGGGAGGAGACAGGAGGGCAGTATCTCTGTCTCCTTACCAACAAGGAAGCCTCAAGGGCCAGGAGCCCCTGGGGAGGGTCTATGGGGCACTAACTGTTGGGGGATCTGGAACTGCACAAGCACTGTAAATAAGGACACTGGGGTGATCCAACAAAAAGAGGCATGGAAGACTCTTTATTATACCAGCCGAAACACAGGGGGCAGGCCCAAAAGTGGGAGGGCCTGCATGGGAACCTGTGACACAGGGATACAGTGCTTCATAGGAATGATGGTTTTCCTGTCCATGCTTGGCTGCAGTAGCATAACCTATACATCAGCTCACAAGGCAGGATGTTGAATGGAACTGGGCAGGTCCCCAACTGCAGTGCAAGCATTTGTCACACTGAAACAAATGATAACAAAACCCTGTCCTGAAGCACTACCAGCCAGGAGAGCCACTGACACTCCAATGTGATGCTTCAGAAAGAGGACTGGGAGCACACCCGTTTACCATAAAGGAAAACAGTACTTGCTTAGTGGACTACTATTCAAACTTTTGGGAGGCTGATGCCCTGCCTAATACAAGAAGCAAGTCAGTGATTGGCAAACTGAAGGCTCACTTTGCGAGAGGTGATATTCCAGACACTGGTCACAGACAAATTTTGCCATGGAAGAATCCAAAGAATTTGCATGCAAATGGGTGTTTAATTGCAACATCTCCTCCCCAGCATACCGACAAAGGGATGGTAAAGTAGAATAAATGGTGAAAACAGCTAAGACTGTTACACCAGGCTGCTTTCTTGTGGCTCAGACCCATTTAGTAGTCTTTGCATAAAGGAATAACCCCATCACAGGGCTGCCAAAACAGTTCAGTCCAGCATAGGTACCGATGGGATGAAGAACCAAAATCTGTTACCAATGAGGGGAGACCTGTTGGATCTGGAAGGATGGGGATACTGCCAAGAGGAGATGGCCAAGAATCAGCAATACGGGCACTAGAGAACAACACATCAGCCAAGGACTTACCGACCGCAGAGAGACATTTCTGAGAGGATCCAGACATTAGAGAGACACCAGAAGGAAGGTACAAAAGGTTCATGAGGGGGCAGTGGCACCCAGGACATAATAGGTGATTACACAAAAGAAACAAGTGATCTGAAGGAACAAGAAGCATTTATGAGCCTGCAGACCCAACACCACAGAGCACCGACAGAGGAACACCTCATCTCAGCACTGAGACACAGAACCATCCAGTGGCCAACCCCACAGGGAGGAAGGAGACTCCCCAGAGAGCTAGTCTGCTAGGCTTGGAGACAGGTGACATGGAGTCAAAGATAGGTCACTTCTGGTGTGGTTGCCTTTTTAGGAAACCAAGCTATCTCAAAGCAATGTAACCAGCTTAATCTGTGGTAAAGATGAAACTCCAGTTTGGCTATGTGCTAGCAACATCTGGCCAAAAGGGCATGGGCTGGGGGCTGGGTGTTAATTTGTTTCCCATGTTTATAAAATAGGGAAGCTGTACCATTAGTGGAACTAGAGTCATTGGGCTATGCTCTCTGGAGGGACTGTTATGGACAGGACACCAGGGAAACTGAACTGTTAGAGTTAGGCTGGAAGAAACTCAGCTACATGGGCAGCAGTGCACAGTTCCACTTGTTTAACTTAACCTACATTCAGCTTTAGTCGTTGTTAATGAAACATCCTCTGCTTTTGTCTGGCAGCTCAGGTCCCCGTACATCTTAGTGTTGACTTGGAAATGCCATTTTGTATATTTTGAGTTTTGTCCATGTTTCTTTTGTGGGGCTTTCTTTAAGACATACAGGTGGCCTTTCCCCTTCTTATGATCACCATGGGGCACTCCTAATTATCAGGTGGGTCAGACAAAGCACCACCTCGTATGTCTGCAGTCACTTCAGTGTGCTGCAGGTCTCATGAGACTGGCAAATTAGGCAGTGGAGGTTAGTGCAGCAGTAGCATCCCTGGTGAAAGATGTGTTGAAACCTGATCAACAGTTAGAGAGGTGTACTCTTAAGACATTCCTGTAAATCTGCAACCCTAGACGTGAACTGAGGGACAGACCTGGACACCATTTCCTCAAAGAAAGAAGTTTAAAGAACATCATACAATAGATTTCATTATCCTCCTTGTTAGTGGCTGACACCTCCCCCCACTGGCTTCAGGGCTCTGGTAACCTCTCTAGCTTCCAAATCTATATCGAAGGAATGTTTGTTAAAGTTTGTGGAAAACCAATATACAAACAAAAGTGATGACAGTTTCCTCAAGTGCACCTGCCGGTTCAAGTCGGCTTTCTTACCCAGGGCCTGATTTTGGCCCAACTAAAGCTGACTACATGGATATTCAGAGGAGATTGAGAGAGGGTATTTGGCAGAGGTGGTGGAGCTACAATGGCTGAGCTACAATGGAATTTGGCTGAAATTTCAGTATTGATGCTGATATAAACCTGAAAGGCAAAGATCTAAAGCATTCTGAACATTTGTTAAAACGCCCTATTCTTAGGTTTGAATCTGAATATACAGTACTAAAGAATTGTCTCTCTGCTATTGCAAGTGTTCCTGGTAAAAGGAACCCAAAATGTATTGCTTGAAATCCTCGAAAACTAGCATTTATCCATCTGTTTATATGGCCATATTGTTCTTCTATCTGAACTCCACACACATACACAAATGAATTAATTAACACAACACCCTCGAAGGCAGGAAATAATTATTATTCTCATAGTAGAAATGAGGTAAAGAGAGCAACTCGTTCAAGATAATACTGAGGAAATTCTGTTAGAGCTGGGACCTGAACTCAGGTATTCTCAGTTGCAGGCCAGGGCCTTAACTAGAAGACCACAGTTCTATCTCTTTAATATTTGACAGATTTCCCCCAAGGAAGCTCATCTGGGTATTCCAAGCCTACAAAACCCCCTTCTTTTGAGCCTTTAAGTGCACATTCATGTTTCTTACCCTTCTAGACACTGTAACTTTGACAAAAAGGAAATCTGATTTGGAGATTTTTTTTTTCTATGAAAGTTCAATAATTGTACCTTTCACAAAGACATGGTGGGAGGCAGAATGGATCCAGTCTTCATCCTGTGAGCGAACATTTGTTTCCAGGCAATATCACTACCACCATTCTGTCCTAATTCGAAGTACCCCAAAGCAATTGAATGGCATAAGTACAATGTAAGACGGGCACTAAAGTTATATCTCAATTACACACAATCAATAAGACATTCAACAGCTTTATTTGTACTTTATCAGCCAGCAGTTAAGGGTAACAAAATCTCTGAGGCAGCCATTGTCAGATGGCTTAGGGTATGCATCAAAGAAGTCTATAAAGCAGGACGAGGTATTCCTCCTGTAATACATATGTGACAGAGGAGTGCTGATAAGAGACTGAACCTTTTTCTCCTGGCCTCAGACATGTGTGGGTCATGGTTACATAAGGCTAACAACTCTGTTATAATCCACTGCAGTCAGTGCCTACTATTAACCCCTCCAAGAAGGTTAATGCGCTCTCTCTCTCTCTCTCTCTCTTCTAAGGGGTTCAGCAACCAGCCATGCTTTGAAGATCTATACTTATGAAGAAATATGCAAGGCAGTTTAACACTCACATTTTTCTCGATATTACAAGCTTGATCTCCTGGAATTAGCAAAAACCTCCAATGTGCATGTCTCAGTCGTGCCCTTTTCAAGCTCACAATTTATCCATGTATGTATTTAGTTATAGTAACTGCGTTCCCTGCCAGAAATTAATTTTACTGTTTGTTACAGCCCATCAAGACTGTTGGGTATGAATGGGAAGAATAGGAAATGTGTACTTAGCTGATCATTTCCTTTTTTAACCATTCTTGCCTGACTGTCACCCCCCTGCATGGAAAGAGGTGGATTTAACTGATTAGAGGTCAGAGTTATTAAGTTTAAATACATAGAAACAGGCCACGGACAAATGTTCTGCCTGAAAGTGCTATAAGTATATTGCAAATGTGGAAGGCTTCATTTCTCACAATGGACTTACCAGCAGTTACAGTAAGTGATCACCATGTCCACAAACCACAGGGAGAGCAGGAAACCCTGTCAGATTGTCAAGCAGAAATGAGTGAAGAAAAGATATGATCATGCCAATAAAATGTAAAATCATGCCACCCCGGGCGGGTCACTGGCAGCAGGGATCAAAGTTGGGATCTCTGACTCTTAGACCATGAGTCTCAACTGCCTCAGCTAAAAGACCGAGCTCTGTTAGCCAAGGTTGTACCAGGCTAATCAATCCGGACATCACAAGATGGGGACGGAGTGCCCGACCAACTCGGGGGGTGTCACAAAAGATTTCGCATTCTCTGCATCAGGACTTGGGCTGTAAAACATTCTAACGCAGATTGGAATGATGACCCATCTTGCCACCTTCAGGACAGTGTGTAAAGCCTGTCTTTTTTTCCATAGCTTTCCCTCAGTAACAACTATCTTCCGGTGAGGGGTTGAGACATGGGAAAGAAGGAAGAAATGGAAAGAGGAGGAAGGTGTGTGTGTGTGTGTGTGTGTGAGAGAGAGAGAGAGATGGTGGGGTGAGGGGAATGGATTAAGCCAGTGGCTGATGCTGGAGCAAGGGGAACAAAAAAGATCCTCTTAATACATACTCCAGATTAAGGAGGAGATCAAAAAAGACCTCTGATAAATTGTTCCATTTTGCTGGTATTATACATTCTTGCAAGGCACCGAGAGAGCAAGGTGATGAGCACTGGATAGGGCATTATCATAGACTCATAGACTTTAAGATCAGAAGGGACTATTATGATTATCTAGTCTGCATTATAGGGTTAAAATCAAGACCATGTGACAGAAGTCACACTTTCTCCTCCTGAGGGTGCTGGTTGAAAATGCCTTGTCAGGCCATAAAATGTCACAGAACACAGGAATTTAAAAAGAAAGAAAAACATGCAACACTTTTGTACAGGTGCAACTAACAACATGGTAGAGTGGGTGACTAGACAGTGACCAGTAAAGAGCCCAGAGCAGGACATATGGGGTGTTCTGAGTGCGTAGTGTTACCCCAGCTATTTTAGTGTCTGGATAGATTAAGGTTCAGTTTCTACCTTTACATGCAAATCCTATTGTAGTTAGTGGGAACCGTGAGAGTGGTGAATTTGTTCCAGTGTGATGAATTGGGTGCACCTGGTCCCTTCAGGTGAATTTTGATACCTTTAGGTGGCAGATCCTAATGAAGGATGTAAGTGCACCCTCCAGGTGGTTGCATGTTTATTTGCTGTGCCTGCTGAGCCACAAATAGTCTGCTGATGAGACACAGACCAAGGGAATTATTAAGGGTATTCACGTAAATGTGTTACTGCACAGCAAGGCAAAGCAAAGCGCACACGTTATACACTACGTGGTGAAATGCTGTCGGGCTCCAGTATTAGGAGAAATGTGGTAGTGATGTATACGGTATGAACGATGTGGCCTGCAGAGTACTAGCACTGCCTCTGCTGCTGTTGCTTCTGCTGCTGTGATTGAGGTGCTCTCACTGAACTGAAACTGCTGAGGATTTGCTCACTGGGATACCCATTTCCAAGTCTTCGTTTGGAGGGATCTACTGCCCACAGGCAGACACACACAGACCCCCTTGAAAAAAGAACTGACAACAAAAGGGGGAGCCTTTTTTCTGCAACAAGAGGATGAGTTGGGGGCTGATCAGGGAGCAGCAGTGGCTCAAGGTAGGAGAAGGTATTTTATTTGATTGCAGTAATGAAGAAATGGGGGCTCAGGGCAGGTGGTTGGGAAAGATTCAAGTGTCTTATCAGTGTTTAATTCCATGTTGTGGTATTTCACCCCACCCCCTAAATGCTTTAATTGCTTGTATTTATTTCTGAACCCTACAGCATGTTACAATCTTAGTCCACAGAATCTGTTCTTAGAGGGATCCTGTTAGTGGATCTGCCCATACATGTCCAAAGGTTTGTGTTTTAAATCTAAAATTGGTTGGTGGGTGGGTGTGTTGGGGGGGGGGAGGGGTATTAGAAAAGTCTTGATCAGGAAAGCTTTGCTTTAAGCAGTGTGCATAATGTAGCATCTCATTTGCCAATTACACTCGTGTGCCTGATTCCTATTAACTTCGATTTGAGAGAAATAAATGGGCTTTAACTCAAAGTTTTGTTGTTCACTCAAAGACCTGTCAAAAGGCTAGGATTTGTCACATACCTCTCTGCAATCAGTGCAGGGGTGATGCCAGGAAGAAAACTCAATCTGAATGTATGGCATTTATCCTCTGCTTTTACCATAAGGGTTAAGACTCAAGGAAATGGACATTTTACTACGCAGACTTGGAAAAGAGAATGATATGTCTGCTTAAAGGACCCTCTCTGTCACACTCAAAATAATTTCCAGCTTCCATTGCTGGAAACTAACAATTTACTTAAAATTGTGGAGATTGCCCTCAGACCACAGGGCTTGTTGATTTCCAGATTAGGTGACCCTCTAACATTCTTTTTCTGTCTGCCACCTATGTGTGTACATCCTAATAGGAGCAACTAGAACCAACTGCCTTCATATTGGTACTTAAATAAACATTTTGCTGCCTTTCAGACTGCTTCTTGATGCCTCCTTAAAATTTAGACAATTAATCAATTGGGTTAGTGGCCAATTAGGCATAACCTTGTAGGAAAATAATTATGCATGAGTATATGGGATTTGACTAGTAATGTGGTACAATATACACCCAGATTTCAATAGCTCTTTCCTAATGTGGAGATTCAGTGGCGTCTCCTTAATTTAAGACAAAAATCAAAGTGAGATGACAAATGCATTGCTATTTGTCAAGGGACAATTTATTTTCATTGGCAGTGAAATATGTATTTTAGTTGGCTTCCTGCTTTTTTTGCCTTTTGTTTTAAAACTATCTTCTTGTCTGTCACTAAAGATTTTCCTCCTTTTAAACATGTTCTTTGTAATGCCACTGCTTGCTTTGGTTATTTGGTTTAGACAAATGAATTTTATTTCAGTGCCTTAGGAGTCTCATAAGAGGAGGTTACAGTGTTATGCCTTTTGAGGACAGTCATTTTAACTGATCTTGTTAAGTAACACCATTATTAAATGAATACAAATTGAAGCAAATGCATTTTTCAGTGCTCACAAGTTCTGCTTCTGAGCTAAATTTCTCTTTATGACTAGAGAGGTTTTTGCACTGCAGTATTACAATACAGCCATATTAAAAAGGTCCTTGGAGCAAATAACCCTCCAACACTGCAGTTTCATCTTCAATAGACCTAAGTAATTCCGTGGGAAATAATAACATTGGATTTAAACAATCTAGGCTGAATTGAAGCCCCCCGCCCCCTCTTATTTTATTTGTAAGCTTCTTGTAGCTTTTCTGCCAGGGACAAATCTAAAACCTATGTCTAAAAAGTGAAAGAAAAATATTTTAATTCATATTGCCTCTCCCCCCCCCCCTTTTTTTTTGGTGCAACAGGTCCTGTAGCCTTTTTAAAAACAGATTGACAGTGAAGTATATGCTTGACTGTATTTCCTTAAGTAAATCGAGGGTAGTGTCTGTTCTGCAGATGAACATTGGTACATAACATCATTTTCTTCTCTGTACTGTTTATTATCTTGTTTCTATAATGTAACAAAAGGGGAGGGGGGGAGGAAGGAAACTCAGGATAAAAGAAGAGATTCCAAAGGGATTATTGTACTGGCAATTTATGAGCTATTAGGGTTTATTCTGAGGCAAACTGTATTGTGTGTATATAGTGCTTTCATTGAGAGGTGGCATTGAAGTCAGTCATGATATAGGCAAGTACATGTGGTACAGCAGTCTCCCACCACATCCATACTTCATAATTCTGAGGTGTAAAGAACAGACCCAGAACTAAGCCACTTGCTGTTTTGAGTGGAGGTGAAGAAAGTTTGCTTATTTCTCTGTAATTGCAGCTTTGGTTTTCATTTCATTGTTTTCTACAAATTAATCTCTTCATTTTAATAATGTAGAATCTGTAGAGATAAGGCAGGACTATCTGTTTGTTTGCTCGAAACAAGAAGCAGAAATCTTGTATAGTAGAACCTCAGAGTTAGGAACACCAGAGTTACTGACTGACTGGTCAACCACACACCTCATTTGGAACAGGAAGTATGTAATCGGGCTGCAACAGAGGGGGGAAAAAAAGGCAAGTACAGTACAGTACTGTGTTAAATGTAAACTCCCTTTTTTTTTAAAAAGGGAAAGTTTAAAAAAAAATTGACAAGGTAAAGAAACTGTTTTTGTGCTTGTTTCGTAACCCACACACCTCCTGGGTGTGGTGCTCTGTCCCAGCTAGTGGCACCAAGACCACTTAGAGAGAGATTAATGAGTCTGTTCTACAGCCTTAGCTACTAGGCATATGGCTTTTAGCTCATGCAGTAGAGGCTTGTGCACTTAGCTCCAGAGGCCCCAGGTTCAATCCTGTCTGCCTGCTGATGACTAGGGTCTGTTGGTATTAGTTTAATTTAAATTAAGATGGCTACAATGCAGCATTTTTCTTCTACATAGTAAAGTTTCAAAGCTGCATTAAGTCAGTGTTCAGCTGTAAACTTTGAAAGAAGTAAGTGGTATATCTCCAATTATTAATCTCCTAGACTGGAAGGGACCTTGAAAGGTTATCAAGTCCAGCCCCCGCCTTCACTAGCAGGACCAAATACTGATTTTTGCCCCCAGATCCCTAAGTGCCCTCCTCAGGGGTTGAACTCACAACCCTGGGTTTAGCAGGCCAATGCTCAAACCACTGAGCTATCCCTTCTCCCAGTCATAACATTTTGTTCAGAGTTATGAACAGCCTCCATTCCAGAGGTGTTTGTAGCTCTGAGGTTCTACTGGACAGGTAATTTTGTCTGAAGTGTAAGTTTGGCCTGATCTGTCCACTGCTTGCGTACCAAACATTGCTCCACATAAACCTTTTGAGTACAGATCCTCTCATTGATTGGAGAGTGGCATTGCTTAGGGTGACATCTGTTTGAGTGACAGATACTTATTGCAGAGGGACACGAAGTGCTGTCTTATTTTACTTATGTAATAATCAGTTCTAGCAAACTGATGGCGAGTTGGAATGTTACCTGCATAAACCAGATTTGAAGGGGGATACATTTGCTATTCGGGTGGTGGGGGGGAATCCTTCCATTTTTAGGTATCTTCAGACCAGGACTTCAGTAACTGTAGTAATACTAATTTTCTATCAATTTGCATGCAGGAATGCCTAGACCATTTAAAGCAAAGTAATTCAAGCTCTACTTTATCTGGAGTTTAGATTTGTTTCTTTGTAAAAGAAGGGAGGAGAAGAAAGGCAAAGAGTTATCTTATTTAGATCCTGTTCAGGCCATTGATGAAACAGAACAGTTAAAGAAACAATTCAGGTTTTGGAATTAATTTTCTCTTGATGAACAAATGAATCTTAAAAATGACCAGACGCATCACTTCTTGTAACACTACTTGTTAATGTTTGCACAGCACTTATTGATTAAAATAAGACGAGGTGCTCAGGTGTGCTAGGGCTGCTTTGCACTGCTCTGTTGAGGCAAAACTGCCTTAAAACTCAAAACCAGACTCCCAAGAATATCTTCTTCTTGCTAAAGGGTATGGCTGAGGGAAAGAGCATGTGGCCAGGATCCCCTGAATCCCCAGCAGCTGGATTGTTGGCAATCTCTTCTTAATAAGAGCAGCTTGAGGGCTGCTGTAACTTGTGTTGAGGTCAGGACCGGTGCTCAGACAGCCCGGTATTGGGATAGCATGAAACTGGCCTAGTCACCTTCATAAACACTTCAGCCCTGCTGAGCTAAGATTCCCACACACTTCACTCCAAACTCACTGGTTTAGATTAAAACCTAAAATAAATTTATTAACTACAAAAGATAGATTAAGTGATTGTAAGGGATAGCAAGCAGATCAAAGCAGATTACCTAGCAAATAAACAAAAAACGCCAACTAAGCTTAATATACTAGATAGGGTGAGAATCTGCTAGTTCATATTCAATCTAACTGAGGGTACAGGCAGACTTGTAGATTCTTAAGGCACAAGGCGCATTAGCTTTACAGCTTGAGTTTCTCAGGTCTTCATACACAGGCTAGAAATCCTTTTAGCCTGGGTTCAACACTTCCAATAAAGAACAACAGATGATGTCACTTCCTGCCTTATATAGCTTTAGCATATGGTGGGAACTCTTTGTTTCAAAACTTGGTTCCCAGACGGGTTTGTGAAAAAATACTGACATCCCAAGATGGAGTCCAGCATCATGTGGCCTGGTCACATGTCCTTGTAGAGACATAGCCATCACTTACAGGCTGTTTGCAGTGTTCTCGGGAAGGCTCACCAGGTGGGAGATAAGCTTCTTCTAAGGCCTATTGTTTTTCCCTAATGGTTCATTGTCCTGAACAGGCCTTTCCCAGTCAGCTATCTAGACTGAAAGCATCTTGTCTAGTGAGTGTTGCCCAGGTGTAACTACATTTGAAGTACAGATACGTAGTCAGTATTTATAACTTCAGATACAAAAATGATACATGCATACAAATAGGATAATCGTATTCAGCAAATCATAACTTCCAATGACACTTACACAACCTGTCTTGCATAAAATACATCATGATTATGCTATAATCATATCATCATAATATCACTATAAAGAATCTGGGGTGCAGCGTCACAGTGGGACCTTTCAGTTTTGTCTTTAAAGTGCTGTGCACAGTTACAAGAATGGTCATACTGGGTCAGACCAATGGTCCATCTAGCCAAGTATTCGGTCTTCCAACAGTGGCCAATGCCATGTGCTTCAGAGGGAATGAACAGAACAGGGCAATTACTGAGCCATCCATCTCCTATTGTGCACTCCCAGCTTCTGGCAGCCAGAGGCTAGGTACGCCCAAAGCATAGGGTTGCATCCCTGACCACCTTGGCCAGTAGCCACTGATGGACCTCCTCCAGGAACTTACCTCATTCTTTATTTAATCCAATTATAGTTTTGGCCTTCACAATATCTCCTGGCAACAAGTTCTATGGGTTGACTGTGAGTTGTGTGTTTGTTGTAAACCTGCTGCCTATTCATTTCATTTGGTGACCCCAGTTCTTATTTTATGTGAAGGAGTAAATAAGAGTTCTACAAAATCATGAATAGTGTGGAGAAAGTGAATAAGAAACTCTATCATATCCCCTTAATCATCTCTTTCCAAGCTGAAAATTCCCAGTCTTTTAAGTGGCTTCCATATGAGGAGAGGTTTCATGCTCCTAGTCATTTTTGTTGCCCTTCTCTGTACCTTTTCCAATTCCAATATATTCTTTTTTTTGAGATAGGGCAACCAGTACCTGCATGCAGTATTCAAGGTGTGGGCATACCATGGATTTATATAGTGGCATTATGATATTTACTGCCATCTATCTGTCCCTTACAGAATGTTAGCAACCATTAAGATAGCTTTTGACTGCCACTCCACATTGAGCAGATGATTTCCGAGAACTATCCACTATGACTCCAAGATCTTTCTTGAGTGGTGACAGCTTTTTTTAGGCTCCATCATTTTGTACGTGTAGTTGGGATTTTGGTTTTTCAATGTGCATGCTTTGCATTTATCAACACTGAATTTCATCTGCTATTTTCTTGCCCAGTCACCCAGTTTTGTGAGATCTCTTCGTAACTCCTTGCAGTCTGCTTTGGACTTTACCATCTTGAATAATTTTGTATTGTCTGCAAATTTTGCTACTTCCCTGTTTACGCCTTTTTCCAGATGTTATGTTAAACAGCACTGATTATGGTGGTATGTATTATAAACAAGAATAGAAAATTAGTTTGTACTTTTCATAACATGATTTTGCAAGCCAGTCAAAAGTAAGCAGAATCACTTCTGACACCCTTACCTAGTTCCTTTGTGCCTCTGTTAGTGCACGTAACCTCTTCAACATCCTGCTATGCTTAGGGCTAGCCTACACTTACCTGCCGGGTCGACGCGGTGAGTTCGACTTCTCGGAGTTCGAACTATCGCGTCTAATCTGGACGCGATAGTTCGAACTCCCCGCGCGCTCGGGTCGACTCCGGTACTCCACCACTGCAAACGGCGGTGGCGGAGTCGACCTTGGAGCCGCGGACTCCGATCCCGCGGCGTCTGGACGGGTGAGTAGTTCGAACTAGGGTACTTCGAGTTCAGCTATGCTATTCACGTAGCTGAACTTGCGTACCCTAGTTTGACCCCCGCCCTTAGTGTCGACCTGCCCTTAGAGATGACAAAATAGATTAACAATACCTAATGGGCCATATCCTCAGCTGGTCTAACTTAACATAGCTTCATTAAACTCAGTGGCGCTACATCAGTTTACACCAGCTGAGGATATGGCCCATTACTTGTACAAGGCCTGATTGATACTTACTTTTGCTATGTTGTACTTTTACTGCACAAGAATCCCCCCCCAAATAAAAAAGATTCAAACTATATTAACATCCTATTTTATTTATTTTAAACACAAAAGCAGCCACACTTTAACTATAGGTCTGGCTGGTATCCAGGGTAAAAAAGAGAGACTCACCCTTTATGACCATGGTGCCACTTCCATGGGAGGAGAAAGAGAGGAAAAATATCTGCCTCTTCTCCCCCCTTCCCCCCAAACTATGCTGACTGTGGAGGGTCAGGGATACTGTTTCCATTGTGATTCTCGCAGGAGGACTGCTTTAAGAACTCTCAGGGTAACCCAACACTCCCTAACCAACCTTTCAGTCCACTTTTAAAAGTGCTACAGTTCCCTCTAAAAGGTCATTTCTCAGTGATGAACACCAAGAAGAAAATAAATCTGCATCCAAATTTTAATACATAGCTTTATTAACAATGGTGAGATGGCTCAAAGAATGTCAGACATCTGTCTCCTAACTCCTCCCTTTTTTCCCATCATTGGTCGCCTTTTTCCCTCCTATCCCTATTCATGTATATCTTCTATTTTATTACTATTACTCCCACCCTACCATGTTATGTCTATGTAGTATTGTCTGGTTTTGTGTTTTCTGGTCTAGCAGCTTGACAAGTTGTAAAATTGCATAATTCTGTTGGCGACCCCGTGAAGCATGTGGTATTTGGAAACATACATGCTGGAAATCATTTACCTTTTTGTACTTCTCATGGTCTGTTTTGTCTTGGAAAATCAATGTAAGAAAATCACCGAAAAAGTTGGCAGAGCAGTTTAAAAATGGAGAAGCCAGTTTAATTACGTTTTAAATAAAGGAAAATTGCCTCCATGAGGTGAGCTCATGTGTGGCATCTTTCAGTACCAAGGAAACTATCCCAGCTGACTTTTTCTTTTTTTTTTAAATAAAATAGGGGCACATAATGCAAATGCATTGCTTCTAATGCACCCTTCATATTAATATCTAGGTGAAACCCTATTGTGTTATCCAAAGGGCTAATACCCTGCCCCACTACAAAATGTTGCTGTTTATTCCGTTAGCCCTGTGGTAACCCAAGTGATGAAATCAGTATATGAAAACCTTTCCAAAGCTATTAAAGTTAACAACTTCTACATTCTTGAATCATTTAAATAGGTCTAGGGGTTACATTGCTAAGCTTTTTATATATTTGTGGGCAGTTTGGGTTGTCTTGTCTATAACTGCTTCTCTATGTCCCCCAGGACTTGGTTCCAGGAGACTTTTATGCTTTCTGAATTCCAGGGTGTTAGCCCTCCAGAACAGAACATAGAGGAACTCTGAAACCTGCTGCACACAAGTGTAGGTTGCTTCTGCATCAGCGAGGGGATTTCAGTTTAGTCAGCTGAGCCTGGCTGGATGAGTTTACTGATCCTATTCATCTTTTGTAGGAGTAGTTTTAAAGTACCGATTGGGTCTGAGTTGAAAAGTTCTAACCCAAAGAGATGAAGACATTTGAATCAAAATCCCAGCTCCAGACTTTTAAAGACATACTAACAGCCAAATATTTTTTTGAAAAAAAATTATTAAAAGAAATATCAGTGGCCATTTGGGAGAGTGGGAGAAAACCATGCTTCCTAATGTAGGGCAAGCGGTTATAAAATAAGCTTATCTCTGGCATCCTCCATGACTGTGTAAGGCCATAAATCCAGTGGATAGGTGTAGAGATTTCATATGTAAATAAAATGCCCATTCCATCTGTATTTCTCTGTGGTTTGTCCCACAACAACAACAAATACATCCATTGCTTGGGAGAACTTAATGAATATCTTATGTTGGCCGGGTTTAAAGCTGTGATCTGTGACGTTTCGTGCCTCGTGGGCATTATGCTGTCACGTGGCACAGCAGGCTGGGGATTGTTTTGTATTAATCGAGTCTTTGGGAATAAAACGGTGGGGGGACAGGAACAAATAACGTATGGAGTAGTCTATCCAGTGTAAGGAGGATGGTGAGTTGAGTGTCTTCAAACATCATTTTTCACTAATTGTGCCATTTGAATTGTGACCTAGTTTAATCACAATCTGTCATTTTTAATATTTCTTTTTCATTCTATTTTACACACACTGAGGTAGTTTACTGCAAACCAGGTGGAAATTAAGATGGTCAAGTACTCTTTATGGTGATAACTTATTACTGAACATATTAACTTGATTCTTCTTATGCTTTTCCCAGCATGAGACTTGATCTTTCTGGAGGATGAAAGGCTGGTATCTAAAACCTGTTCAGAGTTATACTAAAGTGTATGCTCACTTACCTGTACAGATAACTTAAGTGGGTTTTTGCTTCTTAACCAATACCGTTAAAATTCTGCAAACCCCTATGTGAACATTCATTTGCGTTGGAGTGGCTTACATTAGGATCACATTACATTGGGATTTGTCTATACTATGGGGATGATACTACCATAGCTACATTGTTGTAGTTGTGCTGAAATAATCACATAATGCAGCCACAGTCTATGCTGGTGGAAGAGTTTTTTCCATCATTATAGGAATATCACCTCCCCAAAACTCAGCTATGTTTAATTTCCATTTTGGGCTACATATGCTAAATACCATATAGAAAAAGCATGGGTTAGATGGGTGATTTCCCTGCTTTTATTGGATCCAGACAGTTACACATGGGGTAGGGAGGAATAAGAAGATAGGAATTGACAGACTGGATCAGAGCAGTGGGTCCATCTGGTGAAGTACCCTGTCTCTACCAGTGGCCAGCACCAGATGCTTTAGAAAAATGTGTAAGAACCCCACAGTAGGTAGATGTGGGATAGTCTTCCCCTGTGTTAAGTCTGGTTCTCATCACTAATAGTTTCTTTTTATTTAAAAAATGATGGCTCTGGGAAAATAGCTGTCAGTGTTGGAAACAGAGGTGTTATCCTGGCCAACTTTGATTAGTAAACAGGTTAAGGGTAGAAAATGAATGCAACGTTTTCCATGGCTGCAGAAATAAAGGAATTTATTCCATGGTAGTCATGACTACAGACACTCTTTTTTATTTAAACACATTTATGACAGATACAAACTTTGGATCCAGATATGAACTTCTGCGGTTCTGAGAAGTGCTGGGATCCGTGCTTTTGAGCTGAGCCCTTCTCTAACATTGATCATTGAGGGCTTTGTTCTGTCCCACTGAAATCAGTAAGAGCCTTGCTGTTGGTTTCAACTGGAGCGGGATCAGACCCATAGAGTAGAGGTATATCTGACCACAAAGACCTTCTGAAATTCTAACTAGAATTTACCTGTGTATATATTCATTTTACTTACCTACTCATGATAAATGCAAGATTATTTTAGGAGGAAAAGGTGAATTTTCTTAAAAATGGAAACATCTAAAGAGCTGTAGTATTTGTGACAGACAGACAATTTCCTGCAGTATGCTGAAGGAACTTCACTGAATCAAGTTTAACATCTTTGGAGTTCATTGTATTAAAAATGCAAATGTTTATGTGCGGTTGTGAGAGTATGGAACTTCGGTAGCAGGAAGACAAGACTAATGCAATCTCTGGAAAGTATGAGGAACTTCAAAGGTCTTTTGGGAACAATATGTGAAGTGGGTGAGGGGGAATGCAAATTCTCCCTTCTGAAGCCAACCCCTTGGAAGAGAGACCCATTGTATATTAACTACCTGCTCCTGGAAACTCCAGGTCAGAGACCCCGCCCCCCAATCTGTATAAAGGGTGAACTGAACATATTAGGAGTGTGCTTCTTTTGAGCTGAAGTTGTGATGACCTAGTGACCACAAGGAATCCTCTTAGATGAGGATGTTGAAGGACTTATCCTGCCAGAGTCCATTTTAGGATTAGGGTGATGTCTGGAATGCTTATTAGCATGCACATAGGTTCGTTTATTTGGGTTTTTTATTATGTTTTCTCTATAATGCTTTTTTACTTTAAGAATAAAGCAGGCTTGCATAGGAAGTGCTGTGTGGCACCGTATAACATATATAACCTCATTATACCTGTCAAACTAACACCGAAGAGAACGCAAGCGGGTGTTTGTGGGCAACCTGTTTGTGCTGGGCATAACACGGTTCTTTCGTATGGTGGGTGTAGAGCAGCAACTACAACTTCACCTGAAGTTGATCGAGCCAAATGGCTACATCAGGAGTAGTAGAATTTAGCTGTGATGCCGCCTTCATATTTATAAATTGGGCAGAGGGTGGTGATATGTTTGGTCTGTCGCAGGGAGCCACACTTGATTTTCCATTTGTGCATTATACGTCCGCATCTACCATGGTCTGTTCGGATTTGGTTCAGAGTTGACCAAGAAGACCATGGAAGGTCGAACCCAGGAATCTTCTAGGTGGGATCCGGCACAAGGTACTTCTTTTAATAATAAAATTTAAATAAAAATTTTTTTAAGAGGAAACAACACACAGTGAAGGCAGGGAATTGTGCAGCCTGGAAGTACTCTGGTCAGAAGGGAAGAGAAGCATGTCTCCACCTAGAAAGGCAACATCTGGGGAGCTGGAAGCTTGTGACTGGGTGCCCTTTCTGAGGGGAAATACAGGTGCAGCTGCTCTTGAACTGTGACTGTATTACTTTAAGATAGTGAGAGATGATATTGTAACTCTTTGATGACACAAGCCTTTCCCCTGCTGTTTGTTTGACAGTGTGATGTTTTGCTTGCTGGACTGAAAGAGAGGGTTTGCTTGTTCTTAGTAAATGATCTTGCTGTGTATTTCCATGTCCATCTATATCTGACCGTATCTCTCTGTTGGAAATTTGCAGAATGGCTGAGCTGAATTTATTTAAAGCCTTTTTTAAAAATAAAGCTGGTGCTGGTGAAAGCTGCTGGAATGACAGCCTTGGAGACTAAAGCCCTCTATCTACTGAAGAGAGCTAACCCAGATAGCACAAGCTTATCCGCAATGTGTACTAAGGTACCTCAACACTAGCTTTTGGAGGACCACTGCTAGGGCTAAAATAGTTCATATCTGTCCAATTCTTTGTTGGTTTGCTTAATTGGCCACCTAGGATGTCATTTACTACCCATCATGATGAGGTATGTTAATATATCATATGCAGTAGAGGCAGCAAGAAGACCCACAGATTCACACAAGCAGTATTGCCAATCCAAAAATCATACCAGTTCACAAAAAGTAACAAAATTGGCTTAAAAATTATGAGAATATAAAATATTTTGGTTCTTTTTCCTCGTCTTCTGGTTGGAGCCTTTAGGGGGCACTTGGGTCACATTTCCAACCTTTTCTCCTCTCCCAGGAGAAATAGAAACTTAGCTTTTATTTAAAATAATTAAAAAGTGACAGTCTCTGGTAATCACATGACTCCAGGAGCTAGGGCTTCAGAAAAAACGCCAAGTATCATGACTTTTCATAAAATCGTAAGAGTTGACAACAGTACATAAGCCACTGTTGCAATCTGCAAGCTATTCAAAGTTTGATTATCAGTCTGAGCCACATTTGCATGGTGACCTAGATATAAAAGTCACACATACCATTACCAATGCCCTGAGAGACCCAGTTCAACTGTGTCTTGGTGATGGAGGGCAGCCAGGACGTCTTTCCTTTGTAGCTTACTGCACGCAAGCTCAGGTTATCTAGTCTCTAACCTTTCCCCAATCAGAAGCATGATATAGGCCAGTGGTCCCCAACCTTTTTGTGGCTAGTAGCACATTCATGTTTTCAGAAGAGTGTGGCGGGCGCCAACAATTACTCACATACAGGGCCAGCTCCTGGCATCAGTGGAGCAAGCACGTGCCTGGGGCAGCACATGCTACGGGGCGGCATTCCATCCATTCTGCAGAGTCGGAGTGGTTTTTTGGGGGTTTTTGGGTGCCAGTTCTGGGCAGTGCAGTGAGAAGCTGGAGAGAAGCTGGGAAGACAGCAAACACTGGTACCCGCAGCCCCGGAGTTCTCTGTCCCCAGCAGGCGCAGGGCTGCAGCTTCTCTCCCCTGCTGGGCACTAGGCGGGTGCACATAAATGCCCCAGTGGGTGCCATGGCACCCGCGGGCACTGCGTTGGGGACCACTGATATAGACTGATGGTTACTGATGCTCCCAAAGTTTATTGTTCTGCCAGTTCATCCTGACTCTGGGAAGAGTTCTGAATTTAGTTGTAGGGTCACACGTTCTTGCATCTTATCTGAGTTGAAATTTAGTTGTTAATGTAGTTTTCCAAACTGCAGAATACCAAAATATTTCCTATCCGTTCAGTAGCATGAATGTAACCTATTGCCGGGATCCAGGCTATACCAATATACATCAGTTAGGTACAATAAAAGAAGACTTTAGTGGTAAGGCATTTGTTCCAGATTGTTCCGCCTATAGAGCTTTATTTCAAGTGCAAGCGTAGAATTTCATTTACTCATTACGATATTTAAAAAGCAGCAAAAAATCAAATATTGTAACGTGGTAACTGAATTTGCTTTAATGGATGTAATCAAAGAGAAATAAGCACATTGATGGGACCCACTTTAGTTACCATTAAAAATCTACTACATGTTTGGTTTGACATTTTTCTTTGTATTACATAGTAGAACAAATCTGTAACCACCAAGGACTTCATGGCTGTCATTTTGCTGTATAAACCCTGGCCACTAAGAATTTCACATTGATGATACCACTTAAAACTTCCTATTTAGAATCGCATACCAGCTGAGGTGTAGAAGGATGATCTGTCGGCTATCAGGCATATAGGGCCAATGACACGCAGTTGCACAGTTCTGATTCACTCCAGTAGAGGGAAGTTGAACACAGTCACATCTCCTGAATTTGAAAAGCAATATCTATGTATGCATCCTACCGTGTACTCCTCTACCCAAAAGGGAATTCTGACATATCAGCTTATGGAATTATTTTTTCTATGTGCTGATAAGGTTCCTAGTGTCTCCTCCCACTTTGTCTACTAGTCACAAGTGTCCGATATATTACATAGTGTCCCTAGGGCTTAGGTGTCCTCCCATCCTCTTCACCTCTACCATCCCTTCAGCTCTTTGTATTGAATCTGTTTAAGCCCAGCAGTTGCCTTGCTAACTTTCACTTTCTGCTCCATTTATTCCCAGATGGCTGCTGAATGACTCTCTGAATTCAGTGCAACTTTGTGACTGGCTGTTATGGAAGCAATGTAGTGGGTGACCTTCTTTTTAAAGATATAGGAGTATATTCCGCTTTTTATGTGAACCCCTAAATCTCATTAACGTTAGCGGAAGATATGAATGAACACTGAGGAGAATATACTACCAATGCCAGTTTAATAAAGGTCAGTTAAATGGCTCAACATTAATAGAGTTAATGCCAAACATGTCTAATTTGACAGCCTACTAATTGTGCACTTTACTGGAGCTAAAGTGGAAAGCTCATTATCTATAGACCATTTCATACAGAATGTATTTTTTTTTTAAAGTTTGTGAAACTGCTTTGCAGATATTTACTGTTCTATATTATGATAAATTTATTGCACATCCTACGGTGCTTAGTGCACTGGCTATTGGCACAATAAAAGCACTATAGAAACTATATGAACACAATAACTTAAAAGCATCTTTAAACAAGAAAACAACTAGTGGGCGGTCCAGGATAAGAAGGAAAGGAGGTGGATTTGGGGGGAGTTTTTTGCACACCCACCGTTATAATGGCATGACTATCCATATGGTGTCTCAGTGCACGTACCCTGAAAGAGTTCAGCTAGATTGTAATTCATGATGCCAGTGACCCATAACAAACAGTATCTTTGCTTCAGTCCCAGCTCTTCTGTATGCCATGGTATTGTTATTAGTATGACAGAGAGAGGAAGATCAGACTCCCTCTCAGATCCAGTTTGTACCCAAATGCTTGAACTCTGAGATCATCTTTAACTCACAGTGGTCTGCAGTCCCAAGAAACAACTAGACTCCATAGCCTTTGAATTATGAGCCCCATCTAACTGATGTTTGCTTGCTCTTGAGTTGGCCATGGGCAGGATATGCCTCTGCAGAGTCAGAACCAGTAAGAGCACCACCAAAATGGCAATCCAAAGTCCTTTATTCTCCATGGTGATGAGGCAAAAGAGAGAGGTGTGGGAATAATTGAAGAAGTGAAATGTGCCAGGTGATGGTCAGAAAACGAGTAGGGGTCACTTGAGTATTGGCGAAGTTCAGTATATGATGGGCTCTTCTTGAAGCAATGCACTTGTCAAGGAGTACACATACTGACCAGTCTGATATGATGCTCTGAACTCTTTGGTATTTCCCCATATAACCTGGAGGTCTGTACACCAGTGGAGCCATGAACTTTGGTCCTGCCGTAAAAGCACAGAGAACTTGTCAGCATAGTTGGCCACCTCCCACGCTGAAGCAAGATGAAATTACCTCTGCAACTTTCTCACCTCTTCACTATGTATGAGGTTGGTGAATTCCTAAATATGAGGTCAAATCAGCCACGAGAAAGCTAGTTAAGTGCCAAGGCAAGGTCTTAATGGTACTACATGCTATAAATGAATGAAGCATCTTCTTTAGTTGCTGTAGATCTTCCATGACCCAAACAAAACCTCATTCAAGAGGAATCCAAATTAGCTGAATTTAGGCTACACGAATACCTCTCAGGGGGAATGTCAGAAGGAGACTATGACCCTTCTGCCATCTCTGAACACCACAATGAGGAGTCAGCCACAATAGGTATGGGTTTTTTTGAAGCTTGTTTGCAGCTGGGTTCCTTTGTTGGGGAAAACTTCTAGAGGTTTGGCAAACTTTTGGTACAAACCCCCTAGATAAGCAAAACTTGAGTTCTGTTACAAACTTGGCCCTGAACCCAGGCATGTTAAAGGCTTGGTAAGATTCATGAACTTTTGCACATACATAAGGCCTGGTTTTGTGTGAACCTGGGCTGACTCAAGTTGACAATGACACCAGATGAAGTTTGCTAGCTTTTGAATTTTTTGCTTTGAGATCCTGAGCTTATTGGGCTTTGACAGTCAAAATGAAACTCAGTGACTGTGAGCCCAAATGGGGATGTGACTACCCGTGAATAGATTGCAGACATGACACTGCACAGGGAACAGTCTTCACTGACTCAGAAATGAGTGCTGAATCAGCTTCTGAACCAGTCTCTCACAAGGAAGCTTGCATTGTTGATCTGCCATTAACCTGGTGGTCCCTGTTAAAAGAGAGAGCCAATGCTTATAGATTTTTGTGATCGCACAGTCTCCTCTGTGCCACCTTCAATGCAGCTCCCTATGCATGGTGATCTCTCTGAGCTCCTCTACAAGGCCCCTCCTAGTCCACATTTAAATCCTTCCTAAAAACCTAGGGTGAAATCCTGGCTCCATTAATGTTAGTGACAAGACTGCAGTTCTTGCCATAAACTTTGATGCAGCCAGGATTTCACTCTCACTTCTGTTCTACTTAAAGTAAATCAGGTTGACTTGTATCAAATGGTTCATAAATTGCTTATTGTTCTTATTCTCCCCCCCATGGTGTCTGTTTGTGCATTCCTTGGTGTTTTGGAAAGTGGCTAACCTTAAAAAAAAAAAAAGATGCTGCGGTCAACGAATAAATAATCATACTTGTAGTTGAGGGAGAGTGCTGAATAAGCTTAAGAAATTTGAGTTTTCTTCTCCAGGTTAGTGGGCAGAATAATAAAGGAGTAAGATAGAGGCTGAAGCACAAAGTATAGACCCTTCCCCATAGTATGGAGGCATTTGATGTGGGGTTTTGGGTTGGGCCCATATCTGAAGGGGTTGGGGGAGCCTGTATCTGAGGATTTAATTCCAGAGATTCAGTTTGAAGTCAGGTTGCTGCTTCTCCTACTTCTTTCTCCAGGAGAAGAGACAACAGAATTAGACAGAGTGACCTTGTGGTGTGTTTTTGTTTTTGTTTTGTTTGAGGTTGAATTTGACACTAGCTTGGCACGTCTCCATGGCAGGGAAGCTTGCAATGATGCTGCAGTTTTCTTGGTGCTGCTGCAGATGCACAGACTAAAACAAATCCGAATGAATTGAGAGGAGCAGATGGGGCAAGCGAGACGGTTGGGAAATTAAATTTTCCAGAACAAGTGGGTGTTGTGATGCAACACTGGTTTGGTTTTGTTTTTGTTTCTTGGTGCGGGGGCACGGCACCCAACAAATGTGAGATGGCTTTGGAATGAAGTCCACTTCAGCTGTTCAATATCCAAATATGCTGCCTCAAGGAGAGCACTTGGAGTTGATTGGCTGGTCAGCAGAAACAGGAGAGCGAATTCATTGAACGGAAAAATAAATCTTTCCAAGCGTTTGGCCAAATATTCAAGTATAATATGTCTGCTGCAGGATGCAGAATAAGGACAAATGATAAGAGTGGGGAGAGTTTCTTTTGAAGGTACAGCTGAGGAAAAATGTTCACTCTTGAATCCTGAACCTCTCACCTATCCATTTGCCACCCTCCCTTCAAGCAAAAAGAAAATACTCAGAATAAAAATGGAGGGGGGTCCACCTTAGCATTTTCATTCTTCTCTTTATCTTGCTGCTTTTCCTCTTCTTTTCTGTGCCTCTGTGTGGTTTCAAAGGCATCTGAGTTAGATGCCCTTCAGCTCCATGCACTCCTAACTCTCTGAGAATCCTTTTGAAATTCTGGTCTTTACACCCATTACCGGAAAAACAAGTTAATTCTCCAGGACCATATTTACAACTGGGAAGAATAGAGGTCTTGCTTTATCTATGGAGGAAGAGTATGGGTAGTGGTAATCTAGGCTTCTTCACATGCACACAGATATGGGCAGTTTAATCCAAAAACCAGATTTCCAATTTGGAGATTGGAGGATACTGTTTCTTAGTCTCCTGGTCCCTTTGGTCTATGGCCACCCCTGAATCTGTCACCAGAGATATAATACTGCCAACAGACAGTAGCTGCAGCCTAAACACAACTTCTTGGTATTCGGTGCTTATAACTATACAACTGAACTGAAGATAATTCATGCTTTGAGTAGAGGATGGGAAGGGAGGTTGAGGTCAGGAAAAATGAGTGTTGAGGTAAGGAGAACCTCTAGCACAGTGGTTCTCAGCAAGGGTCTGGGGGCCGTGAACAGGTTTCAGGGGGGCCACCAAGCAGGGCCAGCGTTGGACTCACTGAGGCCCAGGGCAGAAAGCCAGAGCTGCACCTCATGGGGTTGAAAGCCTGAGCCCTGCCACCTGGGGCTGAAGCTGTTGCCTGAGCAATGTAGCCCTGGTCTACACTGGGGGTGGGGGGTGTCGACCTAAGATACGCCTGAAGTCGGCGTATCTTAGGTCGACTTACCTGGCTGTGAGGACGGCGGTGAGTCGACAACTGCCGCTCCCCCATCGACTCCGCTTCCGTCTCTCGCAAGCTGGAGTTCCGGAGTTGACAAGGAGCGCGTTCGGGGATCGATTTATCCGCATCTAGATGAGACGTGATAAATTGATCCCCGATAGATTTATCGGTGGGTAGTGAAGACGTGCCCTTAGCTTCACAGGGCCCCCTGTGGCATGGAGCCCAGGCAATTGCCTTGCTTGCTACCCCATAATTCTGGCCCGGGATTTTATATGCAGAAAACCCAGTTGTTGTGGCACTGGTGGGCCATGGAGCTTTTTTTTGCATGTGGGGTGAGGGGAGGTGTGGCTCAGAAAGAAAAAGGTTGAGAACTCCTGTTCTAGCAGAAAGAAGGGAGACTTAAAAAGATTTGGACTCTTTCCATATATCCTACAAAGAAGAAAATAGGTTTGCAGGAAATATAGGTCATGGCACAGTTCTAGTATCTAGATTATACTGTTTTATAAGTACAGTATATTACCAACAGCATGATTTGGGACTCCCATTAGTGGTGTTCTTTGCTGTCAGACTGAGAAGGCCATTTTATATCCCTTATCAGATCCAGTGAACTCCTCCTCTCACAGACAAATAAAATGTGGAAGGGAATTTCTTTTGGGTTCATTTGTCTTAAAGCTGGGTTCTGAGCCCTTTCTTGCTGCTGCAGCAGCTAACAAGCACTCACTCAGAATAGGTGCCTGGTGGTTTGTAGGTCAGGTAGGCAATAGACTGTAGTGCAGCTGGGCAGAAGAGTTTTTTCTCCTGTACAAAATACATTTTCTTCTGTAAGTCTTTTTTGCTGTGGCTCAGCCACAATACTTTACTTCATCGTTATAGACACGCATTAACCTTGGGGGTGGAGATGAGCCCAATTTCCTGACCTGTCAGAGGCACCATATGGGGTAGCTGTGTTCTGAGAGTCCAGAATTTTACATTCTGTTTTATCCATGTTATTCTAGATCCAGCATCACCATAGTATCTCAGTGTTTCTCATACCCTAGTGGATTAATCCTTACATCATCCTTCCTAGGTAGGGAAGCATTGCTATTCCCATTTTACAGACACAGAACTGAGGCACAGATAAATTAATTGATTTTTCTAAGTTACGACTCAGCTATCATGGGGAAGGCATTGAAGTACCATGGTGTGCTGGATAACGATCTGAACAGAAGGTCCCACAGGGAGTCTGTTCTATTAATTTAAATACAGTATATGGGCCAAAGGTGTTAAGCTTACCCAGTCACTGTCCAACATTAAACAGTGTTAAACAAAGTTTGGGGTTTGGTATAGAGAGACCTCAGCCTGCTTAGTATTATGGCAAACACACCTTAAATCCTTTTACCCTTTTTATTAAAGATAAAAGAAGGAAAAACAGCTAATACTTCATAAATAAGGCTTTTATTTTATTTTTAACAACATCGCTTGTTCCCTTGAGCTGGAGGGAATTTTTATAGAAGGAATGCCTTCCCCCTCTCCGGCCCCACTGGTTTGACAGTCTCTTTGATGATATCAAAGATGGTGATAACTGCCCTTTTCGGGGAAAAGAGAAGAAGTTAGTTGAGATGGGTTGGCGCTGTTAATGTTAAAGGCCAATCCTGTTTAATCCCAGGTGGTATTTGGGATTCAGCTGGAATTAGCAGATGTGGCAATGTCATCTATGTCCCTCTCTCTGGCCAGGTCTGGTCGGGATATCTCTCAGGATCAGGATGAGTGAGGCCTGGGATCCCTGGAGACTATGGGGATGACAGCAATGATGATGAAGCTAGCTCCAGTAGCCAGTTTTTCTCCCGAAGTCTGTTTCTTTAAGGACCCATAAAGATAGATATGGGTGAAATAGACCATTCCCTCATTATTTTGCTTACCAATTAGACCTAATTTTTTTTTTTTTTTTTTTACAGTAATTTTGGTACACTGATTTCTGGTTCCACACTCTTCTTGTTTGCTAAGCATGATTTTAACACAGCCTTGATTTATAGCAGTAGGCCTTTTTATTTGGACTAATTCAGTTTTCCTGTCTCTCTTCCATACCTCTTCCCATCAATATTTGTTGTTCTAGGTTATTGTGACATCTTACGAGTTGACACTCAGTCTTTTCAGTTGAACTCATAATTAGGGTAAATTTGTAGGCCTACGTCTGTGCTGGGAACTATACAGTAACTCCTCACTTAACGTTGTAGTTATGTTCCTGAAAAATGCAACTTTAACATCGTTTCACTTAAACAAATCCAATTGTCCCATAAGATTTAATGTAAATGCCGGGGGTTAGGTTCCAAGGAAATTTTTTTGGGGCAGACAAAAGACATTATATACAGTACTGTACTGTGGTTGGGAAGTGCCCCTGGCTTACCCCTCACAGGCACAGCCCACTGCAGGCAAGGACGCTAGGAAGCACCTTCGCAGTGGCAGCTTCCCCGGAGAAGAACAGGCACCGACTTTGCCAGGGGATGCTCCAGGCCTGCCTCTTCCCACCCCCACTCCTCCTCCGCTCTGGAGCATGCCGCATCCCCACTCCTCCCTCCACCCCTCCAAAATTCTAAGTGCTGCCAAACAGCTATTTGGCGGCGCTTAGGACTTTCTGGGAGGGAGGGGCAGGAGCGGGGAAGCGCCGCATCTCCACTCCTCCCCCTTCCTCCCAGAAAGTCCTAAGCGCTGCCAAACAGGTGGGGGAAGCGCTTGGAGGGACGGGGAGGAGGCAGAGAAGAGGAACTTGCACAATGCTCCCTTGTAAAGTTGCTGTACTTCCACAGAATCTTACAAGCAGTGGACAGAGCAGGCAGCCAAACAATGTTATAAGGGAGCATTGCACAACTTTAAATGAGCATGTTCCCTAATTGAGCAGCGACATAACTTAGAAACAATGTTGAGTGGGAGGTCGTTAAGTGAGGAGTTACTGTACCAGATTTTTTTTCCTGAGATAAGGTACAGTGATGTAACCACAAAACTATTCTTCCAGTCATTCTGTTCCTGACTTTGTGACTGACTTATTGAGCGACCTTGGGCAAGTTACTTATCTTTTCTGTTCCCAAATTTCCCCATCTCTGAAATAGGAATAATAACATTTAGCTATTTTTCCATGGTGTTTTGAGATCTGTTTGAAATCTCTATGAAAGTATGTATTATGTTAAGGCTGTGTTAGAAGCTTTATCATAAAACCTTATTCACAGTGGGGTATAAAGTGGCCATTACTTAGGGTTGCCAGGCATCTGGTTTTTGCCCAGAACGCCCAGTTAAAAAGGGACCCTGGTGGCTCCGGTCAGCAGCACTGACCGGGCCATTAAAAGTCCAGACAGTGGGGCTAAGGCAGGCTCCCTGCCTGTCCTGGCTCCATGCAGCTCCCAGAAGTGGCGACATGTCCCTGCAGCCCCTAGGTGCAGGGGCCAGGGAGGTTCTGCGCACTGGCCCCGCCGGCTCTGCAGCTCCCATTGGCCAGGAACCACGGCCCATGGGAGTTGCAGGGGAAAAGTCTGCGAGCACGAGCAGTGCACACTGTGCAGAGCCACCTGGCTGCGCCTCCTCCTAAGGCTGGACATACCAGCCGCTTCTGGGAGCAGCACAGAGCCAGGGCAGCCAGGGAGACTGCCTTAGCCCTGCTGTGCTGCCACATGGCTGGAACTCACACCCTGAACACCCTACTCCAGGTCAGAACCCCCTCCCGCACCCAAACTCCCTCCTGGAGCCCTGTACCTCACACCACCTCCTGCGCCCCAACCATGAGCCCCCTCCCGCACTCCAAGTCCCTCTATCCCAGCCCAGAGCCCCTTCCTGCACCCCAAACCCCTCATCCCCAGCCCCAACCGAGAGCCCACACCCCCAGCTGGAGCCTGCACCCCCTGCTTCACCCCAAACCCCTGCCCCAGCCCAGTGAAAGTGAGTGAGGGTGGGGAAGAGCAAGCAACAGAGAGAGGGTGGCTGGAGTGAGTGGGGGCAGAGCTTCAGGGAAGGGGCGGGGTAGGGGGCAGGGAAGGGGTGTTCAGTTTTGTGCAGTAAGAAAGTTGGCAACCCCACCATTACTATCTGCCCCAGGTTGAAACTTGCCACATAAAGTCTAGGTGCAGAGGGGGTGTGTGTATAATATATAGACTGTGCAAACTTACAAATGCAAAATGAAGCAAGAGAAGAAATGATCACCTGTTACATCTCCTGTGCCCCTGCAATTAACACATGGCTTTCATTTAATATTAACCATGCATAACTTTCTTTTGCAATATGGGTTAGGGACTGATCCTAAGGCTTGACACTCCCCCCCCCCCACCCCCTTTAGCACAAAATTCCAACTCCTGTTCCCATGGAAATTGGTGGTAAGACTCCTGTTGATTTCACTGAAAGCAGAATTAACCTCTACATCTTTTGTTGCAATTAAAACAAACAAAAATCCAACAACCTAGAATTGAGAAACCTGCCACTGAATATGGTCACGCTGTAGGGTGGCTTAAAAATCATGGAGAATACATACTAACATTTGGCTATCTTCTGTACTCTCCAAACTAAAATTTCAGCCCTCCGTGAGAGGATTTTTCTGCAGAACCCCTATTAGTTTTAGTAGGAACCATGTGGTTAAATGCTCATGCTTTGGTCTAAAAATATATCCTTGCCTTAATCTCCCATAATTATTTTCCAGCAAATGAAATTCTCCATTGTAAATCCCAGTAACTATACAAATGTTATTTAACTTGAGATGGGAGCAGAGGAGGTGTGGCCTTCCTGCTACTTCTGGGCATTTGTTACTGTCCTCTGTAACAGTGCTTGAGCCTGAAAGAAGCAATGCTTTTTCCCCCCCCAATTTTTCTTTTAACAGAGGGCTGAAAGCCACATTTCCAACTCTTGTTTCTCTCGTCCCCTTACATTCCTGGTTCTGTCGGCTGTGGAAATTGTAGGCCATTGATACTTTAAGCCAGTGTGAAGACTCACTGGCTGGGGAAGGAAAACGTGAAGTCCTAACTACAGTTCTCTTCACATTCTTTTCTTCAGAACTTGATTTGTTGTGGCTTATAATTTGTATTTTTGGATATAAAGCAACTCTAACTACTGGGTAATAAATACATAGAGAGAAAACCCCACCAAACATAAAATCTTTAAAGATGCTGTTCAGTATAAGCACAATAATTTGTGTGAACATCCAAGAATGAGCATACAAAAAATCCAGTCGCTATAGTTACTTGATTTGAATGCATAAATCCTTGCACATGTTATTCACACACAATTGTGTGTACAGATGGAGAATCTGGATTTAGGACCCTTTGAAAAATTAGCCCGTTGAATAGAATAACTTCTGTTACAGACAAACTTAAAATTCAGAGATGGGCATAAATGATTTGTGTCCACACATCACAAGTTTGCAATGGCTCCTTCCAAGGAGATGATCTTGGAAGCAGGAGTGTTTTGTGTGAACATGGTATTTTTGAATTGGTGAAGGATTCCATTAAAAAAAAAAAGTCTGGAAGTAATCTCTTTGAAGGCCTTGTTACAATTCTAAACCCTCAGAGGGATTGACTCATCTTTGCTCGTGCTTTGTAAGCACGTAGTGTTAAAACCATTTAACTGTATTGTCACACAAAATATCTGTGGTTGACCTGCCTGTGTTTCACAACTATTCTCTGGTTTTTTTTTTTTTGTCCAACTGTTAAAATTGAACACTTGGCCATAATTTAGGGTCTTTACAAGAAATTAGCAGGCTGATCACAAACAACCTAGCCTCCTGAGAATTTACTACAAGCAAAACCTTTTTGTAATGTTTTATTAAACCAGATCCAGTAATGTTATGAATCTAAAGTATCTTTTCTTCCCCTTTTCTCCCTCAGGTTGCAAGGACATGTTTGTTTTTTTGTTTGTGAGTAAAAGTTCCCAGTCTCAGGTTGTGATGTTAAATGCAGGATTGATAGCTAATAAAGAGTTTCAGCTTTCCAATGTTTTAATTGAGGACAAAACCCATAGGCTTGCTGGTATATGCTGCTGGTCGGTGTGGCTTGTGTCTATCCCTTTGCCCAACCCACAGAGAATGAGTGTTATACTGCTAACCCAAAACCTCGTTCTTTAACTCAAGATGTAGAGACTCAAGTTTTTAACTCTGGAGGGCCCCATTTGGATTTCTGTTGTTGGCCAAGATGCCATCCTTCACATAAAGTGAAGCTTGCCCAAGATAACACACTGCTGTGGGCCCCCAACGTCTGGGATAAGCCTGGTCTAACTGGGGGAACTTTAACGCACTGCTCAGTGTGGGTTATGTGTTCCCTTTTGTGCCTAAGCCACAAAAGATGGGGCCATCTCTTACAGCCCAGAGCTACAGAAGCTGGCTTATTAGCTGTCACAGTAGAGATTTATACTTTTAGCTCAGCAGGTCGCTGATTCAATCCCTGGTGAGTCAAGCAAAATGGTGGCCATCACACCTGCTGAAATCTGCATAGGTGATACCGCTGGCCCAGTTGGTTCCAGTTAGGCATTTGGTACAACATGAACCTAGAGAGGGGTCAGGCAGGGAGGTGGTATGGCCGTGCACCTCCCATCAAACTAGGCCCAATTCCATGTGTTCATCTTGTGTGGAAGATGGGAATAATTTTGATGTAAAGGGAAATTGGTACAAATCCTTGTACTACAAAGTCCCTGTATGAGCTGATAAATTCCTCACTGCTCAATACGCATCTGCTGTCAGGCAATCATAAAACAGCAGTTTCAAGGAAGGCTTTCTTTCTTTCTACGTCTGATGGGGAGCTTGTGACTACACCTGTCACCTGTGGGCCCTTCTGTCGCGGTTCATGACTTTTGTCTCTAAGCTTCAAGCTTACGTTCCTGATATATGCACCGCATTGGGCTACAGTATAAATCAATCCTGAAGCTGGCATAGGATACAGTGGTCTGTTCAGTCATGTTCTCTTCAATGGCAGAATGCCACATCACTGCTCCATAATGTGCTGGCTGTTGGTCTCTGGAATGATTAGGGCTGTTTTTTGTGATAAGGCTGTATTTGACTGGGTTTTGAATCTGTCTCTGGTTAGTTACTTTCTTCCTCTAACGTGAGGAATAGCTATAACAGTGGTTCTCAGACTTTTGTAGGGATGATCCCTTTCACACAGCAAGCCTCTGAGTGCAACTTCCCTTATAAATTAAAAACACTTTTTTAAAAATATATTTAACACCATTATAAATGCTGGAGGCAAAGCGGGGTTTGGGGTGGAGGCTGACAGATTGTGACCCTCCCCCCCTCGTAATAATCTCGTGACCCCCTGAGGAGTCCCGACCCCCAGTTTTAGAATCCCTGAGCTATAGCCTTGGTGTTTTTTTTTTTTTTTTTAAACCGTGGATCTTCTGCTCTCCTCACACATGGGCTTGGCTCCCAGCTTGGCACATTGTGCTATCTTCTGCTTTGCATAGCCACACATGTGGTCCAGCATTTGCAAACAGGATTGTGAAAATGTCATTGGAAACAGAAAAGCTTTGCCAGCCCCTTATGATCCCAATGATCATACAGTCTCTCTTTCACATTGTTTCAGCTGGTGAGTTGTCAACCCAGATTAAAGAACAGAATCAGCAATGAGAGATTAAAAAGTATTTACAATGAGTAGACCGAAGCAGTTTTAAATCTATGACACAACCTGGCATAGATTTCTGTATACACAAGCTTTATCAGCCAAAAATATAGATTTTTGTAATTCAGAAGGATGCCATGTTCTCCAAAACACACTTAGTTAGCTTCAGCTAAACTATTCTTTGAGCATGGCACACACTGTGTACGTGAGACCAAAGGAACATTTGGGAAGAAATTCCAGCACTTTCATTTTTCAGTTCCTCCTGTTAATACCCAACTAGATAATCAGTGCGTGCTCTCCATGCAGTCAAACCTGTGAGCCGCTAACGTGAAAGAAGAACCTGACTGAGGGTCAAAGCTGCTCAGAGTTTTCCAATGGATCTTGTTGCTAGGGAAACCACATGGTACCCATTGCTAGGGAAACCATTACATCTGCCTCTTCCTGTTCAGAACAGCTGCCTCATTTGGACTTTGTTCTGAGACAATTCAAGTCAAGGTGGAGATGAGGGGAACCCAACAAAGAGCGAAGTTAAAATCAGATGTTCAGTGTAAACATGCACACAGTTAACTATGTATATACAATCATTTTAATTTTGGATGTGTATAAATGTTTTCATGATTCCACAAAATCCAGAATCACTGATTAGCTGGAGAAGGTTCTTGAGAGCCCCTTATTACACTAAGTACAAAGTGATGTTAGGATTGTGGTGGTTTCTCTACCTCTTTGTCAGTTTCCCTCCCTGCTCCAAGTACTGCTCAATTATCCCAGCCAGTGATGACCTCTATATCTGAAGAATATTTTTTTTTTGCCTTTGGGATGTTACAGATTACATCAAGTGGGAAGTACAGTAATTTCAAAACATTTCACAGGGAGGACACCTATGGACTTCTCCTTTCCACCACCCCATTTCAAATTACATTGTGCCTTACTCTTATGTTTACAGTGTTGTAGTAGCCATGTTAGTCCCAGGATATTAGAGAGACACCCAACTTCTGTTGTGAAAGAGACAAGATAAACTTTTTGAGCTTACACAGAGCTCTTTACTATCAGTGTACACTGTATATTTTACAGGAACAAAGTGCAATTTTTGTCCAGCAAAGGTCAGTGTAATATAAGTTTTGTTTTATCACAGTGGTTCTCAGCCCATGGGCTGTTTGCGGCCCAATCAACACACAGCTGTGGCCCATATGACATCCTCAGGGCCATATAGATAGTATGTGTATGTATATATTGTATGGATGTGGCCCACATAATGCATAGAGAGCTTCATATGCAGCCCATAATGGTAAATAAACTAGTGGTTCTCAACCAAACAGGTGCCTCATTCATGGTTATGGTTATAAGAACATGTTTTGGCTTAAATGGAAAAGGTAATTAACTGATCTCCCTTGTTCCTCATGCCTACATTTCTCCGCGCCTCAGCAGTAGTTAGGATGCTAGCCTGGGACTCAGAAGAACAAGGTTCAGTTTCCTGCTCTAGCACAGATGTTTTCTGTGAGCTTGGGCAAGTTACTTAGTCTTTCTATCCCACAGTTTGCTATCTGTAAAATGAGGATAATAGGATTTCCTCACTGTACAAGGGTGTTATGCGGATAAATACATTAAAAGACTCTCTCGTATACTACGGTGGTAGGGTGGGGAGGGTGTGTAAGGTCTGGTCTATACTGGGGGAGTAGGGAATCGATCTAAGTTGCACAACTTCAACTATGTGAATAACGTAGCTGAAGTTGACGTACTTAGATCTACTTACCGCGGTGTCTTCACTGTGGTAGGTTGACTGCTGACGCTCCCCCATCGAACAATACGAGTGGGAAAGGAGTCCAGAAGAGCTGCCATATTGTAAAGAATCCTTATTGAGGTTGCAGGAACAAGCCATCCCGATGTGTAGAAAGAATAGTAAATATGGCAGGTGACCAGCGTGGCTTAACAGTGAAATCTTTGCTGATCTTAAACGCAAAAAAGAAGCTTACAAGAAGTGGAAGATTGGACAAATGACCAGGGAGGAGTATAAAAATATTGCTCAGGCATGTAGGAGTGAAATCAGAAAGTCCAAAACGTACTTGGAGTTGTAGCTAGCAAGAGATGTTAAGAGTAACAAGAAGGGTTTCTTCAGGTATGTTACCAACAAGAAAAAAGTCAAGGAAAGTGTGGCCCCTTACTGAATGAGGGAAGCAACCTAGTGACAGAGGATGTAGAAAATGCTAATGTACTCAATGCTTTTTTTTTTTTTTTTGCCTCTGTCTTCACGAACAAGGTCAACTCCCAGACGAGTGCACTGGGTGGCACATTATGGGCAGGAGGTGACCACCCCTCTGTGGAGAAAGAAGTGGTTCAGGACTATTTAGAAAAGCTGGACGAGCACAAGTCCATGGGGCCGGATGCACTGCATCCGAGGGTGCTAAAGGAGTTGCGGATGTGATTACCGAGCCATTGGCCATTATCTTTGAAAACTCTCAGCAATTGGGAGAGGTCCCAGATGACTGGAAAAAGGCTAATGTAGTGCCCATCTTTAAAAAAAAAAAAAAAAAAAAAAAAAAAAAAAAAATGGGGGGGGGGGGGGGGGGGAAGGAGGAAGATCCGGGGAACTACAGGCCAGTCAGCCTCACCTCAGTCCCTGGAAAAATTATGGAGCAGGTCCTCAAGGAATCAATTCTGAAGCACTTAGAGGAGAGGAAAGTGATCAGGAACAGTCAGCATGGATTCACCAAAGGCAAGTCATGCCTGACTAACCTAATTGCCTTCTATGTCAAGATAACTGGCTCTGTGGATGAGGGGAAAGCAGTGAATGTGTTTATTCCTTGACTTTAGCAAATCTTTTGATACGGTCTCCCACAGTATTCTTGCCAGCAAGTTAAAGAAGTATGAGCTGGATGAATGGACTATAGGGTGGATAGAAATCTGGCTAGATGATAGGGTTCAACGAGTAGTGATCAATGGCTCCATGTCTAGTTGGCAGCCTGTATCAAACGGAGTGCCCCAAGAGTTGGTCCTGGGGCCGGTTTTGTTCAATATCTTCATTAATGATCTGGAGGATGGCATGGACTGCACCCTCAGCAAGTTTGCAGATGACACTAAACTTGGAGGAGTGGTAGATACGCTGGAGGGTAGGGATAGGATACAGAGGAACCTAGACAAATTAGAGGATTGGGCCAAAAGAAATCTGATGAGGTTCAACAAGGACAAGTACAGAGTCCTGCACCTAGGACGGAAGAATCCCATGCACTGCTACAGACTAGAGACCGAATGGCTAGGCAGCAGTTCTGCAGAAAAGGACCTAGGGGTTATAGTGGACGAGAAGCTGGATATGAGTCAACAGTGTGCCCTTGTTGCCAAGAAGGCTAATGGCATTTTGGGCTGTATAAGTAGGGGCATTGCCAGCAGATTGAGTGGTGAAATCTCCTTCCTTGGAGGTTTTTAAGGTCAGGCTTGACAAAGCCCTGGCTGGGATGATTTAGTTGGGGATTGGTTCTGCTTTGAGCAGGGGGTTGGACTAGATGACCTCCTGAGGTCCCTTCCAACCCTGATATTCTATGACTCCGCCTACACTTCTTGTTCTGGTGGAGTACCGGAGTCAACGGGAGAGCGCTCGGCGGTTGATTTATTGTGTCTTCACTAGATGCGATAAACTGACCTCCCGCTTGATCGATCGCTCCAGAGGAAAGTGTAGACATGCCTATAAGATAGTATCAGAGGGGTAGCCGTGTTAGTCTGGATCTGTAAAAGCAACAAAGAATCCTGTGGCACCTTATAGACTAACAGACGTTCTGCAGCATGAGCTTTCGTGGGTGAATACCCACTTCTTCAGATGCAGAAAGCTCATGCTGCAGAACGTCTGTTAGTCTATAAGGTGCCACAGGATTCTTTGTTCCTATAAGATAGGTTATTCTAGAACCTGTACCTCCCAAATTAAAGTCCTTTAAGGTGCCGCCAAGCCCCCAATTCAAGTGCAATTGCTTTATTTACGTGATGTTTTTTCCATTATCCTTCCTCCTTTTTTCCTCTATAACTGATCCTGGAATCTTGCAGTTTGTCAAGACAACTAAGTTTGAGTCAATATTTTAGGTGCCTTTGTTGTATTAGATAAAAATGTCAGTCTCATTTTGCAAGACAGACACCTGTAGTATCTGCTTTCCTTACTTAATTAACATTTTCTCCTTTTTAAAAGAAAGATGTATATCAGAGTGAAACTTGAGTAATGGGAAATTATAAATGATTGCGATTAAAGCTCCTGTGGCAGATTCCCTCTGTCTATACCATTGTTTCCTCGGTCTTAAGTAGATAAAGGAGAAACAACATCTTTAGAGTGTGCAGTGCATAGTGTTTAGAAATTGGGATGATATAAAGTGAAATGAGTTTTGAGTGTCAGCCAGCCAGCTATATCCCTGCTTTATGCGCTCATGTTCTGTGACTTGAATAAAATGTGTGTTTAATTTTACAAAGCTTTAGAAACAAAGGGGAACTCTGGGTTTTGTTATGTTTTCCTTTTAAATTAACCGGTGTATTTAGAAATGAGATTAAAAAGTTATTAAAGTGGCACCCAGTGGTGCTGCAGCTCTAGTTAAAGCTTTGTCAGTGTTTCCATTATACTTGTGTTATACCATGTTGAGCTAAAGATTGGAATGAAAATTGTAAGCTTGACAACTGATTGATATTTTCCTTAGAAAAGTGTGGACTTTTAAAATCAGAATAAGGGCCCAGTTCATCATCATTTGGCAGGCCCAGGCACTAAATGACATCATTGGCCTAGTCACTCACCTCTTCCTTAGAAGATCCACATTCCACAGCATGGGCCGCTTGCAGCGGGTGTGGCTGGGCAGAATTTGTGGCAGGAAGGGAGAGGGTGAATTCCTTCAGGATTGAGAGGATTTATAATCCCAGGAATTGGAGCTCCCACCCACCAACACAATTTAACTGAGACTCTTAAAAGGATGTTTTTAATTATGATTTGATTGCATTTTCATATGTGTATGAAGTTTTACACCACCACAAATGTCTGGGTGGTTGAGGAGGATAGAGACTGGGTATATTGTATATCAACATCACTTTAAAATATAACATTTTTACACCTCCATTTATATCACAATGCGCTACTTTAACATTTTTACTTCATATTTGTAAAAGTCAGGTTTTAAATGAGAATGGAATACAAAGAAAAATAATTGGCAGGGATCTTGCCTAATGTGGTGTGAAAAAGATGTAGCATAGTAGAAAGGTAGTGCAATATATCTAATAAGAGCTTTGTCCTCTGAACAGTTGTTTAACTGTGTATGTATTTTTTTTCCCCTTTGTGCCATTACTGCTATGCAAAGTTGCATTGAACCAAATGGAACGTTTTCACTCTTGAGTTCATTTAAACTTGAACAGTAAACATAACATGCTCAATTTAGTGACACTGTGTAGAAATGCATGGAGCTAAATCTTTCAAGGGAGAGGTGTGTTGACCCTTCCTAGCACACCCATAGATTAGCAGGAGGGAACCCGCAAATGTATCCATTTTGCTCCATCTCCCCAATGGTGTATGTTGGGCTGATTTGAGAAGTCATTGAGGGTGCATGCTACTCCTTTCTGGAGCCAGCAATAAGGTCCAATCTGCTCTGCCTACACTGAGCTACAGTAACCATCATTTAAAAGGTAACATTTGCCAACAGTTACCACACAAGGGTAGTGATAAATCCTATTTTTTCCTATGCTTACAGCAGGAGGGAACTGCGGTATTTAGTCACCACTTGGTTGACAAATGCTGATATTTTAATGGTGACCATTGTATCTAGTCCTGCACTGCAGAATTCTTCAGGGACCCACCACTGCTCCTGGCCTATCTACAAATGCAGGGGGAAGATTTTTGTCCCACGGGGCAACAATAATATGGTGGCTGCTAGAAGTGATGAAATCTGTGAGCAGCTGAATCCAGCATATAGTTGCCCTCCCATTCTCTTATCTCTGGGTATCAAGTCTCAAATATTAAGATTCTGATAGGGATTGCTTTGCAGTCCCGTGTTTGGGGACCACTCGCCTTGATTAATTCACAAATTTTCAAAGAGACAGACTGTTGAGTAAACATAGACAAAGTGAATCACAGTTTAAATAGATACTTTTCAACTACTCGATGAAGCAAACAGATGCATAGTATTAATTAACACATACCTTAAGGCACATTATGTACTTAAAGAAGAGGAAAGATCAGAACTTCATTACCATGGGCAAGAAGAACAACAGAGTTGTGCACTGACCTCAGAAGCAGAATCATATGGTACCTTGGTTTTTAAAAGGCAAGTCTTGGAGAAAAATAAACTAAAGGCTTTAAGTGCCCGTGAGCACTGGATTTGTCATTTTAAAAAACCCACACAAAATTCTACTAATTGAATTTGCTGGGTTTTCACAGGTGCAGTTTAAGGCAAAGGTTTGTCCTTACTATGCCCTCAATGGGGCGGTGGGAAATACACTTGCAAAGAGGTATTTCACAGTAATGTCGGAAGTTTTTAAAAATTTATTATTATGAGATTATAGATTATTTAGACTTATTTAAAAATATATATCTAACAATATGGCTCCCAACATGTATTGAGGCTTCCACAAGGACTTTAAAAACCCTTGTTTTGATTTGAGAACGAACTGAGAAAAATTCAAAACCTATTTTTATAGGGGAGCTCATTTGTTTCCATTTTGTAAAAGGGGGCGGGGGGGGTCAATGTTTACTATGCAGGGTGTGATGAAGAATTAGTATTTATACACCACTTTGAAAATGTGCAGCAGGTGCTAAGTACTATAAATTAATACTGTTGTTTGTTATTGCATCTTGTGGAATGAAAACTGTCTCTGAGGGTGTTTTTGTTTTATGATTTTGACCTACAGCCCTCCTGACTTGGTGGATCAGCGCACTTCACAGTGCTCCATTAGCCATGACTTTTTCGTTACCAGGTGTTCCTCCTCCTCCTCCTCTTTTACTTCTTCAGGGCAGTGCTGTCTTCTAACGCTGAATCTCTCTCTCTCCAAGACCTTGCTTCTCAAGCTTCTGCTGCCCGGCTCTCTGCTTTGATTTTCCTCTGCTGTCAGGTCTCATATCTCAGCTACTGAGACCCTTTTCTCATTCTTCTTTTTTCCTTTTCTCTCTCTTTTTCTGGCCTGTCCCCAAGCTTCGGGCTCTGTTCCTCTTCAGTGCCCCTTCTGTGTACTTCAATGCTCTTCTGCAAACCCATTCCTCTGTGTTGACTGACTGTCTTCTTCTCAGCACCTATTGCCCCTCTTATTCATTAAGCATCTTCTGGACCAATTCCATCATCATTTCCCAACCACAGGTCTCCACCCCTTCCCAACTGATATTTGATATTCCTCTCATCTTCCACCTTCCCCTTCCCCCACTCCTCCCCAATTCTTCCAACACCACTTAGCTTGCTTGCGACATCTGATTAGCTGGCTTGAGGGTGCGAGTTAAATGTCACTTTAATTTTTCCTTTTCTCCAGCCTTACAGGGACAGCATGAATGGAATTTGAACACCAAAAAGTGCACATTTTCTAGGAAATGTGTTTAACCCACAATTTCCAAGTGGATGCAGAAGCCTCAAATGCTTTGCTACTGTCTCCAGTGGAAAATAGCCTTTTCTTTAAAATATGTTCTGATCAGCTATAGCATAGTTTAAAGACTAGAAATGAAAATGGTTTCTATAATTTCACTGATGACATTGAATATGGGTCTCCTTTGTTCTCACATCTTGAGTCTATTTGCTATTTAGAGTATATTAAGACATTTGCTAGTGGTTGTATTTTTTATTTTTTATTTTTTTAAGGATATGATATTGGACTTCTGATAACAGAGCATTGGTAATATACGTGCATCAAATCTTTCCAATGCAATTAATGTTTTGCTTTTATTTATTTTTAATGCATTTTTTTTGACGGGGAGACAATAGATCGTAATCAGGCTTCTTAGAGCTGTTGGCAGTTATAAAAAATTATGGCTGTAGACAACAGCCGGTAGGCGTGTCTGACCGACTGTGACCAAGAAAATAAGACAAGTGATACAGTGCAGCATGCTCTGTGCTACAAATCAGTGTCATGTGGACAGGCATGGCCAGCTTTCGCAGATGGTCAGTGTGCAATGGCTTTGTGTTGGACACTGGAAAAGGTATTGTCAGGAAAGAGAAACAATACAGCAGCAATTGGAGCTTCTGAACTTTTATCTAAGTGGATTATTTAGTGCTTGTGGAAAGTGGAAGGCTCTTGCTTGCACTGGGTAGAACCAGGGGTAATCTGGGCTGTCAAATTTCCAAATACAGTTTTGCCAATGCATCTCATTCATGATGTAGAAAACACCCCCACGACACCGCTATGGGAGACTAGCGGCTGTGACTTACTGTACCAAAGTATGTGGTGGTGATGTGGGAGAAGGCGATTAGAGTCTAGGGGCTCAGTTCTTGACTTAAGCACTTGAAGACTCGCACTGAATTCAATATTCACATTTTTTAGAGTTAATTGCGTACTTAAGTGCTTTGCTGGATCAGGGCCAGGGTGCCCAGCACCTTGCTGAGTCAAGCCATGAGCCACCATTCACATGCGTGCCCTTTTGATCTAAACTAAATGTAAACTCCATTGTCTCTAGGGACAAAATGCTAGAGCATCAGCTTACAGCACCACTGAGCTTACCCGCCCTCCACCACCAATTTGAACTTCTATGTGGTTACTATCACTGGTTGGCAGTGACATTTTGTATTGAGATAAAGACCATTCCTGAGTGTCTGAAGAGAATGAAGAGCATGAGAAGAAAACCAAGCACTTTTGGGGAGTATATGCCTACAGTGAAAGAAAAGATCATTCTGTTTACAATAAATATGGAGAAAGGACCAGGTTCTGAAAAGAGAACTTGAAGTGGTGCATCCTTAGTCTGAGACTGAAGCTATGATTTACAGAGCTTACAGTTTATCACAAAACTATTGTATTGTTCTGTGGAGTGATAGCCTAACCAAGCCACAACCGCCACTGTTTCATTCTGCTGTAAATGGGGCTCCTGGCCAAGAGCACTGGGGTTTACAACTGAGTGTGACTCTCCATGGATCGCAAATAGCAATTGTGTGAAGAACAGTGTAAGTACATTGCATATGGGAGCAAATAAAAACCAAGTTGGCTTTTAATAACTGTGGGTGTAAATATATATATATATATATATATATACACATCACAGATAAATACTAAACTAGCTTGTTTAGAGTATTCTGTTCTTGCAGATAATGTTAACCACCATGAGACGACAAAGTTTTTGTTGGCGGTAAGTTAATTTAAACTTGGCTTGATTTAAAAAACATGAATTGGATATTAATGTTTAGAGATTCAACTTTTTCAGTTTTCTTCAATTCCAAGCAGAATTTCTGATAGTATACAAGTTGGCCAAGAAAGCCATAAAGAGTCCTAGAGACTTTAGCTCTTTGTTTTGGTTTTTTAGCAAATTTTCATTAGAAATCTTTTTCAAAATTCTCCATGAACTTTTTTTGGTTGAAAATCCAAATAAATTTTGGTGTTTCAGTAGCAATTTCTGAAACTTTTTGGGGTTCCAGATTTTCATTTAAAAAAAAAAGACAAAAAAACCCCACTTTTTCTGTGAAAAGTTTTTTTTCACTGTGATTGAAAAGCCAATTTTAGATGGAAAACTTCCAACCACCTGTACTTATGACCCTTATACACCCTTGTCCCCATGGAGAAAATTCTTGAAAATTGCATTTTCTGTAGCACAAATTTAGTACTGCCTCAAACTCAGTGACTGAAGTCCTTTAGTTATTCACAGAACAGATACTGTATGAATTGTAGCTATTTTAATCTTGTCTGTGTTTGCTGATATTGCTCTGGGGTTAACAGGTAGTTGTGTCAATTCTTTACATATTAGATGAGACTGCCAATGAGGGTACAAGCTGTGATGATGTGGGGTTTTTGTTTGTTTTTCTGTTTTGATAATGGACATTTTTTCACTCAGAACCAAACTGAGATTCACTTCTCATACATATCTGTACAGTTATTAGATGATGATGGTTTCTGACAACTATTAACTTAGTGTGAATCGGTAACCTTGAGCTTCATGGTAACAGGATACAGAGCCTATCATTCCAGCCTTCAAATCCCTCCACAAATTCAGCTTAAATCCTGATATTCAACACTCCTGTTATCCTGGTTGTGGGTGTTTCTGTCAAATTGGGTGTTGGGTTCAAGATGACGACAAGCACTCATTAGGGACAAGGCAGGAATCACAAAATTCATTATAATATATCAACCAAGAGAGAATGCGAACCTTCAAATAAAATGCTCAATACTTTTAATTCCCTGATATGTCTAAACCTCCAAAATTAATAATTATGGGCAAAAAAGTGACCTGTGTACCCAGGTGAATGTCACATTCACAAAACCCAGACTGTCTGAAGGGGGATGATCATGCAGCTTCTGAAGGGCAATCCCTGATCCTCCTCCCCAACAAAAAAAACCTGAAGTAGCTGGCAGAAAGTGTGTGTGTGTGTGTGTGTGGTTTTAGAAAACCTCTTGCTCATAACAGAGGGCAGCTTTGACTTGTTCTTAAATGTCAGTGCACAAAATAACTCTTTTGTCCTTTGCAATGTCTCCACCATTAGTTCACCTCAACACCTGATAAGTAAACGGTTTCATGAGACATGATGTCTAACCGGTCAGAATGACTATCAAATTGTATTAAAGCACAGTGCATTGTGATAAACTACCATAGTATGCTGTTTAAAGGAGCATTCCAGTGATTAACTAATGCCACCTTCAAATAGAATCACTATACTGGTCCAGAATTCCCTGCACCAGTCCCCTGGACCAGAGGAGGAGCAAAGAGTGGGGAGCAGAATCTGAGTGGGGGGACTGCAAGGAGACAGATTGATGGGTATGGGGTGCAGAGGGAAAGGAGATGGCGGCATATGCCACGGCCCTTTCTAGTTCCAGCCAACAGCCATAACCCATGCAGCCTCCTTTTCTAGCTTCCTTACCGTCCGTCCTGATTTGGCATAGCTGCCGTTCCTGAGCACTAATGCAGGAGAGAACAGGCCACTGTAGTGCATAGCACAATTTTAGACTCTCAGCCATTGTATGGCTTCTGCTAAACTCCTTTTGTGTGGGGAAGTGAGCCATTATCATTAGTAGCTCTGTATGTGTCTGGCTGTAATTGGAATTGTGGATACGACAGATCATTTTTGTGTATCCATCAGTCCTATGGCTTGTCTGCTCACCAACTGCCCAGATGGGGTGCAACGTGTAGTCCAAATCAAAGAGCACATTTAGTACTATTGGATCATTCATCTCTGGTTTGATGAATTAACAAACCAGGTTGATGGATGAACAAGTAAAACAGAGCAAGCACTGGCATGCATGTTTCTGCTATGAGGGCTGGCTTATCTGCATGTGTTTTGGAACCAGTGCTTGCTGTATGGATGAGGTCAGTGGATTGTTGATCAGTTGCATGTGTCTTTATTTTTGTCTATCTTGGCTTAACTATGAGAGCTCAACTTTTTTTTATTCCCCCCCCAACTCTGTGGCACCATCTTCTTGGTGACTGTGGATGCAAATACACCTACACAACTGTACTTATTTTGATGTGATTCTTTTCCTTTTTCCATGGAATGCTCCCTCATAGTCATCTAACAACTGCTTCCTCTCAGCATCTCTGTCTATCCCCAATTCCATTGTTGCCAGCCACACCAGGTGTAAGGTGGGTGTTCCTGATTACATCTAGACCCAGAGGTGAGTGCCACCTGGCTCCCATGATATCATTTTGTGGACTCTCAAGCTGCCGTTGGTGTGGAGGATGGCTTTGCATGTTGATTTTGAGAGGGAAATAATGTTGTGCTCTGGAGCAAACCATCTGCTGATTTCTACTCCCTTTATGTCTTGTTGGGCTCAAGCCTCCCAGCCTGCTCTTTTCTACACAACAACCATGACTCCTCCTGTTTGCTTTGTGTTTATGTTCATGTGTCTGGCTGTGAGGGTGTCAGTAAATGGATTGTGTGCCTAACAGTTGCCTTTCCAGTGCTGTGTGTTTGCCTTTGCATTTCCAATATCCGTGGATCCAGTGGCAGCTATTGGCTTCTGCTGCTTGCTACAGTCTGGCATGGGTCCTTCCCGTACAGTTTCTTACTGTGTTTAGTCAGTAGCTACAAACTATAGTGGTGCTTTTTTGTGTATGTACTGACTCCTAATGTTCCTAAAACATTCTCTGTGCAATTTCTTGTGGGCCTAGCCAGCTGTAGGGACTGTTAGATGCTCTGACATCACGCTTTCCTGTGCCCTGCCACTGGTGCAAAGCAAGCACAGATTGCTGCCTTGTTTGACACACATTGTTGCACATATTTTTCTGCTCTTTTGGCCCATGCTGTGCTATCTTCTGGGAACAAAGCCAGGATTTAGCCCTAATTTCGCAATATGCAACTATCAGCATGAAAATACGAAATCAATTAATCCTTGCCTAAGCTACAACACAGGTTGTGTCTGGCTTGTCCTGCTTTTGATGCTGGAGACTGAACGCAGAACAATACTAGAATTTGGAAAATAGGGATGCACTAGGTTACTATTTTTCTCCCAGAAGCATTATGAGCAACTGCATTTTCAGCCAGGATATTTGCAGCATTCTTTGCTGACACATGGTAAATGCTGATTGCACTTTCTGCTTAGCTCACTTTACAAAATGGAACTGGAAATAATTATTGGACAAAAATGCAAGGGAACTTTTAAAAGGGGAGGGGGGGCTTAGACTTCTGTAAAGCTACTGGCTACACTACAGCTTAAGTCAACAAAAGTTATGTCACTCAGAGGTGTGAATTAACCACCCCCTAGAGTGACATAACTTCATTTGATTTTAAGCACTGATGTGGACAGTGCTGTCGGCGGGAGAGCTTCTCCTGCCTACATAGCTACTGCCTCTTGCAGGAGCTGCAGTTAATGAAGCCGACGGGAGAACTCTCGCCCACCAGCTTTGAGCGGCTCAGTTGCATTGGTGCAGCTGCACCCCTGTAAGATCTCCAGTGTAGTCATAGCGTAAGTGTGATGTTTGGTACCCAAGTCTGGCAGCGATTTCTTTACTCAGCTGCTGAACCACTCTGCATTTGAATGGATGAATAAGGTACAAGTCGCATCACTATTGTCTCCATTCATTAGGAAAAGCAGACACGGCCAGAATCACCTCACTCGGTTCCTTAACAATGGGAATTAGATGAAATATATTTCATCTTAATCCTACTAAATTACAAAATTGGCAGAATTCTAAATGAATGACAGTGATCCCTAAAATCTGTGACCATTAAATCACGCAGTGGCGTTGATTCCATTAATGAGCAAATAATGTTTTGATGTTCTCCTAGTTCATTCTGACACTTTTTATTGTCTTCCAACTAACAAAACACCACTGTCATCTGCAATAACATGCTGTTTTACAAATTTACTTGAAGCAACATAGATCTCAGCTCTTTCACATTGAGAAAGGACAAGCGTGTCTTGCCTAAGCTTTTATTTCTCTTGTCTTGGTGGTCGTAGGTCCCATTATTTAAGCTCCTAGTTATGCTTGGAGACACATGCACTGCATTGACTGTCATTTGGGTCAATAAGGCCTGAACTGAGCCTTCTGTGATGCATTTTACTCCAGCTTAGCAAATTGACGATGGCTGGAAGAAACAAAACACGTTCTAATGATGCTTTTTTCTTTGCATGGTAGAATGTCCCCTTTTCTCATTACAATGGGATTGGTCCTAGTCTGTGAGATCTAAATTTGACAATTTGTCATGTCAGGCTACAAGATGGGTTTTCTTTTCTGCTGGCCGGTCCGAATTGCAGTGTCAGTTCTCGAAGCAATGTACATGGGTGGTTATGCACAGAGACTCCTGTCTTTCTTAATGGAATCAGTATACTTTCCTCACACAGCAATTTGAAAATTCTACCAGGGAACCTCCTGGTCTGTGCTTTCTAATGGCTTGATTAATTTTTTGTTCTGAACCAAAGTATCGCATTGGAAAACACACAGCAAAAGACCCAATCCTGCATGTGGTGGGAGGAGGTCTAAATTATCTAATAGTTTCTATTATCCTTTGACAGAAGTGTCACATTTGGTCCTACTTGGTTAAAAAACAGTATGATGGTGCATTCTTGCTCCTTCTTTTAACACCTCCACCATCAGCATTTGGTCTGTGAAGAAAACTGTTGTCTTTTGCTCTTTACATTTGTAAGCCCGCTCCTCTTAACCATACAAAACACGACTGGCTCGAGTCCCCACCCAGTGATCTGGGAAAAATAAACACAACTCCTGGCCACCTCTTCGGGTATGTCTACACAGCAAAGAAATACCAGTGGCTGGCCCATGCCAGCCAGCTCAGGCTTGGGTTGTGGGGCAGTTTCATTGCTGTGTAGGCTTCTGGGCTTGGACTGGAGGCTGGGGAGGGTTCCAGAGCTTAGGCTCCAGCCCAATTCTGAAAGTAAGTCTACACAGCAACGAAACAGCCCCACAGCCTGAACCCGTGAACCCACATTGGTGGGCATGGGCCAGCTGCAGGTTGTTGTTGTTGTTGTTGTTGTTGTTATTATTATTTTTTTTTTTTTTGCAGTGTAGATATACCCAAAGAGCAAGGCCGGCTCTAACATTTTTGCCACCCCAAGCAAACAAAAAAAAGGCCGCGCTGCCCTGCCCCACCCCCCAAGCGTCGCGCCGCCCAAGTCCCAACGCCCGTGTCCGTCCCCCCCCCGAGCGCCACGCCACCCAAGTCCCGGCGCCCCCCCCAGCGCTGCCCGACAGAACCAAAACCAAACCCCAAGCGCCGCCCCGTCCCAAGGTGCTGCCCCAAGCAGGTGCTTGGTAGGCTGGTGTCTGGAGCCGGCCCTGCCAAAGAGGCAATATTTCTGCACTCGCAAGCACTGAGGCTTGGTCTACGCTACAGACTTATATTGGTATAACTGCGTTGCTCAGGGGTGTGAAAAATCCTCATCCTTGAGTGACGGGTATATCTACCGAACTTCTGGTGTAGACAATGGGATGGCTTCACCTCCCACAGCGACAGTAGCTATGTCAACAGGAGGAGGACCTAAGTTGATGGGGGAAACTCTCCCATCACCGTAGGTAGTGTCTTCACTAAGTGCTACAGTGGCACAGCTGCACTGCTGTATGTGTAGGCAAGCCCAGAGTCTGTGTATAACAAAAGAGAACTTTTATTAAAAGGAAAAGGGAACCCAGCATTAATTTGGGAAAACACCACAACCACGATCTGAAAGCATGAAACCATTAGCAAACACCCACACCACAGTATGTTGGGCAGTGGCATTTGCCTCACTCAGTTTCCCACCCTGCAGTTGAAAGTCTGGTGAATGTCCCTTTAACACGCCACTCCGCATCCCTACCCTTTTGATCAGGGCTTGCTAAATACAGTTCTTCTGCCCTTTACTCGTGCAATAAGGATAAAAACATTTTATTACCCTGCATTCAATACTAAAGCAAATTGTAACCCCAGACCAGCCAAAATTGATCACTTTGGCAAAGCAGCAGCTGTCTGCTGAATACCTAGGGAAAGTAGGTGTGTCTATGCAAATTTGGTCTGCTCCTCTTCCACCCTAGGTCGTCACTAGATGTCAGGGGAAAGTTCATGCAGACTCTAGCTTACACACTGTAATATGAAGAAATACACACATGTGCCTGGCCTAGCTGTGTACTGCTGCTCTGACTGGCATCTAGTGTCTTTTAAAACCTAAAACATGTGAGCACCACTAGGGGAATTACTTTTTAAAGGGACAAAACCCTTTTCCTACAGTACAGAATTGACTTGTAATCTTTCCTCTTATGTCTGTTTTTATAGCGTTATCTAGTACTTGCATTATTGCTGAGGCTAAATCTTGGCAGGGGGATTATCTGTATCTCAACAGAACCCTGGGAGTGGGGTGCCCATTCTAACCTGAAGAGGACTTGGGGTAACTCCATTCAGACCCTTCTTGTTAATTTACCAGAAGGAACATTCTATGCAATGTGAAAACAGCCCTCTGCTCCTCCCTCACCCCAACTCACAAGGATTCATAATCTTGTCTGTAGTTTGACCCCCCACCCCGCAACACTATCCACTCTATTCCACTGCAAAGTCCTAAGTTCAGTGTGCAACTTTACCCATTGCACAGATACTTGTCATCTCTGCTGTGCCAGCTGGGAAGGACGGAAGGAGGCACAATTGATATGTGTACCTTTCTGCAGGGAGCTAGAGGGAAACACAGGTTCCTCCTCCTCCTGACTAAACAGGACACCTCAGATGTGCCTTCACCAGGACTAGGCTCAAGGCAAGAGACCTCTTGATTCCTCAGAAGCAACTTATACTCCACACCACTCTTTGCTGGAGCCTTGTCTTTGTGGAGTGGAGAGTCCTCTGCAGCTGTAAGCTTGATAACATAGTCTGAACCACCACATCATAACCATCCCCAAAAGTAATGGTGACCACTGCAAAAATATTGAGCATTTACTGGGGGCTGGCCCACACTAAGAAGGGGGGTCAAACTAGGGTACGCAAATTCAGCTACGTGAATAATGTAGCTGAATTCGAAGTACCCTAGTTCGACCTACTCACCTGTCCAGACGTGGTGGGGTCGAACTCCGCGACTCCCCCGTCGACTCCACCACTGCCGTTTGCAGTGGTGGAGTACCGGAGTCGACCGCGGCGCTTCCGGAGTTCGAACTATCGCGTCTAGATCAGACGCGATAGTTCAAACTCTGTGAAGTCGAACTCACCGCGTCGACGCGGTAGGTAAGTGTAAACCTACCCATAGTGATGTACAAATGCTAAGTCTCTTGACAACCTAACACTCCCAGGCAGTGTTATCCCCATTGTACAGCAGAGGAAACTGAAACACAGACAGGCTACGTAACCTGCCTAAAGCAAATCAGAGCTGGGAAGTTTAAAACTCTGCAGTTCCTAGCGCAGGATCCTGTTGCCTCGCTCTCTTCAGTTCAGAAGTGCACCCTAGCCAAATATACTTCTGATACTTTGTTTGCGGGAGACGACTTGCAGCCTGAGTATTGTATTCCAGCTTCAATAAATAGCTGTTTTCTGAATGCTGCATATATCTGATTTGGTGTCAGAAAAGACCATTACAGGTTTTATTGCAACAAGTTCAAGCAAAGAAATGCGTTAACCCATGTTGTTCTTTGCCATTAAGAATAACAGCCCAAAACCAAGCAGTTCCAAGGCAGAGAAAAAGAGAAAAGAAAGAAATCTCACATTTTAGTGAACGCATGCATTGCATGCTGTCAAGTGCCATTTTCCTTGCTCTGTACTCAGCATGGCATCATATAGCACAATGTAAACAAAATTATAATCTTATCAAGCCGGCTTGCTCCTACAGTGATGACAGCCACTTAGATTGCCAGAAGCCAGGCCAGAAAAGCAAAGACCATTTCAAAGCAGCTGACAATTTTTAACAGTGCAGCTTGAAAGAAAATTATAATGAAGATTTCATTGCATATTATTCAGAAAAGGTGATAAAATAATTCTCCATTATACCTAGAAGCCTGCAATTCAAATGGGACCATTTCTCAAACATTTTGGTCTGTGAAGGCAGGACAGGGTTGGAAATATGGGATAAAAACACTATGGGTCTAATTCTTCTCCATCTTACACAAATATTACATCCCTCCATTGACTTCAGTGGACTTAACTTTTATTTACCACAGACTATGCGAGGGGAGAATTTGGTCCAGTATTTTTCAGTTGTTTCACTTAAAAAATGGGCATGTGTGCAGGTCACTAAATTTGGATCCGTGGGTTTCAAAACACTGCATGACACCCTACATTTGGAGAATTAGGATTTGGGGTTCTATTTCTGTCCATCTAGAGACTCCCAAATCAGATCTGGGTTCAAATGCAGATCTTAAATTTTTATGCTTTAGTGATGTTCTTGGAATAACAGACTACTTGCCTGGGAATTTCTTCAGATCTAGACACCTCCCAAACTTTAAAACTTACCAATAACCTCTTCCCTGCCCCTCCAGACTTGTAAAATTCAGTACTTGGTTCATCACACTTCCAGTTAATAGATTGTCCTTCAAAACCTAAAGTTACTGGGTGAAATCTTAGCCCCATTGTTGCCGATGGGAGTTTTAACATTTTCAGTGTAGCTAGTGTTTTTGCCTACTCTACTTTAAACGTATTCTATAAAGGGTCACAAACCCATTTTAGTTTTGTTCCTTTTTCAGTCTCACGTTTGAAATATCTAGATAGTAAAATAACATTCCCCAGGTATTTGTGTGGTGTTCATGAAATGTACTGCACATATAATTAATAGAATTAATAAATATATTGGAGCAGGAAGAGAATGCTCAGGCCTTTTCTACAAGGTACACAAATTTGTGAAAAACTCCTCTTCAACACGTTTTCCACTCTGACATTATTTTTGCGTAAAAATAACAGAACTAACAAAGTTTATCCATTTTCCCCAAATAACTCTGTAGGATGGTAAAGTCATTAAGTTTTTTAATTCAGTTTCCATAGGTTGTGCAAGTTCATTAAGTCTCGGAAAATGTCTGTATATTCAGCACATTAAAGGTCATGTTCTGGCCTCACATATGCACGTGACTGAAATTCACTTCAGCAAGAGGGGTTTGTGAGTTTGAAGGCAAAATAGTGTATCCAAAATGCAAGCTGGCATTTCTTACAATACATTGTTATAAAGATATACAGTAAGGAAAGTGCTGAGTAGGGTTTGCAGTGGTTGACTTTCTGTAGTATTCAGAGTAGCAGCTGTGTTAGTCTGTATCCACAAAAAGAACAGGAGTACTTGTGGCACCTTAGAGACTAACAAATTTATTTGAGCATAAGCTTTCGTGGGCTACAGCCCACTTCTTCGGATGCATAAATATCTTCTGTCTGTGTGTCTCATTCTATGCATCCGAAGAAGTGAGCTGTAGCCCGTGAAAGCTTGTGCTGAAATAAATTTGTTAGTCTCAAAGGTGCCACAAGTACTCCTGTGCTTTTTTTCTGTAGTATCTTTCTTGTTTTATTTTTTAGTTGTGGAGCTGCATTTGCCTGCTCTTTGAAGTGGGAAACTGAGTTTTATAGCTTCCAAACTAGGCATGGTGCCAACAGATAGGCAGCTCTGAAAATCTCAATCTAAGAGATTGAGCCACACAACTCCCAGTAATTTCAATGGGAGTTGTGTGGCTCACATGCCATAGTGAGCTTCGAAATTCTCAACTGTGGTGTGTAGATTGCCCCGCACAACTTTGCCACAATTGTGACATGCAAATCCCCTTGCTGTGCTCCTAATGTCTCTCTTCTGATACAGGGTCTCAGTTGTGTTCTTTAGGCTTCCATTTGTGTGGTGAGTTTTTGACCCTTGTCTCTGGAGGTGGTATAATATTGATTTTTATGTAGCACACTCCCTACCTCTAGACAAGGCATTTAGGGTGCTATCTGACTGACATACAGATACTTTTCAAAGTAGAGCAAGAAGATATTGAAAACCACCCCTATTCTAACCTGAAGGTGATAAATACGGTCCCATTAAAAACCCCTTTGAATTTTTAAAATAATAAAGCCTTTGAGATGTTTTATAAAAGCAGGAGGGATGGGTTGCGACAGTCTCTCAGAGAATGTAAAATCCTTGTCAGTATATCAAGGGGCATAATCTTTGCTGACCTAAGCTATGCTCCCAAAAAGCAGGTGGCGTTTGATTGCCAGAGAATGAATTCCCTCCCACACAGCACCATCTACAGTAGCTCCAAGTCTCATTCATCTGAGTGGTTGAAAAGTGCAAGACTTCCTTTTAAAAAAACGTTGAAAAGAAAGAGTTAAGAGCACTACTTACTTGTTTAAAGGGTTCCTTTTCCTCTGCAGGACTTGATTAGTGCCCTAGGCATTAGATTTTTCAATTTCTCTGGTTCACATCTCAATTTTCTGCCAGAGGGTGAATTCATTTCCCTGGAGAGGAAGAATCACTCCAGTAGAGAGAGTTGCTCTGGGGTGTTGTTGCGGCTTCTCTATACCACTTTACTGAGTTAGCATGTCACTGTATCTTTGAAATACTGAACCATAAGGAGAATCTTTCTTTGTAAGAAAGAAAAAGGAGCATATGTTGCAGTTTAAGGCAACTGCACTTCTATTCCCTCTCCATGGTCCCTTGAGAACATCCACTCTAGGTCCCAACTCCTCAGCCATTGCCTCACTTAGGCAGAGATCTTGGGGTGTCTTTCTCCTGACTGGAGGGTTTCCAGGCTGCAGTTTCCCTGCCTGCCCTGTGATATCCCCAGCAAGCCAGACTGCCTTACAGCCCAGGGTCTGTGCTTTTGCTTTCTCTTCAGAAGTTAAGAAAGGGGTAATTTCCCAAAGTTATGTTACCACACAACTCTTTATAAACCAGCACATTTGTTCTTAAGGTAAAAGCATTTCAGAGAAGACATGTTTAAAACAATAAAAGAACCTACACTCATTCAAAAAGCTTACCAGAGGTCACCCCTGCCCCAACCTCGGACTCTGCTGGGAGTTGGTTCTTCAGAAACCACAACTGGGTTTTCCCCATGGTTAAAAGTTTATAACTGTCTCGGTTTCAGAACAAGAACAACTATGAATAGTACAATCTCTCTTATACAGCTTGGACCATTGAACTTGGCCTCTTGTAACTAGGATTGTCAGGTGTCTGGTTTTCGACTGGAACACCGGGTCAAAAAGTGCCCCTGTCGGCTCTGATCAGCATCACTGACTGGACCATTACAAGTCCAGTTGGTGGCACAACAGGGCTGGCAGGCTCCCTGCCTGGTTCCACGGTGCAGCTCCCGGGAAGTGGCCAACATGTTCCTCCAGCTTGCGGGTGCTCACATGGCCACAGGACCTCTGCGTGCTGCCTCCGCCCCGAGTGCTGGCTCCTAAGCTCCCATTGGCTGGGAGCTGTGGGGGTGGCGCCTGCTGGTGGGGGCAGCACACACAGCCACCTGGCTGCCCCCAAGGTGGAAGGACATGCCAGCCACTTACCGGGAGCTGCCTGAGGTAAGCAGCGCCCAGAGGCTGCATCCAAACTCCCTACCCCAGCCCTGAGCCCCCTCATGCACCCAAACTCCCTTCTGGGGCGCACACTCTCTCCTGCACCCAAACCCCCAGCCTGGTGCCCCCTCCTGCAGCCCAAACATCTCATCACCGGCCCTACCCCAGAGCCTGCACCTCCAGCCGGACATCTCCCCTCCTCCAGTACCCCAACCCCAGCCCCTGCCCGGTGAAAATGAGCAAGGGTGGGGAAGAGCGAGCAATGGAGGGAGGGGGGATGGAGTGAATGGTGAGTAGGGCCTTGGAGAAGGGATAGGGCCTCAGGGCAGAGAGTGGGCCAAGGGTGTTCGATTTTCTGTGATCAGAAGGTTGGCAACACTATGTGTAACAGGCGATCAGCAGACAAAGATCCACTCCTCGCTTCGAAAGGCTGTGTATTTGCATTCACCGCCTCATTGATATTTCCCAGGAAATCCACCTCACATGTATTGTGCCAAAAGTCCCTTCTTGTCTGGCACATTGTTCAAGGTAGTCCTTTGGTCACCAAGGCCTCACATCACATCTTCCCGTTAGAGAGGCTATATACAGACCCACTTCACAGTAATACAATAATCTTTGCAGTTAGTGCAATGGACCACAAAGATACTTAAACTTAATTCAGTAAGGTTTGTCAAAGATAGTGCAGGAAATTGCCATATCTGTCACAGCGTGCGCTCTCTCTTTCTCTCTGTTTCCTCTTTGTCTACCGCTCTGGGTGAGATGCAATGAACATACATGGATTTGCCATGGATTTCATTTGTAGGTTTAAAAAAAATCTGCATGTTAATCCTGTGATTTCTACTGTTTGCAAAAGTCTCTTCTTACATACAGCATAGAATCATAGGATTGTAGGACTGAAAGGGACCTCGAGAGGTCATCTAGTCCAGTTCCCTGCACTCATGGCAGGACTAAGTATTATCTAGACCATCCCTGACAGGTGTTTGTCTAACCTGCTTTTTAAAATCTCCAATGATGGAGATTCCACAACCTCCCTAGGCAATTTATTCCAGTGCTTAACCATCCTGACAGGAAGTTTTTCCTAATGTCCAACCTAAACCGCCCTTGCTGCAATTTAAGCCCATTGTTTCTTCTCCTTAATCTCCTGAGGATAGAACAACAATTTTTCTCCCTCCTCCTTGTAACAACCTTTTATGTACTTGAAATGAGGAACCTTCCCCTGCTCCCCCACAGGGTAGTTAGCCTGTCTCTGTGATGCCAGAAAAATCAGGAGTGAGAGGCTGATTTAGCACCTCCATAAGGAAAGTAGTTTTGCTTTCTATTATGCTGTATATTGGTTGACGTTAATCCCATAATTGAAGCTTCCGGTTTGAGGATTAAGCTGATATTTATCAGTAAAAGCCTGCCAAAAAAGAGTAGATTTTGTGGTAAACAGTGACTTAGACTGATTCCTTCCACTAGATCCCACCACCCCCTCTGCCCACCCTGACACCTTTCAGTAATTCTTGATTCTTTTGATCTTCTAAGCTCCCTACACCACACTGCTCCAGTTGTCAGTTTAAAACTACTCTATGTAGCATGATGCTATGAAACTGTTTGTCAGGCTGAATAGCCGTGGATTAGGATCCTCTGAGAAAATAGCCAGTGAAGTTTGTAATCAAATAAATGCTACCGTCCTGAAATTAAATTTGTAATATGTGCAATATCCAATTCAGGAACTTCACCCATAGCTTGTTCTGATGATGATGATGGTCAATATACCGGAAGAGCAGTGGACAAATGACTAAATCAGATATGGATTCAATTTATTAATAAGACCAGCTGGCACCAGAAGGCTCAGTAACCCCACAAACCCTGCCTCAAAGCAGCTGCTAGTATTCAGCAAGACCCAAATGGTGTGTGGACCTTTTACCAGGATAACTCCCTTGTTTATTTTATATCATAGAACTTTGTTTTAAGTGAAAACATGCTGAGTCAAAGTGCTTAGTATTGAAAGTCCATTTTAATTTGTGCTGCAAGGTATCAGACACCTTCAGTTTTGAATTTAGCATGTGTTAAATATCGTTCCGTTCCACCATAAGTCTTCTATCACACCAGCAGTTTATTTTATAGTGGATATTTTCCCCCACCTCCTTTGTTGTCATTTAGTACCATTTTCTTCTTCTTTAAAATATTTCCTTTTAGGCTTTGAAAAGGAAGAGAACTAGGTGTAGTGAATTATGCCTTTGACAGAAGGGAAGTGTTAGTAGGTGCTTTGGAACAGTTGGGACTTTGTGAGTGATGTTTGTTTTATGGCACATAGATCATTATTTTGTGGGAGTGAAAGACGATGGTAGGTTTTTAAAGCTTACTAAATGAGTGCCCCATTATAAAGGTCCTTTTTATAAAATGCTTTTCATAAGTGTTTCTGATATTTGTATGTTTCTGATAGACCATTCATGTTATCTGGGGCTTTTAAGGATTTCCATCAGTTTAAGTCAGACATCTGCCTGAATTTGTTTTTTACCTTTTATTGTTACAAGGAATATCTAAGGTTACTGTCATTGAAAGCAGTTAGGGAGGGAGGGGGAAAAAATCTGTTTTTAGTTTGTGTATTTGACAACCGTTTAGTCTATTCCATGTTTCTCATAGGTAGTCAGTCAGTATCTCCTGTTGTCTGTGTGACTTTCCCACAGCAGCAGTGGAAACTGTTCAAAAATTAGGCAAATGTGCTTGTAAAATCACAAAAATTAGCATGGGGAATTGGGGGCAGGTGTACTGCCTGAAACTATATTAAACTCTTTCTGGTAATTGACTAGTTTGACTAGACAGTTTAAAAAAAAAACCACAATGCAATATATTGTAATTGGGTTTTATCCCATGACACCTTTTTGTTTCTGCATTCTGAATGTTCGGTCTAAATATGCAGAATTGATGCCTTTTGGTTTGAATAATTTCTGCTAATGCTTCTAACAAAGCATTTCACATTTGATGAAAATGACTCGTACAAGGTCCTCCACACAAGTGAAGCCCATTACTCCTTGGAGGTGGAGGGTTGGCTAGTATGCATGAGGGACCTCTGCATTCCGTGCAGGTTTTGCAGAGGCCATTGAAGATGGGCTGTAGATACCGATCCTCAACTTGTGCAGATGCTATGGTCCCAAACTGGTACATTGGGGCAAAGAGGGGTTGTATTCTAATCCTGTGGCCTGCATGTAGGTTGGGGATAGACTCAGTGCCTGGTAAATTCCAGAAGCAAAACTTGATTACTTAATCTTTACATGCGTAAATAAAAAGGGGAATAAAAACACACAACTGTAACAGCAAGTGGTGAAAGTGTTCCAATAATGAATTGTAATCTGCAATTAGAAAGCTTTCTCCAACTTTTGAATAATATATTATCTATCAGAACTGAGCGAGATTCCCAAATGTAAAGTAATTCCTTAGAAAACCTGATAAGATCACAAAGCCCAATTCTTGTCTGCTCTGCCAACTCGTCTGAATGCTTTCAGTGGCTTCAAAAATCCCCAAACAAAATGGAATCTTAACATTAAAGATAACTTCCTGGAGATAAAAATTGTATTAATGCCTCAGTACAAAGCAATTATTCACTGATTTGAAATGGGTGCCTGCTGCTTCCATGAATGATCTTTTTGAAAGCATTTTTGGTAGCGTAAGCTTAAACAATAGAATGGAGCAGCTGGTTCTCACCCTTTTCCCAGTATCAGAGTTCCAATAAATTCCCCATCAACTATCCATCTTCCTCCTGGAGTATAAACATCAGGCATGTTAAAAAAATTAATGCTGCCAATAAGATTCTTTGTTGTAATTGATGCCCTGAAATAAAACACTTAAGATGACAGGAAAAAATAACGCTGCTTGATCCTTCTCCTCTTTAGCAATATGATCTCCTGTGTAACTGGGGGAGGGATGATCCAGGTAATTTCTATCTGGGGGTTGTATTTAAAATAAATGATTTCACAGACTGTTCCATCCAGAAAAGAGAGAGTCAGAAGCACCACTAGATGATTTTACTTCCAGCAGTGAATGAACATGAGAAATCATTATAAGCAAAATAATTGAAATCCTCTAGCCATAATAGCTCTGGAAAAATAAAAAATGAATGTATTTTGATTGGAAACTCCTTTTTAAAAAAAAAAAATCCTCATCTTGCACTCTCCTCCAGTGGAACCATGTGAGAAATACATAAGGCTCAATGGTGCAGCAATATGCAACTTTCTGTATTCAAAGGGACATAAGAAGGTTGTGCAGGTGTGGAACAAATGTGAGTTGATGGGAGGTCAGTATCTTGATGGCATGGTGATCTGCGTTGGTAAGCTAGTTCTGCCATCCTAAGAGTACATTAACTGCTGTTTACATGACACAGCTATTTCAGTCTGGATTAGTGCAGGCCTAACCTCTAAGAGATCCATTCATCAGTAATTCTAACTCTGCAGGTGCTGGCTGTGGAACCTTCCTGGGCTTCTACGAATTGGTACCTTCCAAGCCAATTATGACTTATGAGCCCAATGTTCTTTGGCATGGGCCCTAGAAAGCATGGACTCTAGATATCCACTTTGTATATAAGGCTCTCTTTTTTGGCAGGGGTTTGGGTGGTGCTTGTGCTCTTGGCTATGTGTGAAAGATGGTCAACTCCTACTGAATTAGGCAGAAGGACTTGTTGACATGAAGCTTCCACCTCTCTCCCTTTTTCCTGTGATGTTGACCTAAATAGGAGATGCACCTGCAGTTGAAAAAAATGAATGCAGAAGCCTGATTCATGATCTCTTGTAGTTCCTGCATGGAGTAGTGTGACACTGTTGAGGTGTTCCAAGCAATAGAGCCCTTTGGATGGGGTAAATAGCTGGCAAAGACCAAAAGCATTGGGAAGGGGTTCTAGAAGAACATCAGTGCCAGTGGAGTGACGTCCTAGACAATAGTCTGACTAAAGAAGTGGGAATGTGCCAACGAAACAGGTCATTCTATCAACTCCCTTGAGCAATTGCCAGAGACCCCTTCTTCCTAGGATCAGCACACCGGATGCGAGCAGACTCTAGTAGCCCTTGTCTTGTTACCAAAGCATTGTAGTATTTGTGTCTTAACCACTGTATCAGAGCCAGCGTTGTGTTTTGTTAAAACTTAGGGCTTGTACACAAGAGTGCTTACTTTGATATAACTGAAGTGGCTCAGGGGTGTGGAAAAGTCACCCCCATGAGTGATGTAAATTACACCAATATAAGCACCAGTATGGACAGTGCTATGTTGGGGAGAGACCCTCTCCCGCTGACATAGCTACCGTCGCTCAAGGAGGTAGAATAACATACCTTTGGGAGAGCTCTTCCTCCATCGGCATAGAGCGTCTACACTAACAGCAGCTCAGCTACATCGGTATAGCTGTGCTGCTGTAGCAGTTCTAGTGTAGACTAGCCCTTACAGTCTAATACATTACTTAAGATGCTATGAAACGTAATTCACACTGCTATATTTTGATTTATAGCTGACATACTTGTCTGTGAGAGCATTACATTATCTAAAAATGAAATTCCAATATTTGGAAATTCTTAAAGCTTAATATATTAACCCCTCCCCCGAACAGGTAACAATCCTGCACTAAACACATTATCTCCTTGCAATCAGCTAACTTCAAAATGGAATGTCTCTCCTGTGGGTAATAAGGTTCTTGATCTCTCTCTCTCTCTCTCTCTAGTGCTATGAATCTGCCACTGTCAGCTTAAAGGTCCTGCAGCAAGGCTGCCATGTTGCTGGGTGTATAGCAAAACTGATCAGGGGTTGACTATTATTTTGTTTGGCAACACCTTTTCAGATTTCTAAACTTGTTTGCATTCCACATTGGAACAAAACCAAACCCCTTTCAAATGTTTTTGCAAAAATAGAATTGTGTTGTGAAATGTCTATCGTTTGGACAGACACCTGAACTTTTTGATTTGGAAAGGAGGGAGGGGTGTATTGGTGGTTGGGGCACTGGGATGTAGGAGACCCATGCCCACAGCTAGCTAGCTAGCTACCTTTCCTATGAAAAATTATTTGACACTGATGCATCTCCGCAAAATGTTTAGGCTTCAACAAAACAGCACTATTTGGCAACATTTCATTTTGTCAAAAACATTCTGACTGGCTCTAGTGAATGGTTTGATAAACTTCTCCTGGAAACACTTTCATCAGCTGATTGAGAGATCACTGAGTGAAATGAGGTACCCCGGTCAGTGCAAGACTCTGCTACCCCTACTTACTCTGATGGGTGTTGGTACTACTGGTGTGTAGCGCTAGCCAAAAAACAGGGTGGGAGCATTGTGAAAATTTTGAAGCCTTTTTCATTCTGCATATTTCAAAAAGGAACATTTTTTTTGGTTTGTTTTCTCTAAATTTTTGAGAGAATTTCTAACAAATTTCACTTTTGAACTTCCAGTTTTTCATTTCTCATCCCTTCCCCCCGCTTTTCTTTCCTTTTTGTTTTCATTTAAAAATTTTGCCAGTGAAAAAGGTGAGGAAGGAAGGAAGGGGACAAAGCTGTGGGGAGGAGGAAACATGATAAACCAAAAAATGGAAGGAAAAAACAAACCAACCCTATGTTGTTGTTTTCCAATTTAGTTGAAAATGTCAATTTTTGATTTCAGAAAGTCGTTTTTGACACAAACATTTTTCATTCCAATATTTTTCACCAGGCTGACATTTCACTCCATATTCTTTATGAAAATATGCTGATGACATGAATATGACATAACTGAGAGATACTTTATGCAAGATGTCTCATGTGAGATCTCCTTGGAAAGGTTATGATCTACTGAATGCAATTATCCTATTTGTAAAAGCAACAAGGAGTCCGCTGGCACCTTAAAGACTAAAAGATTTATCCTATTTATATGCCTGTATCATTTCTGTATCTGAAGTTAGGAATATTGACTATGTAGCTGTATTTCAACTGTGCTACTTTAGGTGACGCCCACTGCTAACACTTCAGGTACAACAATGGAAAAGCCAGACAGGGCGGATGGCCCATCAACAAGGACAATGGACTGTAAAAGAGCTTAGTTCCTGTGAACGTGTGGGTCAGCCTTTGAAGAATGGCTACAAGGGCCGCACCCACTCAGGTGGTCTTGTCACCTGATACTAAAACATTACCTGGCACTTCTTGTAACTTTCCACTGTAAGGGAAGGGAGGTCAAACTAGGAAACAAAGGACTCCCGCCTTATGCAAATCCTATTTAAGGGTGGGGCGTGAGGTAATCCAGGTCATGAATTCTCCCCTGCTGCTGGAAACAAGTAAGACTGAACAGGGGAAAGAACTGGGCCCAGGGTGAAAGGGCATCTGGCCTGTGAAAAAGGTCATTAGAACCACATTTAGGGTGAGAACTCACGTGTAACCAGTTTGTTTAGTGTATTAAGCTTAGTTTGTGAGCTCTGTTTTATTTTCTTAGTAATCTGCCTTGTTCTGTCTGCTACCTCCTTAACGACTTAAAATACACCTGTCATAGTTAATTTATTTCTGGTTTATAATACAACCCAGTTTGTGATTTCTAACTGGGGGAGGGAGGGTGAGAAATTGTGCATACCCTTTTCCACATTGAGGGAAGAGGCGAATATAATATATCTTTAGATCTGTACTCTAAGGCTTTGGCTACACTTGCATTTCAAAACGCTGCCACGGCAGCACTTTGAAGCGCTAAGTGTAGTCAAAGCGCCAGCGCTGGGAGAGAGCTCTCCCAGCGCTGTCAGTACTCCACCTCCCTTTGGGGAATAACGTACAGCGCTGGGAGCCGCGCTCCCAGCACTGGGGCTTTGACCACACTGGTGCTTTGCAGCGCCGCAATTTGCAGCGCTGGAGAGGGTGTGTTTTCACACCCTGCTGCAGCGCTGCAAATTTGCAAGTGTAGCCAAGGCCTAAGGAAAGTGGACATCTGAAAGCTGGAGCAAGTCCCTTAAGCTGAGTCTTCCCAGAGCTGATCTGCAGCTGGGTGTGGCCCTGCCTGTATGTGTGTTAGAGGTTTTAAGACCTGGCTCTGCAAGACAAGTAAAAGGGGGCCCATGCTGGCAGAACAGGTAGACTCAGTGGTATCTCAACACATCAAGTGACTTCCCAAAGGGTCCAGCCTGTCATAACCAGCTCTACCCGTGCTTAAGTGTTACTCTGCATGGGTAAAGGTTGCTCCTTTGTTTGAATCTGCAAAGGATATAGAATCAAAGCTAGATCTCCTGTATGACAAAGCAGAGTTTGATTGCTAGGTCTCTGAGCCAGCCCAGCATTTGTTCTTTATGCACTGTGGATTTCAGAAGCATACTAAATACTAAGCTGTGTTGCAGAATTAACACCAGAAGGAAGTGAATTGTGTAATAGACATTCTAAAGAAGAGGTCTGATGTCATAAATACATAAGAACTCTGAGAACATGTCTTCACTGCCCTCCAATTTGGACTAAGGCAGCATGGGTAACAATGCACACAAAAGTGCTGTGCTGTAGCTCCCCCTTGTGGACACTGTGAGTGTGAACTAAAAGGTTCCTGTTTTTGCATTAACGCAGTCCACTTTCAAACAGGACTAAATTAGGAACCTTTTAGTTCATGCCTGCAGCATCCACACGGGGGAATTACAGTGTAGCACTTTTCTGTGCACACTGCTCTTCATACTCCGTAGTCTGAACTTGAACAGTAATGTAGACAGGCCCTAAAATTGAGATCTTATGCCCTTTGTATGCAGCTTTCTTGTTCCTTCACTCTGTACCACTGTGCTATGCCATCAGAACCGCCCTTTAGACTGCTCCTTAGCTTAATATGCAAGAGCATGTAGACATGGCCTTATGAGCCCACCAAAATAATTGTGCTTTGTGGCATTCCTGTTCATTGCTGTGAAGATGATTGGAGATGTTGTGGAGTATTACGATTTTAGGTGGGGAATGACTAGCATCCGCTTTCTTCACGTATTCCTAGTGAGGTGGACTCAAACCAAACTCTTAGATCTGGATCCAAGTTAGCAGCTCAAACTACTCTCTGTAGTGGGCCAAATCTGGAATATCTCCCAGTTTGGGAGAGTTCAGATCTGGATTTTGAAACCCAATGTTTGGGATGATTTGGATTCAGGGTTTGGTTTTGCCCACTATAGAGACATGGGGCTAGATCCTCTAATCCAGCCAAGATGAGCTAAGTGGGAGACGGAAAATGTCCCTTTAAGGAGGGAGAATCCTCAGGGTTCTAAATCTATTGGCTTTTGCACTTTTTCAATAACGCAAAGCAGTTGCAAAGAGTCATAGGTGCAAGAAGGGATCATTATGGCATCTAGTCTGGCCTGCATAACACAGGCCAGAGGATTTCTTCCTGTAACTCCTACACTGAGCCCATAACGTTTCACGGAGCTCAAGCAAATCTTTCATTTCTAAGTTAAACTCAGCCAGTGATGGAGAATCTCATCTATCCCATTATGGATTAAATTTCATGGGCCTTTTCTCCTCAGCAAAACACCATTATTTTAAAACTGTTTTGAAGTCCTGGGAGTGTTAAACAGAGATTTATTTTTTTTTTTTAAAAATAATCAGGCTGTTTTGGTAGCACACAATAATATTCTCCCAAAAGCTGAATATTAAGAATTCCCCTACTGAGTGTGGCTAGAGCTCTCGTAAAGGAATATTCACTTCTACCAAGAGCAGGAAAAATATCGATAGTCCTCAATCTTTCGAAGGGAGCCAAAGGGATCCTGTCTTGGGTGTCGCATAATTTACAAGAAAGGAAGTTTATGTGGAAACGTTAATGCAAATACCCCAGACCAAATACACCTTTTTTTAGATCTGGTGTGTCTAATGGAGCAAACACATCCCTGTGGATGTGTCTAATGGAGCAAACACATCGGCACTTTAATTAGAGACTTACCTGTCAAGGGGACCCACAGCTTTTCTCTTAGGGGGTTGGTAATGGGGTGAGATTTTTAAAATTAAGAGTAACCCCCCTCCATTCTCCCATCTCCTAGATTGCCCACTTCACTCCTCTTCCCTGTTAATTCCCCAACGGGTCAGAGATGGTTAAATCTTCCACAGTTCACAATGTCTGCTGTCTCCGCTCCCTCCTTTTCTCTGCACCTGTTTTATTTTTCACCCTTAACTTTCCTGACAACTCCACCCCCAAAAGACAAAAGGGGAAATCCCATTAGAGCCCATTGATTGTCCCTCTGAGCCCCTTCACTCCTTTCCCTTAGTTTGACTCCTGGAGCAGATCCTGACCAGAGCGAGGGCAGCAGTTTTGTTGCTGCTAATGCAGCTCGGATCCCTCCTACAGGTGCATTAACAAAGGAGCAGATTCCCAAGGGCTTCAAGGTGTGAGGCTGCTGATAGCTGTTTGTGGCATATTTTCCCGTCCATTCCCAGCAATTTCCCTGAGTATTCTCAATGGAGCAGGGCCCAAGATCTGGCTAATTAAATTCTAGTTCAGACCCTCTTCAATTCTTATTAATTAGATGGGTGAGATCCACATTGGGTTTGGGATTCAGTGGAGCTATTCTTATGAGACTTTTGGTCCAAAATGGCATCTCTCGCTGAAATCATGTGAGAACATCTATTTTTTGCAAGATTTCCACAGCATCTGAACCGGGATTGAAAAATAGCCTCCTTCCTGTGGTTAGAACCAAAAACAGACGGTTGAGTTCTTATTCTGGGATACAAAGCTGAACTTTACTAATTCTGTGGGTTCTGGTTTACACCATTCCCTAGTCTTAGTAAAGGAATGAGGGCAGACTGTGAAACACATGATATACAAGCAGAACTGATCCTAAACAGATGTTTTTCCATGACTTTGTGTGCCTTTAATGGTTCTTTAAGGACACTAGCCTATGTTGTTTCCATAGCACATCAAATCCCTTTTCTCACCTTATTAAAATAAGATATTTTTAGCATGGTATGTTAAGCTAAACTCTTCTGTAAATGCTCCCTTCCCAAACAGGATGTTATAATATGTAATTTACTTATTCAAAATTTTCACCTTTTTTAAACTCCCTTTTTAGGAATAAAATGGAAGAAAGACTAGCTGATTTGCAATAATATTAAAAGCATTGGCAAGTAGCCAAAGATGGAAGACCCATATGTAGCAATTGTCCCCTTGCTCCAAAATAAAATAGTGACCCCTAAACAGGGCCAGCTCCAGGGGTTTTGCTGCCCCAAGCAGCCTCCCCCCCCCCAAAAAAAGCCGCGATTGCGATCCACGGCAATTCATCGGGAGGTCCTTCGCTCCAAGCGGGAGTGAGGGAACCTCCGCTGAATACCTGAAAGTGCCGCCCCACTCCGGAGTTGCTGCCTCAAGCACCTGCTTGATAAGCTGGTGCTTGGAGCCGGCCCTGCCCCTAAACATACATGTAGAGCTGATTTCGAGGGGAGGGAAAAAGGAATTTTTATCTAGTGGGAAATTCTGCTATTTCAAAGGGTTTGTTTGTTTGAATTTCATTCCGACTTGGGCAAAAAGTTGAAATACTGAAACTTTTTTTTCACAAAATGAAAAGCTTAAAAAAAATTGATTTAGAAACATCAAAATGTGTCACATTTATAGTTGACACTGACCTCTGCACCCACATGAACTGCTGTGGTGCCTCACTGGCATTGTAGTTCTGGGTCCTTTAGGCCTCCATTCTCCCCCATAGACTATGCTTCCCTACTGCACTCTGTCTCTGACCGAGCACAATGGCCACCTCTTGTGGCTGAGCTGTAGTTCTGTAGGAGAGTATTGGGGCATAAAGGACCCAGAACTGCAAGGCCAGTGAGGCATTGCACAGGCTCAGGCAGATACAGAGATTATTAATGTCAGCCTGGAACAGAATCTTTATATTTGGGTCAATGGGAAACATTTCATTTTGGTTTTCCCAATGGAAAATTCTGTTGAAATCTACCTTTTTCTTGAAGAAAATTTCATTGGAAAACCCTGTTTTCTGATTGGGAAAACAGGGTTTTTTTAAATTTTGACTACCCCTACAAATACAGTTCTACCCTATTTAACTGATCTGAGGGCCTCCTCCATAAAGGGGAACTGTTGCTTTGATCCATTAGGACATTTTTGTCAGGTGATTCTATTCAATCCCTGTTGTTTAGATTGCTGTCTGACCAAGGCTTTCAGTATGGCACTCTTCCAGTAATGGGAACTGTCAACGGGAAATTCAGGATTGGATTTACATCAAACATAAATCTGGTGCTTCAGGTGACTTAAATGGGAAGCTATCAGAACTCAACTTTGTGCAGTGTGTTTACTATTTAGTGAGCTTGAGAATTGGTACAGAATATTAAATGGGATTAATTCAACCCTATTTGTGAATTGTCCATGAGCAGTGTCAAGTTTTCTCAAATATATTCGTTTGGAATTGCTTGTTGAATAATTACTGCTGGTTTGAGCATTTTGTTGCAAGTTTTTGATATCCAAAATTCAGGCTGTGCTGGTTAAACGGCATTTTCCACGTGGTGGTATTAATTCTCTTCTCTAACTGGAAAAGCAGACTGAGGCTGCTGGTGAGAATACTCAATTTTTATGAGGTCAAGTCCCTTCCTGGAAATGTTCTTGACAACCCGCTTACATGCACTGTTTTTTATGAACATTGCTGCCTGTAAACTAGTACACGGCAATGTTTGTAGAAAGCGATCACAGAAGGGGCTGAACATAGTCCAAATGAAAGGCATTATTTGGCTAGAGTAAATCTAGGGAAGGCAGAAGCGATGATGTTAAGTGGAAGGAAATATTTTAAAGAGCTTGTCAATAAGCAGGTATGACCAATGACTGAGGTCGTTCAGCTGCCATTTGTAAAGGTAGTACCCAGTTTTGACACATGTAGACACTCTGATGTATAGGGAGGAATGTCTTTTACCACCTCCAGTTAGTCAGGAGATTGATATCTTCTTTCCAGTTAGCACCCTGGCACTACGATCCACATCTTCCTCTCCTCCAGGCTGGTTATCTGCAACTCTCTTTACATGGGGTTAATACAGGCACCAGAAGCTACAATTTGGGCATCATGAAGTAATCATTTTCTTAAAAATCAAAGGCCAATGTGACTATATCTCTTTGGTGCTCTGAACTCTCCACGGTCACTTTCAAATCAAACTCAGTTCTGATCCTAATCTCTAGGATCTTGTACTGGTTAGAACCTCTCTCTCTCTGACAACCGTGTCATGTTCAGACTCCCAGGAACTACAGGCAGAGCATTCTCAGTGGCAGAACCTGACTGGAAATAAATTAGATTGAGCCCAAAGCTGATATTGATCAGACTGAAATTCTTTGCTAAACCTTTGCTCCAATAACCACCCCTTCATAAGGTCAGCATGTGATGGGGCTGATGAGAGAAGAAAGTAAAGAGAAAGATGGGGAGAAAGGACCAAGTGAGAGAAGGATAGAGAAAGAGAGGAGATGAAATAAGAATATACTGAATGATAGTAATTTGACTTCTGTGGCACTTGGATAACTTGGTGAAAGGGACATTAGAAACACCTAAAACAGAAGAATCAAGACCTTTTTTCAAATATTTGCCACCTCTGATATTTGAAATATAGAGGCCTTGGTAAAACCTGCTGGTGGAGCACTGTGATACTTTTCTATATATGAAAGACTGAAGTGGAGAAGAGAACAAGGGTGGGGGGGAAGGATTGAGCCTAAAGTGAGCCACTTGCACAAATTAATAACAAAATTCAGAACTTTTTTTTTTAAATTCACAAGGTGTTGGACATTAAAGCTGCCCTGGGCCACAGTATCTTACGTGACTGTAACTTGTATGTCAGATAACCTAAGGTCCTATTGACTCTTGTTAGCATTTCAAGGGAATCTTTAGGTAAGGATGGACTGTTCCTGAACCAACTCTCCAAAGAATTTGATGCAAAACTGAATATCAAATATATGTTCCTCAAAAGCTTGTTTCTCTCACCAAAAGAAGTTGGTCCAATAAGATATTACCTCACTCACCACCTATCTCTAATATCCCGGGAGCATCACAGCTACACCACTGCGTATTCCTGATCCAACATTTATATTTGAATAGACATTTATACCAATGCAAAGGAAAATCCCGGTCTCTGCTTTTATAGTTCTATGATTTCCCCTATGTCTACCTGATACACTTGTGGGTACTAATACACCTGCTTTGCAGGATTTTTGTCTTACACCTATATCACTTTTCCTGGGCTCTCTTCCAGTGTACTGACTATGTGCATCAGTAGCTCCAGCACTTGGTGTCTGATTTTTTCCTCCTGCTTGGCATCTTTCTTAATCTCCAGTGTGCCTTTTCCCTAACCCACCACCTTTTCTGAGAGTCCGGTACCCACATCAGTGTGTGTGAAATGGCAGATGTTTTAGTTTTACAAGCCTCATTATTACTAATGTTCTCCAAGTTGCCTCTAGACTATTTTGGTGCTAATTTTCCCACCTAATAATAGGAGACCAACCAGTTCCCAGGTGTGCTGATGAAGGCTGCTTCTTTGTTACTGAGTAACTGTTCAGTTTGTATTTAAAATAATTACTGCTCATAGGTTGCTTTCAAATATTGGTGTGCCGTCTTAGATATTATAAGATCTGAATGCCATATGTGGTTACATCATCTGTCCTGTGTCACATAGAATTTCTGTAGGAATCAAGTATAATGAGAAAAATAGTAAGTATAATAGTCTGTGGAGAACATAAGAATGGCCCTACTGGGTCAGACCAAAAGTCCATCTAGCCCAGTATCTTGTCTCCTGACAGTGACCAAAGCCAGATGCCCCAGAGGGAATGAACCGAACAGGTAATCCTCAAGTGATCCACCCCCTGTTGCCCATTCCCAGCTTCTGGCAAACAGAGGTTAGGTACACTATTCCTGCCCATCCTGGCTAATAGCCATTGATGGACCTATCCTCCATGAATTTATCTAGTTATTTTTTGAACCCTGTTATGGTCTTGGTCTTCATATCTTCTGGCAAGGAGTTCCACAGGTTGGCTGTGTGTTGGGAAGGGACATTGTGATCATCTATGTATAACGCAGGCCATGGGACTTCCCTGACTCAATTCCTGTTTGAAGTGCAACATATCTCCTAGAAAAATATGCAATCTTGATATAAAAATTGCCATTGATGGAGAATTCACCGCAGTCCTTGGTAATTTGTTCCAATGGTTAATCACCCCTACTGTTTACCTTATTTCCAGTCTGAATTTGTACAGCTTCAACTTTCAGCCACTGGATCTTGCTATGCAGACTGAAGAGCCATTATCAAAATTTGTTCTCCATGTAGGTACTTGTAGATTGTAATCAAGTCACCCCTTAATCTTTTCTTTATTAAGATAGACTATAAAAGCAGAATCTGTTTATCTATAAGGTATATTTTTCAATCCTTTAAACACACTCATGGCTTTTCCTTCCAATTTATCAATGTCCTTCTTGAATTGTGGATACCAGAATGAGCCAAAATATTCCAGTAGTAATTGCAAGTGCCAAACAAAGAGTTAACGTGACTTCCCTACTCCTATTCCACATTCCCCTGTTGATACATTCAAGGATTGCATTACTCCTTTTGCCAAAGCACTGCGCTTGGAACTCACGTTAGTTGATAATCCACCATGACTTTTCAGGTCTTTTTCAGAGTCACTGTTCCCAGGATAGAGCCCCTGATCCAGTAAATACAGTTCACATTTGTTGTTCCCAGATGTATCTCCTTAAATGTTCCTAAAATCTCATGCTTCAGGGCTTCAGCTGATCCCCTGCAGGATCCAGGAAGGAATTTTCCCTCCCACCCTACTGCATTGTGGGTGGTGGTGGTGTTTTGTTGCCTTTTACCTTCCTATGAAGCATCAGAAATGATCACAGTTGGAGATAGGACACTGGACCAGGTAAGCCAGTGCACTCAAGTGATACTCAACATTCTCTCTCTCTCTCGCTTTCTCTCCCTCTCAGGTTCTTGGCTGGATGATTCCTGCTCACATGCTAAAGGTCTAACTGATTGACATAGGTGGGGTTGGGAAGGAATTTTCTCCCCAGGTGAGATTGGCTGTGACCATGGGGTTTTTTGCATCCCCTGAATCATGTGGGTGCAGGTCACCCAGATGATCTGGCAAGTATCTCTCACTTAATCAACTCCCTGACATTGCACTTGGGCAGTGGGGCACCTTGGTCCCTCCTATGCTTTGCTTGTGGCACATAATAGGTTAGTCTCCTAAGGGCTGTAATACTTTGGTCTAATTCAGTTGTTGGGTTTGGTGTGTGGGTGTTGGGTGGTGGCCTATGATATACAGGAGATCAGACTAGATGATCTAGGGGTACCTTCTGGCCTCCTTCTGTTTGTTGTATGATACTTAAGACTGGGACAGAGGCTACAAGTTAATTGGGGTAAATAGATCCAGAGTTTAAGCTGGTGTAAAATTACTGATTTAGCCTGAAATCTAGAAGTATGTCACTAAATTAGTTGACATCAGATGATATCTAACATGTCTGTGATGGTTTTTTACTTTGCCAAGTTAGTTCCTCTGTTGCTCAACTACAATCTTTAAGGGTGGTTTTTATATATATTACTTGTCAACTTGTCAGTTCTTGTAACGGATTAGCTCTTCAAAAGGTATGCACTGAATTTCCCGTGGATTTTTCACATTGCACTGAGTGATGATTCCATGTTAATGAAAAATTGAGATTCAATTTCATTTTGTGCCGCATTTGAAGCACAAGTATATTTTTTTTCCTTAAGGCTGTTTATATTTTAACATACATACTTGAATACCAGTCAAATCTGATGTGACCTGTAGCAGATATGATGCAGTCAGCAGAAAGGGTCAAAACTGATACATTAAGTCATATTTTACTATTCATAGGATGGCATTTTAGCTTAGACTGATTTTATGAACATATACACTATTTGCATTCTGCAAGAGATTTTTTTTTGTGCTGATTTGATTTTGGCTTCTAGCAAAGGAGATGCATATTTTTTCTATATCTTATTACGATGACAGCTGGAAAAAATCAATAACTTTAATTATCAATATTTTATAAAGGAAAAAAAGAATCTTTTCAGTTTTAAAACTTTAATTAAAGGAAATTAGAAAATATTTTGTCAAAGGCCAACCCTTGCCATGTTATCTCATTATAGGATATTTTAACCAGGGACAAGACAGGCAGTCAGGGTGTTTATCTGTGGACAGTTGAGTCTTTCACTTGTGGAATCTCTTTATGCATTTCCTGCATACTATCAGGCAACAGTCCTGTAAAATACCTCTTCATATTTGACATTTGAGAATACTGGGGTTATGCATCACAAAAACTGCTTGTGACTATCTTTACAAATCACCATTTATGCCTGACCAGGGGGGACAGCAAAACTTACAAAGAACAGATAATTGGACATTTGACTGTTTTTCAGATTAGCAATTCATCTCCATGACCCCATCTCTAAATAAATAAATAAAATAAAAATCACCATTTACAATAAGATAGGGGACTTAGCACAAAGAATAGCTTAGTGCAAAAAGTATCTTGTATCATATTGGAACCACTGGATCAGTTTCCTTGACTGTTTTGGGGCACACTAAATCTGAGCTACATCATAGCACAGTAACTAAAATAAATCCTTTACTGACTTTCTGAAGTTATAAAGTTATGAAGAGATTCCCCTCCATTACTCATTCCCAACATGTAGGCCTTAGAACCGATGAGGCTTTGACTAGGAGAACATAGATGACATTGGTATGTGCCAGGATGTCTGGTGAATCAATTAAAGCTGTTTTGTTCTGCAGCGGGAGGGGGAGGTAAACTTTTTCAGCAAAAGGTTTTTTTTTGTGTGTTTTTAGTGAAAAATACACAATCAGCAACACTGCAACATTTCACTAGTTCTGTGCTGATTTTACAGAACTGTTTTAGTTGAAAAAACCTTTCAAAATTACAAAGAAATCAAAATGCTTGATTTAACTTTTTTTTTAAATGAAAAAGTTCAATTCAAAATGACTTTTGTTTTGAAGAAGTATCAGAGGAGTAGCCGTGTTAGTCTGGATCTGTAAAAGCAGCAAAGAATCCTGTGGCACCGTATAGACTAACAGACGTTTTGGAGCATGAGCTTTCGTGGGTGAATACCGACGAAGTGGGTATTCACCCACGAAAGCTCATGCTCCAAAACGTCTGTTAGTCTATAAGGTGCCACAGGATTCTTTGCTGTTTTGAAGAAGGTCACTTAAATTATTTTTTTTAATCAAAAATATCTTAATGGTCAAAATCTAAAAGAAATTATTTGATTTTTTTTTGTAGTAATCAAACATTCCAAAACATTTCTTAGTCTATGACTCACAAAATTTTACAAAAACTTTAAGAAAAATTTCATTTTTTGTTTGATCTGAACAGATTTTTGTTATTTTTTGGATTGTCAGCAAACTGAAAAAATCTGTTAGTTGCCCAGCTCTAGTTATGAAATTCGACAGTAAAATGCATATTGGGGTCTGTTCCATTGTTTTTACAAGCTGTTATAGTTTTGACAGGGAATTTATAAATTCTCCAAAAACCAGAAAGATGTCAATCCAAAATTAATTCAGTTTAATTCCAGAAGAGGAGGTCTCAGTAGATACTGGTTCTCGGACCCACTCCCAAAAATGTACTGCCTAGTAAACAGCAAATGGAGTGGGAATTTCTCCTCTGTGTCCTATGTTCATTTTATTTAGTTTCTGAATAGCAGAGCCATTTGCTCCTGTAAATCCAATTACAGTTCAATAAAGATTCACCTCAGTCCATCATGGAAAGCTTTGAAAAATGTTCTGTTTAAAGATAATTCTGCCCATATCTGTTGAAATGCAGACCAAAGGTTTTTCAAAGTTGTTGATGCTGTGTAGTGCCTTTTTCCTCAGACAAGGGCAACCTGTGGTCATTGTCCTTGAGTTAGATCTGACCATGACACAGCAACAGAGACGGTTTAGTTTCTCCCCCTGTGACGGGTTGGATCACAGAAATCCCCTTGGGACTGCCAACTGATGTACCAAGACTATTTCTGCCCCTGCTTTCCCTGCCAGCTTGGAACTCCAGAGCCCTGCCTGGTCATGCCAGACACGCTTGCTGGCCACAAACACAGACCCAGGTCTGAACCATGTCCCACAAACTGCAAGTTTAACTGAAAGCATCTTAAGAAGTGTTCCTGTCTTTAACAGTCAGATGCCCAACTCCCAATGGGGTCCAAACCCCAAATAAATCCGTTTTACCCTGCATAAAGCTTATACAGGGTAAACTCATAAATTGTTTGCCTTCTATAACACTGATAGAGAGAGATGCACAGCTGTTTGCCTCACCCCAGGTATTAATACATACTCTGGGTTAATTAATAAGTGTAAAGTGATTTTATTAAATACAGAAAGTAGGATTTAAGTGGTTCCAAGTAGTAACCGAACAAAATGAATTTCCAAGCGCATAAAACATGCAGGTCTATGCCTAATACAGTAAGAAAACTGAATACAGATAAAACCTCACCCTCAGAGGTGTTCCAGTAAGCTTCCTTTTACAGACTAGTCATCTTTTATTCTGGGTCCAGCAATCACTCACACCCTGTGGTTACTGTCCTTTGTTCCAGTTTCTTTCAGGTAGCCTCTCCACCCCCAAAGGATATCTCTTGAGCCAGTTGAAGACCAAAAGGAGGGGTCTCCCAGGGGTTTAAATAGACTTTCTCTTGTCAGTGGAGACCCCCCTCCTCTCTCCTATGCAAAGTTCAGTTCCAAGATGGAGTTTTGTACTCCCGTGGGCAAGTCACATGTCCATGGAGGACTCAGTTTTTACAGGCAGCAGCCGTTTACATGCTACCTTGAATATCCTCAGGTAGACTTCTTATGTGGATTGGAGCCTTCCAAGATCCATTGTCCATTAAATGTTTCTTGACTGGGCACTTAACTTGCACATTCCTCTCTAAAGAAGCTGACCAAATGCCTTACTAAGACCTACTGAAAATCAAACAAGTATACATCCAATATTCATAACTTCAGGTACAAAAATGATACCTGTATACAAATAGGAGGAATGTATTCAGTAGATCATAGCTTTTACAGAGATATGTTACATGGCATATGTAGCAGAAAACATATTCCAGTTATGTCATATATACATTCATAAACATATTCCCATAAAGTATTATGGGGTGCAATGTCACCCCCCATCCCTTTCCTTTTGTGTTTCTATTGCACTTACTCTTTATTGTCAACCCCATGTGTTCAAAATTAATGAAATTTTAAAAAACAAATGAATTTTGGGTTCTTTTAGCTGTCAATTGTTTGAGCCATTAGGGCTCTTTTTTTTTCTGTTCAAGATTTCCTCCCTAGCAATGGGAGCTAGAATTTATTTTTTTTTAAATGAAACCTGAGAGTCTCCCATAATCACAGAGCTTCAGCTCTGTGAAAAGTATCAAATATCATGAGTCTTGTGACTAGATTTGTGTAAATACATGATTTGTTTTGGTTTAATGGCTGATTTAAAAAAAGGCGGCGGGGGGGGATAATCCAAAACAAATGTGTTTTTAGAATTTTTCAGCAAACCGAAAAATCATTTGAAAAAATCAGGTTTGAGTAAATATTTATTAATATTATTAAATATTATTAAAATTAAACGGACAAATTTTGAAACCAAGTTAGGGGAGCACAGGAGTAAAGAAAGAAAGGGAAGAACGACCCTGAGGAGACAGGGAGAAGAGAGAAATGAGTGATGGAGAGGAGCCTGGAAGGTCGGGGGAATGAGTCTGCAATTCAGGTTGTAACAAACAGCCAATAAACAGAGAGGAGAGAGAAAGCGGGTTCTGATGACATCACCAGAGTCCAATGTTGCCTCATTTCATTGCAGCTGCTCTGGTTCTCCTGGCCCCTGTCAGAGATAAGGGGGGAGTCTCTGTACCCTTGAGAGCTTCTTCCTCCCTGAACCCTTATGACTTGTGTGGGAGAGCGGTGTACATGGGACCATCTGCACTGGACGCAGGTGGTGCCCTAGAGGGGTTCCCTCTGCTTGCTGAGTGATGGGGGATGAATAATTTTAACCAGGACAATCAAGAATATAATTTTTCTAAACGTACAATATTTAGTCATCCTGGGCCAAACACAGCCTAGGGGGAAGCTGGTCCAACTCCACTGTAGGCAATCGATTTCTGAACTGAAAGTCATAAACTTCCATTGGTAATGGCCAAAACCCAGAGGCCAAATTCTGATTTTTGAATATGTGCGCACAGCTCCTTCCTGTGCATCTGAAAGCAAGATTTGGCCTTTACAGTTGAGACTAAAGTACAACGACAGTCTTCACCTTCTAGAAATCTCAATGCAAACATTGCAAAATTCACACCGCTGTGGGCAGTGTTTGAAATTCATGGTCAGTCCCTAATATTTTCTCTCAATTGGGCATAAACTAGTGGCCTTGCTGCTGATTGTTGGATGGAGTGGAGAATTTTTGTTAAAATCTAGTTCAGTGTTTTTGCTTGCATAAGAAGTACCCTCAATAGAATGGAGAATGCATAGAAATTGGAGGCAGAACTGTCATGCATTTCCTTCTTTGCTAGCAGGGCGAAGACATGCTCTCTTCTTTCACAAGCACTGAAATGTCTTTGCATGTCTCCACCTGCATTCTAGGGCATGGGTGCTCTCACCTGTTATGTGGTACAGAAGGAAGAGGAATGTTAGAAGATAGGACAAGATGTGACCTAGAAATATTGGCTTCATGCACAAATTCTGCCATGCTCCTAGGAGGTGCATGCCAAGCAGGCAGCAGCACTAAACAGTGGCTAATACCTTCACACTGGGGAAAAGAGACCATAGAAAGTTACTAGTGAGGAAGTCAGGGTTCAAATCGTTTATCCATTTGGAAACTCTGTCCAAAAGTTAATGCTGACCTCATCAGACTTCCTGAGGGCATGAAACAGTTCAAAATGTAGGCTAAGTGCATAAGATCTTTGGCCTTGTCTCAACCTCTTAGTTATTATTGTAGCACCTAGGAGCTTATAGACCAGGACCCCATTGTGCTAGGCGCTGTACAGACAGAAAAAAAAAGACAGTCCCTGCCTCAAAGAGCTTCTTCTGTACGGACAAGTGGAAGGAAAACAGCCTCAGTTGTTCTTTGAGCATGGGCCTTAAAAAGGGAGGCCGGGGATGGAACTTTCCTTGCCAAAGAAAATTAAAATGTCTTTAACATACAGTATACATCCTAGAGGGATGCAGAAGGAGAGTTCCCTTGTTTACTTTTCATGCTCTGGAATGATTAAGCTTCATGGATTCACTGACATGAAGGGAGGCATTCGTCTCACTTTCAAATCCCTGCAGAACTGCACAATTACTTTGAGACTATTCCCAAGCAGAGCTGTAACAGGGTACTTTAAAGCAGTGCTTTTCAAAGCCGGTCCGCCACTTGTTCAGGGAAAGCCCCTGGCAGTCCGGGCAGGTTTGTTTACTGGCCACGTCCGCAGGTTTGGCCGATTGCGGCTTCCACTGGCTGCAGTTTGCCGCTCCAGGCTAATGGGGGCTGCGGGAAGGGCGGCCAGCACATCCCTCGGCCCACGCCGCTTCCCGCAGCCCCCATTAGCCTGGAGCGGCGAACCGCGCCCAGTGGGAGCCGCGATCGGCTTAACCTGCAGACGTGGCAGGTAAACAAACCAGCTCAGACCGCCAGGGGCTTTCCCTGAACAAGCAGCAGCCCGACTTTGAGAAGCACTGTTTTAAAGTGTGGTCATGCTAAGAAAAGTGACTCTTTACCTATTACATCTCGGTGTTTCGTATTTATTTTCTCTCCATCAATGACTTCCACATCAAATGAAGTCTGTTTTTTTACAATTCAGAACAAGGTTGTCCTAACGGCCAGCATTGCAACTGAAATCTGGTATCCAAGGAATCAAGGTGTGCTTTCTGCTCCATATAGCATTGCCAGCTATCACAAACGGGAAAGATTCAGAATATGAATTTAGCTGGCAGTTAGGCTTAAGACACACGAGAGAGGATAGAATACACCTTGCTCTTGCGGCAGGTTATACTGGCCCTGCACTGTTGATGGGTGGGGGGGGGGGAGGGGAATATTTTTGTTTGCAAGTTATGCAGATGCATGTGTGACTCGGACATGCAGGGTTTGATTCTACCGTTTCCTTGGAGGGGAAAAAAGTAGCTGTAAAATGGAGGGGTATCTCCTTGCATGTGCTCAAGGACTCACTTCTTATACTGTTGCATTTTTGAATGTGCAAGTCTGGCTGTGGGGTGGGCTCCCATATCTTTCTTTTGCCAAGAGTGGCTCATTTTCAACCTATGCCATCCCTATACCTGTGTATGGGTCTCTAAGATGTTTTTTATCTATCTTGTGTTTCTTTCCAAGTATTCTTGAATTGTAACCCAGACATAGCCTGGGGTATGGGCTAGATTCTTTACATGCACGCGCAGAGTTGTAAATAATTCCCCCATTGCATCTGCAAGGCTGCTTTTTGCACAGAAGGGAGTCAACCGTAGAGAGGGCAGGCTGTGTTAACTTACAGCGTGCTCTGTTGGGATTCCAGCAAAGGGAGAGTCGTGTTAGATCCGCTCAGCGCTCCATAGGAATTCTGTGAGTTGGAGCTGTTGTGAGGAGATGCCCAATCACTCTGTGGGCATCCTGGCCATGTCGTCTTGCCACTGACTTTTTGGGCAGCATTGAACCTTCCAGCCCTGAGGCATCAGGGAACTTGTCGTTTCTGCCATTGCACCTCTCTGTAACGATGGGCTAGTTGGGAACTAGATGGGCTAGCTACCGAGACAACCAAGATGTGGGTCTCAGGGTACGTCCAGACTACCTGCCGTATCGGCGGGTAGCAATCGATTTTTTCGGGGATCGATATATCGCTTCTCATCTAGACGCTATATATCGATCCCCAAACGCACTCCCGTCGACTCCGGAACTCCACCGGAGCGAGCGGCGGTAGCGGAGTCGACACGGGGAGGCGCAGACGTCGATCGCGCGCCGTGAGGACCTGAGGTAAATCGATCTAAGATACTTCGACTTCAGCTATGCTATTCATGTAGCTGAAGTTGCGTATCTTAGATTGATACCCCCCCCAGTGTAGACCAGCCCTCAGTGTCTGTTTGCCTGATGCTGCAATCACAAATTCCGTATAACCCATAAATGCCATATGCCTTTCCAACATATGTTGCAACCTTATGCAATTACTGTGAGATTTTCAGCACTTTGTGGCATTATCATATGTAGCAGGCAGTTCACTGAACTAAAGGCCTATCCCAACCTGGCATCCATAGGTTGAAAAGCCAGAGCATAACATGGTGGCATGCTTCTCACTTTCCTGAGAGAAATGCTGCATGTCACAAACAATACTGCTGTCTCCTTGCACAATCTGTACAAGTGACTTCTATTGAAGAGTTGTCATATGTGAGTTTCTGCAACCGCTACAGGTGACATATTGCACCATCTACTTGGTTTTAGGTGATACTTGAAATAGTTAATAAGTGAATATTATTCGTTCACTCATGCTGTGGATGAAGAAAGCTAAGTACAGTACAACCCTGGATAACTCTTCCAGGGGGCTACTGGATTTAGCCAACTTGATAGTGTTCAAAGCCCATGTGGGAGCTGGGGAAAAGGAGGAAAATCTGGATGAGGGCTCCAAGAAGTTCTAGACATATAGTGATTTTGAGGAGTAAGCCTAAAACAGCTATACAGAGAAGACAGAGTCAGAATTAACGACCATCAAATGCGCAGACTGTTCCCTTTTTATACAGATCGCTGCACTAACACATTGCCATTTTGCAACATTACAGTCAAAATGGCTTATTTACTCATATTTTGAATGGTGTTTTGGCCAGCATATCATAAAGAAAAACACCAAGTCTATGGTATCTGTATCTAAAATTAAAAAAATACTCACCAAGCAATAATGTGGTGATGTCTTCCTAACACTTAATATTTTTTCAATAGTTGTCATAATTGCATTTTTAATGATTCACAAGAATGTTGTACATAATTTTGTGAATCCAATTTATTGGACAAAATTGAAAAGAAGTCACCATGTAACGAAAAGAAATGGTGGCTAATACAATTCATAGGAAGCAATCCTCATTTCACAGTGGGTAAAATTATAATAAGCACTGAAGCTGACTTTTGAGAATGAGAATTAAGCACAAACAAAAAAAGTCTGTGCAGAAAATAGAGGATTATTTTATGTGTTAAGCTTTGCTGCCCTGGCTCAAGTATAGATCTATAATCTCCTTGCCAACATATGGGAGCTTGCTGTATCTCGTTGGCTGTTTTTTGACTTTTTTTTTTTTAATAATTTCTCTCTCTTCCCCCCTTCTGTGTATTTTTTTTATAATATTTATGAAAATCTTTTCTGCCATCGTGTCTCCGCCTCCTTAAATTCTGTTTATCTTTCCTTCGGCTGCAGAGTCTAGTTAGTGAGCTTATTAATTACCATGATAGGTTCATTGAAGTGAGCACCTCATTTATGGGAACCTCCTGGGGATTCTAGCAAATATACACATACTCATTAGACAGAATGTTTTCCACTCATATATCAGCATTTTGATGATAAACACTTTATGAGGTTGTGGTGGATGGTGCAAATTTAAATGCTAGAACTAATGCCGAGGCCAAGGTTTTCTGTGGAAGTCAGTATAGTTATTACCTGTGCTGTTTGTCATCAAACATGCATGAAAGCAATTCACTATATATTTTTTCTGTGTCGATGGGTATGTTGAAGAAATCATCCTCTTATCTCTTCCTAGTCCACACTGCTCACCCAGTCCTCGTCCAGTATTTGTTGCAAGTTAAAATGTGCAGGATGTGGTATGTAATATGGTTGCCAATTTGTTCACTTTGCAATAAGAGCATGATATAGTAGTTGAATTGACTTGACATGATTACTCTGCAGTTTAACCCAACATAAGCAGAAACTTCAAACTTCAAACAAAACTAATTAAACATGTGGTCTGTGGCTAGTTTTAAAGTTCTAATTAATTGGCAAAGGTAACGTAGTGTTTTTCTAGTCCATTATATATTCAAACAAACTTGGAGGAAGAGGAAGGAGTGGGAAAAGATGTCTTGGAGCAAGGGAATCATTCTGACACAAAATGAATAATGACTTACAGCTAAGAATTTCAAAGCACCATGGAAATGTTAGTCAATTAATAAGGTCTCACAACACTGGTGGTCGTATGCCCATTTTATAGATTCTGTGGCATTGTTATATTAAGTGATTCGTTTCATATTACACATCAAGTCTGTTGGAGAGCTAGGAATATGACCTGGAGATCTGGCTAGCCTCTGACAACTTCCATGGGAGAGAATGTCATCCAGTAGTAATATGTAATGTTCCATTACAGTTAGGATATTGCTGAAACAATTTGGCTAATCCGTAATGGAGATTTCTACAGAAAGTATCAATGAGTAAACCTCCCACTTCCCGTCAAAGGAAACAATCTCAGGGAAGTTTCTGTCAGAGATAGGGATGGTATCTCCATTGGTCAAAGTTTCAGGGCCATAATTTCTTATTTTAATGATCAGCAGAGCTACAGAGTTGACCACAGACTGAACTGCAGCAATAGAGAAACCCGTCTTAATGGTTTACAGGTATGGGTATTGGGACTGCTGCGTCACATCATGAACCAACCCCTTTAAACCACATATTAATAAACAGCGAACACAAGGTGAAAAATTCCTCATAGGTTCAGTAATTGGAAGCTGCATCCTGTCCATGTTGTAAATGGTGACAGGACACCTATATTGACTATCTGTGAAGGCACTGACGGTTGAGTATATTGTATGTAAAATATTTTACTTTCTTGTGATCTACACTTGTTAACTAGCTAGTTCTGCCAATTTATTTATTTATTTTTTGTTGAACAATCTGAGTGTGATTCCTGAGAGTATTTTGAACCCTCACTTATACTGCCATGATTTACTGTCTGTTCACGGTCTCTCTCTGATGCCTGTTTTTTTCAGGGTTAAATGGAAAGTAATTCCACAAGCTCTCCTTTTCTGAATAACAAATAGTTACAGCCACCTTATTTCAGTAGCACTCAAGGGCCCTGTAAAGATGCATAGGAAGAGACGTTGCCTCCCCTGAAGATCTTAGTTTGAGGTCTGGATCCTCCAAACATGTAGGGTACATCTACACTGCAGCTGGGAGTGAGCCTCCCTGCCCAGGTAGACAGACTCATGCTCGCAGGCGTAAGATAGATTGTTAAAATCCAGTGTGGAGGTTGTGGCACTGGTGGAGGCATGGGTGAGCCACCCGAGTTCAGACCCCAGTCTGTAATTTGCAGACAAATATCCTTACACACCCAAGTAGCCTTATGCACGTGAGTAGTCATTTTAACTCAAGTGTTTGCAAGACCATGACCTTTATAGAAAAGACATAAAATTGGAGGGGGGAGGGATAAAACAAGCAGAGACCTGGATAGTGGGCCTTCATGCTGCAACAGGCTCTAAGTGCTAGGGTGATGCCTTGCACACATGGTGTTAGTTTCTTTGTGTATTTTTTTAATGGCTATATTAATTTCCTTTAAACAATCCCTCCGCTAGCCATTGTTAGTCTCTTAGTCTCTGTGATCACTACTTAATATGCATAGGTACTTTTAACCTACTTATTGATTTATTCCTATTATTTTGTTAATTAACCTGTGCCTAATATCACATTTTGTTCATTAGCATTTTTTTAAGTTGCCTGTTTTCCCCCCACCCCATTGTTTTAGGCCCTGATTTGGTATGTATGTCAGCACATGCCTAACTTTAACTCATTGACTTCAATGAGACCACTCTGCTTAAAATTAGGCACACGCAGAAATAACTTAGAGAATTTTTTTTAAAAGGGTTAACACTGACCTACTAACCTTTTTTCCTTTTCTCTTAATCCTTGCCTACTGTTTGCTTATTTCCTGTGTGTTTATATATGTATATTTTAAAAAAATCCTTGCCCTTAGCAATGAACTAGTTCTACCTAGAATTAGTGTGTGCCCTTGAAATGACATTGTATTTTATATATGAATGGAAATCCTATTTGACATACATGACAAAATGCTATTGACACATCTTACCCACTGTTGTCCAGATGGGTAGAGACACTGTGAGTGAGGTGAGTTTCCAGATTACCAGATCTTCCCTGAGAACAGATTGTTTACTGATAGATGACCAGTGCTGCTCCGTAGATTTGCTCAGATGCCAGTTTCACACCAGGATATCAAGTATATTGTAACTGTTTCTCCGTTCAAAATGATACGATCCCTCTCTTAAAGCAAACCTGTCCCATGTCTACCTGGCTCATAAGTAGACTGTATTGGAGGTATTGGAGACTGTTCTGCGTAGCAACTATTTGTATGGAAAAACGAACCAGGCTAATTAGGGCAGCATAAATATGCCATTATGCATAAAGCAAACCTTTTTTCTAATTTTTCCTTGTATTGGTACAGTATAATGTCAGTTTTGTAAATGTTAAAAGGCTGACTGCTGTGAGATGAGTATTCACCTCTACAATTAAGGCTCATGTTTTTCCCACCATGGTGGTCCTTGTTAGCTCCCTTTTAGGGTCAGGGCCAGGATCTAAAGAATTCAGAATTTATTTTTCACAAGGTTAAAGAGCTTTCGAGGAAACCATTTTTCTTTGTCACTTTCCACAATATTTTATTATCTTGAAAACATGACCTTAGTTTCCTTAAAAAAAAAAAAAGAACTTTCCACGCTGGGGAAGTCTGCCCATTGTTAAGATTACAACATGTATGTTTGTCTTCCACACATTTTTTTACATCTATTTTGTTTTGGTAATCAGTACCAAAGGTTTGGAAACCAGCCCTTAAAGAAGGTGCTTTCCTCGCAGCCCAGCCTTTAGTCCTGTTTGTTCCTTCTGTGAAATTATAATGCCGAATTTGTTGCAGCATAGCGTCATTGCTTCTAAAGAGATCATGATGCTATAAGCAGAGGATGTGACTTCGTTGTCAAGCACAAGAAAACTGGGCTGTGAAAGCAAAAGTCCACTGCTGTTGAATCATTGCTAAGAGAACACGGCAAAATACAGGACAGGGGAAATTATTTCCACATAAATTTTTTTTCTTGGTTTTTGATCCTCTTTAAGGGCTCAGTTTTGTTGTCCTTAGGACAAGCATCCACTAGGTTCTGATTTTGGTTGGGCTGGTGTAAATCTGGAAGCAACTCCACTGACTTGAGGAGTTATTCTGCATATACACAAGCTGTAAATGATATCAGAATCTGGCCTGCTGTTTTTAATAGAAGAGTTGCTGGAGTAGAGACTACAAGACTAGGCCTTAATAGGGGGAGGAAGTGATCTCTAGAAGAAAGAGCACTGGACGGGGACTCAGGAGACCTGGGTTCTATTTCCGGCACTCACTGACCTGCTGGGTGACTATTGAGAAGCTCTTTCACCGCTCTGTGCCTCAGTTTCCCTACATGCAAAATGGGGATAACAATACTGATCTCCTTTGTAAAGTATTTTGAGATCTACTGATGTAAAGAATTATTAAGATTGATACATAAGAATTATTATTAGAAACATATAAGAACTGTTATTACTACAGTGGTTGATCTGCTCCCATTGTTTATATCATAACTCTCATCTGTGGCATCATAACTGGTTGACATGGAAATGTGTTACACAAATTGAGGGATATTACATGGGAGATGATGAACCCTGATTCAGTTTTCATGCATTTTTCTTTTAAAATGAGCAGAGGATCAGGGAAATAATGAAGTGTATGATATTGAAACAGATGTATGCTTTATAAGCCTTATAGGACTGTGATTTTTATCACCTTAGTGGAACTCATTTGATTTAATTGGAGTCACTTCTAATTTATACCAGTGTATGTGAGATCAGAATGAGGCCCAGGAGGTTTTCAGACTTTTCCATAAAATGAAGGCTGTGCCTGCACTGCAATTGGGAGGTCTGATTGCACCAAGTGTAGACATACCCCAGATAGCTTTGATCTAACTAGATGAGTGGTTCCCAAACTTGGTCCGCCGCTTGTGCAGGGAAAGCCCCTGATGGGCCGGGCCGGTTTGTTTACCCGCCGCGTCCGCAGGTTCAGCCGATCGTGGCTCCCAGTGGCCGCGCTTCGCTGCTCCAGGCCAATCGGAGCTGCTGGAAGTGGTGACCAGTACGTCCCTTGGTCCGCTTGTCCCTACTACTTGTCCCTACTACTGACTTTAGTAGGACTTTGGGATGAACAAAAACGCTGGATTTGGACCTTCAAGTAGCGAAGATTTTTCATTCTGTGACAACTCCAGACCTGATGGGGCACTTTTAGTAGCAAGCAGACTGGGCTGGCCTTAAACTACCAAGTACCATCTGAAAATGTAGAAATCCAATGATCGTTCTAGGGCTGCCCTTTTGATGTTTTCAATTGGAGGTATGATTTTGGAACCATGGCGTAGCGAACACTTCAACCTACTCTCATTTCAAACATCTGTCTAATGAGAGTTTTCCGCAAGAGTCCCTGTTTTAAAAATAGGCCATAATGAGTGTGATAAAACCTGCCTTAGCATTCAAAACTAACTTGTTTTCATGGTTTAATTGAAAATGCTCTGGATACTTTAATAAGCATACACCATAGCTGACTAAAACAAACACACACAAACCCAATCAAAAATCCTAGTTCAAATGACCATGAATTTCTTCATTTTAAAAACTCTTATTTGGCATTTTTCGTCATGTTTTCCAAATAATAAACTGTATATTATATATATTTTTCTTAACACCTGATGAGAGAGCTCTAATATACCTTTTATATTTAGCCTTCTGGTGAATTATTTCTCAATAGACTATAATGTATTTTAACCATGTTTTCCCAAAAGCCTGGCAAACACTAGAGATCCATTTTCTTGCTTGTTTATACTGTTTGCTGGATTATTATGAACTAAATGGTTGGGAATAGAGCAGCTGACCTTGTCACATGTGGTTTATTACAGAGATTTATCATGGAAATCTTTATAGTGGACTTTGGAGCTAGTGAAATACTCAGTTCCACTACAAAATTTCCAGTAGCAGGAAGAGTTAGCAAGATGCTCATTGTGCAGTGAACAATAGGTAGCTTTCTAAAAGCCAGCTGAATCCTGAGACCTCTACTCTTGGCTCAATACAATGGATGTCATGTAAATATGTGACTGGTCAAGAGGGTGCCTGTAGTGAGGCGATGACTCACCGGCACGGCGCCTCCTGCTGGTCGTCTTGGGAATTAGTTCTTCAGCGTACAGAGCGCCCCTACTGGCTGGTATCTCACCTGCTGTTGGCACCCATGTCCCTCCGGGGCATCTCTACATCAGGGTTCAGCCCCTGGCAGTAACCCACAATCTGGGTCTCCCCTCCCAGGGGAACCCCCAACCCTCTATCCCCACCTTGCCTCAGTGGCTACTGCCAGTCCTCATCTAGCCCCCACTCACTGGGGCAAACTGCAGTCTGTAAACCACTCATCACTGGCAAGGAGGGTTTGGACCTGCTGCCTTTTCCCAACCCTGGGCTGCACCTCTGCAACCCCAGTACCTGCTTTGGGCTTTCATCAAGGCCTCAGCCTGTGAAGTTGCCAGGCTGGAGCCCCCCAGCACCTTTGCCCTTCCCCAGCCCTGCTCAGCCTCAGGTACCTTTCTCTCCCAGGCAACCCAGTGAGAGAGAGACTTTGAGTTCCTGGCTCACAGCCCTTTTATTGGGCCAGCTGTGGCCTGATTGGGGCGTGGCCCCAGCTGCACTGTTCCCCCAATCAGCTTAGCCTTTTCTCTCAGCCCAGGCCCTCTCGAAGAGCTGGCTTTTAACCCTTTCTTAGCTGGAGCGGGGTGACTGCCCTGCTCCAGTGCTCCATGGGTCACATTCTCTACAACTGGCTATCTTTGGGCTTCCTGCTCTGACATCTTTAAGTGGCACTCTGTGCTTTTCCTCCATAGACACTGTGAGTGTCCTAATGGAGTAAATTGTTCAGAGCAGTAAGCTCACCTGAATGAAACTTCTACAGACCTCATCAAAATCCTGGTGGTTATTGATTTGAATTTTGAGTGTAGGTTCAGCCTGATTCCAGTTTTAAATCCAAGGCAGTTCACCCATCTTTAGAAACAACCCCACCACTACCCTTCTTCTGCTCAGGTGAAGACTGATGCTAGTTTCTCACCCGAAAACACTGCAGATCACTATGGGATCGGCCACCACCATTTTACTGTGCTGCCACGGTTCCAACAAAATGGTAGCGCAGCAAAGAAGCACCATATCCTCCTACCCTCTCCTGGTGTCCACTGTACTGTCCCAAATCCTTTCTCTGCATACAAAAATTTCTAAAAGAGGAGAGATGCAAATGAAAGACATAAATGTTGGCATAAGACAAAATTGCCAAAATGAGCATTACAATGGAGCAAATGTCTTCTTACATTTTCTCTGAAATGTTTTTCCCTTTCAGGAGAATTGTAAAACTCCTGGTTCTTAGTTTATGATCTTCCTGGCAGTGGAAGGGTTGGTGGGGAAAATGTTTGTCAGAGATTGCATGTATGTCATGTCAGACTGGGGTGTAGCTATGTATCTATTAAATACACTGGGGGAAAAAAATCAAGTTACTAAATGGCACAGGCATGTGTTACAGCTGCCCTGGGGCAGTATTGCACTTACTTTGCCGCCTTTTTCAAAATATCTCGGTTGTCCTCCCAGGTGAAGAAGTGCATTTGCTCTTTACGTCAGAATGCACCCCTGGTTTTGCCCTGTCGTCTTGGCTTTGGCACTCCCCAGGAGGGTCATACACAGGGTACAACAGAATAGCCAGTAATAAGCAGCAAGCAGGAGAGAGGAGAAATGTTCAAGCAATGTCAGACTTTCTCCATGCAGACAGCGGGTGTAACAAAGCAGATTAATGGGGAAATACCCATCAGCAGTATAGCAGTTAGGGCTTTTTTCCTTTTACACGCACACTTCCAACACCAGCTGAGCTATTTGCACTCTCTGCTCCAACCCTGTTAGCTGAGAGAATGAGCAAGAGAGAATGGACAAGGAGAAGGAAAGATAAGGACATGGTAACGGTGGGGTTTGTGTTCTCCTCTGACAAGCTGGAAAGCAAAACTGACTGCACAGAGAAAGACATATTTTTACAGTGGTTGACCCATAACACTGTCTGGGAGGAGAGGAGGAAATTCAATGGGCAAAGCATGACTTAGTATGTGTAACAACTGAGGGGGGATCTGAGCAGCAACTCCTGCTATCAGAAGTCCATGCCACATATGGAAGAGAATTTATTAACAGCTAGGTGTCACAATCCATTTCCTATGTGCTAAATTGGACTTGATGAAAGGTGGTCAAGGAGGATCCAATTACTGCCAAGGCTTTGCTGTTTTTTAACAGTATTTTTCTAGCAAATGCATTACATGGTTCTTTAGTCAGCTGATTTCACACACAACCCAGCAACGGTGGCACCTCTAGCCATGTGCCTGTCTTACATCTACTTATTTGTTGCACTGCTGCTTAATTTTCAAACATAATGCCTTCCATAGCTTGGGTCAGATATGATGGCATATTGCATTGCCCATTTTTGCATTGTAAACATTCTTAGCAAGGGTCTGCTGTACTTGTGTGGAGATTTTCTGTCCCAGCCATCAGCCCTAGGCTTGTATTGCTGACCCCCTGGTCTGTTGCTAGTTTTAGGATCCTCTCCTGAAACTCGATACTCTTTCTCCAGTTACACTTATACTGCAGACTAAGAGCATAAGAACGGCCATACTGGGTCAAACCAATGGACCATCTAGCCCAATGTCCTGTTTTCCAACCATGACCGGCACCAGCTGCATCAGAGGGAATGAACAGAATAGAGCAAGTATTAAGTTATCCTTACTCTGTCATACAGTCCGTGCTTGTGGCAGGGAGACTGTAATTCCCATGTGTTTTCTCTCTCCTTTGCAGATATATGAAAATCACACCAGAAACCACAAGTGAGATCTTTCTCACACTCTCCTTCACGCTAACATAGTTGCCTCTGATTCTCCAGCTCTGGTATTGATGTAAACGGGAGTTACTGGGAAGGAAAAATTCATATTCTATAGCAGAAAAATTGAGCCTAGTAAGGATCCAAGGTTGTTTTCGAGCTCTGAGCTTAATTGCAGGTTAATGATGGCCTGGCTTGCCATTTGTCAGTTGTCCCTTTCCTGCAGCAAGGGATATATTTTCAGCAGAGAGTGATGCTCATAACTCCCCCTATTACTCTGTTGAAATGTTACCAATAAAGGCTGAGAGATTGCAAATGTCATGCACAAAGCCCAAGATGACAATCCACCGGTGAATACTGAAATGATTTGAACTAGTGAACTCCAGTTAAAACTGTTAATTGATTTTTTTTTTTTATGTTTAATATAACTCGATCTATTTTAGTACTCAGGAAGCTGTGACACTGACGGCGCTAACTAGAGTCCGATTGTATGCAGGCCAGTGCAATGCGAGCTACCTGACCCGGCTTTGCCAATAAATCAGTTCTGGCCTACAGTACTTGGCTGCTAAAATAACACACATTTATCAGCAACAGAGATTCTTTTTAAAAGAATTATTTAAGTGACCTTTAGGCTCAGAGTGTTTAGACCAGGAACAGAGCCTTTCCGTTGTAGGTTTCTGGTTCAAATTCACTCCGGATGATACTGACCTGAAGCTGTTACTGCCTGATAGGCAGTGGACTATTGAAATAAGTTTGTTGGCCTCACTCTAGTCAGGGCCGGCTCCAGACCCCAGCGTGCCAAGCGCGCACTTGGGGCAGCCTGCCGCGGGAGGGCGGCAGGCGGCTCCGGTGGACCACCCGCAGGCATGCCAGCAGAGGGTCCGCTGGTCCCGCAGCTTCAGTGGAGCATCCGCAGGCGTGCCTGTGGGAGCCTCAGGACCAGCGGACCCTCCGCAGGCACGTCTGCAGGAGGTCCACCGGAGCCGCGGGACCGGCGACCGCCAGAGCGCCCCCCGTGGCGTGCCGCCCTGCTTGGGGCGGTGCAATTCCTAGAGCCGCCCCTGACTCTAGTTCCCAGTACACAAGTGTGCACATCTTCAAATCCACCACAAAAGTTGGCACTAATTCCAAAGCTTGTTAGCAATCTCAGCAGATGGGTCAAGGATTGCAGTAGAGAGTCAAGGAGAGAAACATACCCTCTGATCCCTCATGGTGGTCCCTTTAGGTCAGAGTTAAGTACATTGGCAGGGCAGTACTGTTTGTGGAGAAATGTGTCCTGTTGCTCCCAGCCATTCGTTCTGTGGATAACCAGAAACCTTCCAGTGCTGCCAGTTGGGTACGTCTGAGTATTGAAGTCGCACAACATTTTAAAAAAGGGGTTTGATGCATCTGCAGACATTGTTACCTCTTTATCCCACCTTGAGACTGTAAAATTCATTGCCTCAAGTTATAAACCAGTGTTACCAAGTGAGTGGGGCCATTGGAGCCGGGTAGCTAACCTGATTGGTGGCAGAACTGTTGACACTTCAGTGCTACAAATCACCAAACTTCAAGCTCAACCTACTACCTTGAACTACAGAATGATTTTTTGATTCTGGTTAACCCTGAACAGTGCTACGATTCCCTTTGTCTGCCTAACTAAGGGGTTCATATTACCATCAATCACCGTAGTATCTGAATGCCTTCCACGTAAAATCAATAGCAATAGCTAAGTCCTTAATGGACTTCATGGAGTCTCTTGCATGTCATCCTCTTTGGATAAAAATACTGCGTGAGGAAGGATTGTGTTTTTGTTTTTATTTCTGTGTGTGTATAGCGGCTGGGAGATACCAAGGGTGTCAGTGTTGGTAGCGCTTAATTTGTAATGAAAGAGGTGCTGGGGCTCAAGCAATTCCGTTTTACTTTCATAACGGACACAGCAAGCCCAGAGGTGTCGGGGCTGTGAACTATCGAGCCTAGAGGTGCCAGGGTTGAGCCCTGGCAAGTCCCAGCACAAATTAAGCACTGAGTGTTAGTCTTTGAAAATGTATTGCCATCATAAGAAAGAGGAAGGTTTTGCAGTGTTCCCTAAAGATGGTCAGACTCTCTGCAATCAAGGCTGAGGTTGGGCACCTGAGGTTGATTTCTTTGAAAATTCCAGCCCAAGAGATGAAAGAGGCTGTCACTCACCATTCCCTATTCAAAACTGTGCTGGAGCCATCATCCTTAGTCTTCCTTATTTCCTTAAACTGGAAGCATGGAGTGTGCTGAACCCTTTCCACTCCCTTCTGCTTCTTGGAGGAAGAAAGAAAGAAAGAAAGAGAAGAATCTTTCAGCTCTGGACAAAAAAATCTTGTAACCAAGGCTGAAAAAGCTTTCCACAGGCTGGTGTCCCAGCCCCAAGTGGGCAATAAAGCCTTTTCTCCCCTCCATCGCCACCAGAGCCCTTCTGTTCCATTCTTTTAGTGCAGCTACATGGGAATAGTATAAAAGAAGAAAATATCTGTAAAGGGAACATGTAGAAATATATGAAAATAAACATGAGCTAGCATTCATTATACAGGAAGGTATGTTCATAGGAAGATTAATTGCATAGGAACCCAAAAGCATCTGTAGGGATTTCTTTGGTGTTGTAGCCCATCAAAGTTATTTGTACATTTTAGTTCTCCAGTACCATGCGGCATAGAGTTCTGAAGTCTTAACAATATAATCAGTGCACCTTTGCCACCAAGTGAGTGAATGAGTCTGCCTATCTTTCAAATGTCATGCCCATTACTGTCGAATCTGAGCCCCTTGGGGCCCAACCCTGCAGTCCTCACTCTGGCAAAACTCCCATTGGTTTCCCTTGGAATCTACAGTGGGATCAGGCTTTTATTTTAGAGCAACCATATTTGACAGCTAGCTGCCTGCTTGAGAGAGGAGCTCCATTCGCTGTTTGGATCTGAAGTGTCCTTTTTCCTTTGTAAGATGACTTCTTTCTATATTTTCAGTCGTGAGTTGCTTTTCGTTTTGTTTTTTCTTTTGGAGGAGGGTTTATGTCCTGAATACTGCAAGGTAAATCCCTGACTTTAATGGGACTACTCACATGGTGAAAGTTAGGCATTTGTTTAAGTACTTGGTGCTAGGGACCTATATGAGGTGGCATATCATTAAATGGACATACAAACTGATTCATTTGTATCTTTGTATCCAGAAATGCTATTCAAAAACCCTTTGCCTCTTTACAGTACCAGAACACACACATAGAAGTAGCCAATGATACATTATTTTTCATTACACTTGTGGGATATTTTTTTTCCAACCATGTTTATTTAGTAGGGATCTTGACACTTCTACTATTATGCTTGCTTTAAAATATAAACCTTTAATGGTGCAAGCAGATTACCAGAGAAGCTTGTGGTAATTTATAGCACAAAATTTACAATGGAGTCTGTGAAAGTATTTTTCTGAGCTGGCTTCTCTAAATGATATGATCATCGTCTTTACCAAAGTGAAGTTTTGGCCCCTTCATCTTTCAGCATGGTTTAAAAAAAAAGGACTGCCATAAAACCTGCATTGAATTATTAACTTGCCAGGGAAATCATTTGGAAGGAAAAACTCTTTGGACTTATGTTGGAATTTGCTAGCAATACTCTGCACTTTCCAAACTTCTTTCATCTGAGGATCTCAATATGCACTACAAACACCTAGAATAAACAGAGGTATAGACACATTAAGCGCCTGGTTCCACAATGCTGAAGCCAATGGGAGTTTGGCCTGAAGAAGACCTCAACCAGGATTTTCAAAAGTGATCAGTGATCTTGGGTGCCTCAACTTTTGAGAGTCCAAATAGAGATCCTTAAAGTGTCCTCTTCAAGAAGTGGTGAGCATCCACCCTCTGAAAATCGGGCTTCTTTTAAGATGTCTCATTGTGGGTAGCTAAACCTTGAGGCACACGCAGTCACTACTGAAAATCTTGACCCAAGTGACTTGACCAAAGAACACAGTCAATATCCTAGCCAAGAGCAAGACACAAGTCCTGAATCCCAGTCTCTTGCTCAGAGGATGAGTTGTGGTCAAACTTCTGCTGCCTTAAGAAAATCAAGGTACAGATAAAAGTTGAAATAGTAGCATGGGCCATTTACCATAACTGTATCTCTTAGTTCAGTCAGCAGCATTGGAAAGTCAGTGTTACATTAACCTTAAAACAATATGTTTGTTCTCAAGAGAGATGGAAATTGAGCAATCTGAGTTTTCTAGTTTTATTCAATTGCTTTCAGCCCTTGTATAAAAGTGACCTCTTGGTGAGGATTTTTTTTACCCTTGTTTTCCCAAAGGGAGTGCGTATACATTTCAGCAGGTTTTTTCTTTTGTTTCAGTATCAAGCTTAATACAAAGTATGTCAATTCAAAAATGAAAGTAGTATTTTCAGAAGGAATTTCAGTATTCGGGTAGGAAATTCTACTTGATTCTGTTGATAATTCTTGTGGAGTTCTACATTGATACCATGTCAGCAATAACCCCTAAACGTTTTCCAGCAGATCAGTAGCCAAAACATATTCATTTAGTCTTGACAGCAGTGCTGAAAGTTCACTGCCCAAGATATAGATTACTTCCCCGATATTCCTTGAGTTACATCAAAGCAATCTAATTGGCAAAAATACACTCTGTTTTAACACCTGGATTAGTGAAGGCCTTTGTCTCCTATTTATAAAAGATAAAAGAGGATTTGAGCTTTTATAAACTAAATACAGATTACAGGACAAAGAGACCTTTCACTGTAAACAGATGAAACATGTAGTACGCTCTTCCCTGTTACACAAAATATAATCAATTTTAGCTAATAGCTTTGGCGGCTGCCTTCCAGAACTTGTTCTATTCCTTTCTTGCATCTTTCACACTCTAAGTGAATTGAAGCATTTGCAAAGAGCTTGGTATCAAGTCACAGAAACCAGCAAAATAATTTTGGAGAAATTAAAGGATTGGAGGGGGAAGTCTTTTTTATTTTCCAATTGAACCAGTGTCCAGGTCATATTACATTCTACAAGTTTATCCTCTAAACGGTACAGTATTTCTAACTGTTACTGTTGTTTATCATATTGTGGGGGGAAATGTTGTTGCTGTCTAGTGTTAAATAGTTGCCATGTTTCAGCCCAACTAATGCTATTTTTTTTCTAGATTCTGTCTGAAGGTGAAAAACAAAAATGTATAAATATACCATTAAAGTAAAGTCAGGGATTGTGTGTGTAAAAACAGGGCTCAGACCAGATCTTTAATAAAGTAAAACTTCCGTTGTTCTGTCTCTCAGTGGATTGTATGATCAATGTCATTGATCTAAATTTGGATAAAAAGTCAACCAGTTTGCTTGAATTGCTGTGGTATGGCCTTGTGGTTAAAGCACAGGATCTGGGCCTCAAGAGATCTGATTCCCAGCTCTGCCATGCACTCATTGTTTGACTTTGGCAACTCATTTAATCTCTGTCTCAGTTTTGTATGTGGAAGGTACTCAGATGGTGTGGTGAGTGGCAGTATAAAACCTTAAAAGAGATGTACAGACAGTAGGGCTATCAAGTGATTAAAAAGACTAAATATTTAAATTAACCATGCAATTAAACAATAATAGAATACCATTCATTTAAATATTTTTGGATGTTTCCACATTTTCAAATATATTGATTTCAATTACAACACATAAGAACGTATGAATGGCCCTACTGGTCCATCTAGCCCAGTATCCTGTCTTCTGACAGTGGCCAATTCCAGGTGCCCCAGAGGGAATGGACAGAACAGGTAATCATCAAGTGATCTATCCCCTGTTGCTCATTCCCAGCTTGTGGCAAACACAGAATATGAAAAGCGAGAGTCCTGTGGCACCTTTATAGACTAGCAGAAGTATTGGAGCATAAGCTTTCATAGGTGAATACCCACTTCATTAGACGCAACGAAAGCTTCTGCTCCAATATTTCTGTTAGTCTATAAAGGTGCCACAGGACTCTTAGTCTGGATCTGTAAAAAGCAACAAACACGGCTACCCCTCTGATACTTGACAGAATATGAAATGTACATGTGCTCACTTTATTTTTATTCTAAATATTTGCACTGTAAAAAACAAAAGAAATAGCATTTTCAATTCACCTAATACAAGCACTGTAGTACAATCTCTTTATCATGAAAGTTGAACTTACAAATGTAGAATCCTGTGTTTTTTTTAAAAAAAAGGCATTAAAAATAAAACATAAAAATTTAGAGTCTACAAGTCCACTCGGTCCTATTTCTTGTTAAGCCAATTGCTCAGACAAACAAGTTTGTTTACATTTGCAGGATATAATGCTGCCTGCTTCTTGTCCACATTTCACCTGAAAGTGGGAACAGCTGTTCGCAGGGTACTGTTGTATCTGGTGTCACAAGATATTTATATGCCAGATGCGCTAATGATTCATATGTCCTTTCATGATTCAACCATCATTCCAGAGGAAATGCGTCTATGCTGATGACGAGTTCTGCTCGATAACAATCCAGAGCAGAGCGGACTATTCATTTTCATCATCTGAGTCAGATGCCACCAGCAGAAGGTTGGTTTTCTTTTTTGGTGGTTCGGGTTCTGTAGTTTCTGCATCAGAGTGTTGCTCTTTTAAGACTTCTGAAAGCATGCTCCACACCTCGTCCCTCTCAGATTTTGGAAGGCACTTCAGATTCTTAAACATTGGGTTGAGTGCTGTAGCTATCCTTAGAAATCTCACATTGGTACCTTCTTTGCATTTTGTCAAATCTGTAGCGAAAGTGTTCTTAAAATGAACAACATGTGCTGGGTCATCATCCGAGACTATTATAACACGAAACATATGGCAGAATGTGGGTAAAATAGAGCTGGAGACGTACAATTCTCCCCCAAGGGCTTCAGTCACAAATTTAATTAATACTTTATTTTTTTAATGACCATCGTAAGAATGGAAGCATGTCCTCTGGAATGGTGGCCAAAGCATGAAGGGGCAAATGAATGTTTAGCATATCTGGCATGTAGATACCTTTCAGTGGTGTCTACAACAGTCCCATGTGAATGCCTGTTCTCACTTTCTGGTGACATTGTAAATAAGAAGTGGGCAGCATTATCTCCCATAAAAGTCAACAAACTTGTTTGTCATAGTGGTTGGTTGAACGAGAAGTACGACTGAGTGGACTTGTAGGCTCTAAAGTTTTTGCATTGTTTTGTTTTTGAGTGCAGTAACCAAAAAACCCTATATTTGTAAGTTGCACTTTCATGATAAAAGATTGCACTACCGTTTTTTATGAGGTGACTAGAAAAATACTGGTTCGTTTATCACTTTTACAGTGCAAATATTTGTAATAAAAAATAATATAAAGTGAACAGTGTATACTTTTTATTCTGTGTTGTAATTGAAATCAATACATTTGAAAATGCAGAAAAACATCTAAAATATTTAGTTTCCATTGGTATTCTATTGTTTAACATTGCAATTAAAACTGATTAATTGTGATTAATTTTTTTAGTTAATTGTGTAAGTTAGCTGCATTTAATTGACCTCCCTAACAGACAGATAAACTACCTCACAGTAGTTTTGTGAGGATAAATTCATTCATATATGTGAAGAGCTGAGATACTGCAATGAGACCTTAAATAGTAGACTGAGCAAACTTTGTACTTTCTGCCTCACAGAAAGCTCTGACATTCCAACATTTATTTTAATCTCAAATCAGTATGGAGAGTTGAAATTTCAAAATTTTTCATAGAATGTAAGTTTAAAAAACAATCTGTCCAGAAATGTCAAAATGAAATGTTTTGTTGCAAATTAAAATGTCAAAAAAATCAAAATGGTTTTTAATTTCAATGTATTGAACTAACCCAAAACACTTCATATTGAGTCAGTTCAATGTTGAACTGCATTTTCTTATAGTGGTTCATTGCCCAATGGGAGTTGTAGTTAGGGAGTCTGATGCTCCTTTATTGGCCAGGCATTCTCTCCCATGATGCCCGAGGTCATATGAATCCTATGGTGCACCACACAGCTTGGTCAGCGAGGAATCCACATTGCATTATTGGAGATGTAGTGCTCCTGGGAGCCAAACCCATAAGAGAGAATGAGTGTGTGAACTACACCTCCCATTATTTAATGCACTGATGGGGAAATGCAGTTTAATGTTCTCTTAAACTGATTTGAAACAAAACCCTGTTTTGGTCATTTCAATGGAACAAAATTTTCTAATTTGGATCAACTTGACCAAAAATGAAACATTTCACTTTAATTTTCTTGACAGAAAAATCAAAAACTGGTAGCTGAATTGAAATTTTGGTTTGCAGAAACTGCTTTTTCCAATGAAAAATTCCCAACCAGCTATATCGGTTAGCTATTTTGACACGATTACAGTTGATGATGTGCTCCCAGAGGTAGCTAGTCTAGAGCAGGTATGCTGGGCAGTGCTTGCTTTGTTTCTCCAGAGTTCTACACAAACCTCAGAGTGGAGCAAAAAGGCAAACGGCAGAAGAAAAAGGACCAGACCTAGAGAAAGTAGCCATACTGTATCAGGATGCCCCACCCAATTTCAGCTGTCACCATCTCCACTGTGGTCCCCTGTAGGCAATGCCTTTCTCCTTTTCCGTGATAAAGAAGAATTTGTAAAATATATCTTTCCTTAAAATGTTAAGCTAGAACAGGTCTGGGCAAACTACAGCCCGCATCCGGCCCCTCAGGGCTTTGGATCCAGCTCGCAGGATTTTCCCCCATGGCGCCATGGGCCCCGCGCTGTTCTGCAGAAGTGGCCGGCAACATTTCCCTGTGGCCCCTGTGCCGGAGGGCAGAGGGCTCTGTTGCCCATGCCTCCAGGCCCCGCCCCCCATAGCTCCCATTGGTCAGGAACAGGTACCTGGAGCCGCGGCAAGGGTAGCGCACACAAAGCCCTCCGCCCCCACCCCCTGGGGGCACAGTGCTTCTGGGAGCAGCACGGGGCCGGGGACAGAGCAGGCATGCAGGGAGCCTGCCATGGCCCCAGTGCGTGCCACTGCCACCCCGGAGCTGTTTAGGTAAGCGGCGCCGGGCCAGAGCCCGAAATCCCCCTGCCCCCCAACTCCCTACCCTAAGCCCCCTGCTTGCACCTCGCACCCCTCCTGCACTCCAACTCCCTGCCATGAGCCCGCTCGTACATTCCACACCCCTCCTGCACCCCAATACCCTGCCCTGAGCTCCCTCCTGCACTCCGCACCCCTGCACCCCAACCCCCTTCCCTGAGCCCCCTCATATACTCTGCACCCCTCCTCTGCCCCAATCCCTTGCCCTGAGCCCCTTCCTGCACACCTCACCCCTCCCACACCCCGTACTCCCTCATGCACCCCAACCCCCTGCCCTGTATACAATTTCCCCACCCAGATGTGGCCCACAGCCCAAAAAGTTTGCCCACCCCTGACCTAGAATATCAGTCCCTATGGTTGTATCCATTGTTTCCTCCATAGTAACATAGACCATGAACCCTTATATTCCTGTACTAGTAGATATGTACAACATGGCTTGTGTTGTAGTTATTTCCAGTCGTTTGTAAAATCTACATTCCAAGGGCTGGTGTCTGGCACATGTCTGACTCCAAATATTTGTACAGTTCATGTGAATTCCTTGAGCTTGTTTGCTCTTGTTCATCTGGGATGGGAATGATTGCACCAAGTACAATAATGCCTCACCGCTGTACATGCAATTTGTGAGCTGAAGAGCTCAGTTTACTCTTATCACAGGATCTTGGAGCCGGCTCATAGTGCTTTGCCGCTGAGTCCCTGAAGCTGTTCCACACTCTGTTGCAATGTGTATGAAATTAATCTTTGTATTTTTTAATACATGGCCAGAGAGTCTGTGCCACGAAGCAGATGCAGAGAGAGAGAAGCTATAATGGGTCTGGAAGCGGAGGCAAGGACAGCGGAGCTGCCACCACTCAAGGGCCCACCCACTGGGACTGAGCCAATTCCCGGACTGCCCAGCAGGAGGCACCAGTGTGGCAAGTGACCCTGTGACAGTTCCTACCCTGGGAGTAATTTAGAACTGAGCCAAAACCAAAATCCCAGATCCAAATCCTTACCAATGCTCTGGAAGATTCTGTCAGGTTCTTTTCCAATTGATTCTTTTCTCTATAATAAACTGACCTAAACCCCCAGACCTGAACACCCCCTGAATTTTGGGGAAATTTCAGGTCCATATCCAAACATGTTAGCTCTAACCTATCTCAAATCATAATAACTAGCTTGTAACTAATGGTAAGCATATGCTTTTTGGCAATGTGGTTTTAGTATTTGTTCACAATAAGTAAGGCAAGTTCCTGTGTAAGACAAGGGCATTTAGATCTAATATAGTATACTAGTGAGAATAAGCATAAAAAATGGACTGAAGAAGGCAAACTGTGGGGAGTCACAGGCATGGCGTAGATTATGGATCTGATTTTGATCTCTCTTTAGTTTGTTTAAACTAGGAGTAACTATTGAAGTCATTGGCATTTCACTGAGCTAAACTCTGTATTAGCAGGATCAGAGCCAGACTGTCCATGTTAATAGAGGTATTCCCTGGCAGCTACTTATCTTTGGAAGACAATGTATTTAAACTTCATGTGACTTTATTGGTGACAGATTAGCTGTGTAGATTGTATGTTTGTTTGAACCTGGAAATGAAGAGGAAGGCCATTTTAGACCAGGGGATCTATTTGTCCAGGGAAGTTAAACAGTCATGCATTGATGTCATTTTAAATCTAACTAGTGCCCATCTTTTTCAATCTGATTAATTGCACAGAGCAATAGGTGACAAACAACCATTTTTCATACCTAACACATCTGTGGATGGCAAGATGCTTGACATTTGGCTTCCAGTGAGTCGCTAACAAAGCAACAGTGAAAAACTAGCAGGATTCCTGAACCAACTGGCAGGTTTCCTGAACCAACTGGCCTCATACAGCTAGTCTCTATCACCTTCCCACAGTGGGACCAGATGTCCCAATGCAGAATGTAATATTACAATGAGAGAAAAATTAAGTGAGATGCTATGAAAACTAATCTTCACTTTTGTCTAACAGCGGGAAAGCTTCTGGCCATGATGTCTCAGAATTTGACAGTTTTCCTCCCAAGTCACTGTTTTCACATTCAGTTTGGCAGTAGAAAACTTCACAAACATTCCTGAGGCGTCTAGTCAGCTCTATAGGGAGTGAAAATAATGCAGAATGAGAGATCTTTGTGTTTCACCCACTCTTGTGTGATTGGCCATTTTTCCACAAACTTTTTTTTTTATTTGCCTGCTTTTTCATAGCTGCACTGCACAGCACTGTTCTGTGGTTATTCCCATTGAGATCTGAGCTAGCCACCTCCCTGACACTCAGTGCAAGGTAGAGAACTCTGCTGTGTAACTCTCATTAATGTTAATGAAGCGGTCCTTGTGCATTCTGTCTCTGTATGTTGAGATGATTATTTATCCCAGACTGCTACGGCTGTGACAAGCCTAGACCCTGCAGTCCCAAAGCACATGCGTATCAAACATGGATCTCCCACAAGGCAGCAAGTAAGTGTATGTTTCCTAGTTAGCCCATGCATTATTTATGCAATTGAAAATGCATGCCCTTAAAAATTATTGTGGACTATGCATTTATTGTAAATGCAGCAGGACGCCTAAGAGAATGTAGTGTGTGATCATGAAAATCTGACATTTGGAAGGATATGTACTCACAGGCTTGATGTGGCCACTACTTTGACACACACCTTGCACAACCTGTGGCATTTCACTGAGGGGCTAGGACGGAGCTCAGTTTTAAGAGTGATAAAAGCCTTTACTGGTGTTCATTGTACAATGGAAGAAGGAATATAGAGAACAACCTTCCAATAATGCATGTATAGCACACCGTAAATTAAAAATATTCTGTTCCCATAAGCAGGGAAGTTTTTCCAAAATTAGGAGCTCAAATTCTACTTCCCAGCATTTCCTGCAACCATTACACATGCAGAATAAGTAAGTGCACAAGTAGCCCATTTGCACGTATAATGTTTTGCTCACAAATGTGGGCAAAACATGCTCAAAGGTTCCTCATGTGAATATTTGCCTGTTGTCATCCCTTAATATAAACATAATATTGCAATGTGAAGATAGGTCCTCTGAAGATTGTATTTGTGCATTCTTTGTTAATAATACACACATTTCCACAATATTTACTCTATGCACCTTCTCATTTCACCCTCCACGTCAATGGCAGAAAGGGAAAAAAAGTCTTATTTGGGTGAAATTTTGCTTACCCAACCACAGTCTGGTTTCTGTTACTACACACAACCACATGCATAATCAACAGTATCACACTTAGCATGCTCAGCCATGTGGACTTCCGGTGAGTTAAGGTACCTAGGATACTTTCTGTGGTGAGCAAATATTTAATGCCTTGAATCAATTGTCTTCTTGATTAGTCTGAAAGTGTTTAGAGCTTAGGAAATAGAACTAATTGGAATATGTAATAGCTTACTGCATGATGAAGTAGGAGCATAAATGAGTCTGTCAAAATTAGACTTCTGCGTCGTTGTCATCATCAAGGCAAATCCTAAAGGGACATAGCCTTCTTACAGATTGAACACCTCTAGTATCAATCTCTAGCTAGGCTGGATATTCAGTATGCCCATCGTTGGTGACCTTATTGTGCTACTGAAGCTTTAGGTGATCCTGTGATTGCCCAGTATTCCTTGTTAAATATGCTTTTTTTTTTCCATTGGTCTCCCATCCTAATAATATGTCTTTACCAAGAAAGCCACCAAACCTGAACCATTGTTGATGGAGGCAGTTGCTGGGTTCAGCTATGAATATCCTCATTGCTGATCTTGTCTTACCTCTTGATATGGAGCAGTTGACAAAGATGATGAGAATTTGAACACAGGATTGACCTTTTTCTTCAGCCTTTCTCAGTGCTCACGTTTCACTGCTGTGCAATAAAGTTGGTATGGTTCTGTAGGTCTGTAGCTTTATAGAAAGCTTTTTGCCACACCAGCTCCATAAGGGCCATTGATGGACCTGGAACATCCTTCTGTGGTAGCAGCCATCTCCATCCACATTTTTTGAGCATTCTCCAGCACCATCTATGATGCTTCCCAAGTATTTAATCCTAGCCACCTGCTCAATATCCCATCTGAACAGGTTAATACTGAGCTGGTTGTAATGCAGAGTTGGAGGCTGCTTGATGTAAACAGCTAGCAACTTCGTTTTGTCTAATTTGATCAAACCAACGTACGCTGCTTCTTGCCTGACCAGGTCACTTAGCAGCAGCAGTGGTTCCAAACTGATCCAGCAGGGTAGCCTCATTGGTGTATTCAAGGTCTTTGTGCAAAATGGCACTGAGCTCAATGCCACTGACAGCTGCCTTTTCAAGCTCATCTGTCAACCAGTCAATGCCAATCAAACAATCTGGGTCACAAGGAGCAGCTGTGTCCAACTCGATGGAAACAGAAAACCATGCCATAGATTTATACTTGGAACTGGTTTGGGGCCTGATCCAAAGCCTGTGGAAATCAATGGGAGGCTTTCCTTTGACTGACTGACTTGAGTATTGGATCAGGTCCCTGGTTGGGTATCCTTGCTGAGTAGCAGGATAAATCATCTGCAAGGCAGGAGTGTGAATTAGGTGGACCATTGATTGTGTCCAGCCAGCAAGTCCATTAGATTTATAAGTAATTGCATATGAAATAACACTTTTAGGGGGGGTGTGGTATAGCAAGCGTGTTCTATACATACCAGTTGCACATACAGGGCATATACAGCAGATTGTGCCTGCTAAATGCACACCTTGGCTTTTTTCATACAGCTAAGAGGGTTACAGCAATGCAATGGAGATCTTAAAAAGTAAAATTTCCATTGAGGCCTGTGAAGTGGGATTTGCAGAGTTTACAGTAAGTACCATGCAAATGAATGTTTAGCATATCTGGCATGTAGATACCTTTCAATGGTGTCTAGAACAGTCCCATGTGAATGCCTGTACCATGCAAGAAGACTCGGTATCTTAGTGGTTTGTCTCCTGCAGAAAGGCTGGACTGAACAGAAGTGGAAAGAGGAGAAAGGAGAGCACATTGGTTAAATTTTGCTGCTACCATTGGTAGGACAGTCATGGTACTACATTAATTTTTTTTTGTCAATACAAATATGTAATATGGAGCTAAATAAACTGTTTGGCTAAATAGTACTGGTGTTGATGAGGGAAGAAATACAGATAAATTTGTTAGTCTCTAAGGTGCCACAAGGACTCCTCGTTGTTTTTGCTGATACAGACTAACAGGGTTACCACTCTGAAGTGTGGCTCCCTACTTATAGTCTGGTGAGCTGCTAAATGTCCAGCTTTGCCAGTCCCTGACTCATTTGAGGGTACAGTGTTCTGGTCAGTGCTCTTGCCTTAGAGAGCAGAGAATTTGCCCCCCGCCCCCTGGAGAAATAGTAACTCTTGGCTCCCCTTTACATCTCACTGGACTTTCATGTTTCTACTCTTAGTACAATTTGTTTCAGGACATGTTCCCTCTGTGGGAAGGTGGCAGGAGGTAGCAACACGAGACCTGTTAATGATTCTAAGTACATTCAGGAAATCTGCCAGCCTGAGAGTCCTCCTTCCCTTGTCATTTGTGAGGAATTCATTGGGTAAAGAATATTTGTAGTGGAGGGATTCATCCCATCTGGAATAATAGCATGTTAATGGCGGGGGGGGGGAACTGGTTGTTTGAATACCACTCACTGTCTTGAGCAACTTGTGACTTCTGTTTTTACCCTGAGAGTACATGCGACCCTTCCTTTTGAAACTATTGGCTTTCATTCCCAGAGCTTATGCTGTCACGGACACCCCCCACCCCTTAATCTATACAATAAAACTTTTTTGCAGGTTGAAGAATATAACACACTTTTCTTGCCATTCTTTGCCTTTTTGGACACATCTTTGCTCTATTAGGTCAGATCTTTTTGTACCAGTGTCCAGTAAGATGCAATGGGTTTTATAAGTCACTACAAGTGCCAGTAGCTAGAAGTTGCACAGACCTATGATGTGCTTCGCATTTTGTAATATACAGCAGGACAATGGATGCTATTTCAGAAATAATGCCAACATTAATAGCTTGTCTACAAGATGCATTAAAAATATGCAAATCCATAGGAAAAAAAGGATTCAGGAAGTTCATAAATCAAGCCCCTTGGATAAATTGTCCTGGTATGATTGGATCTGAATTTGTAGAGTAAGAGTCTAGTTCCAACTCAGGCATTTTGGAGTGAACTGCATTTCACATGCATGTTGGCATGATCTTTTGCTGTGTTTTAAAAGTTTAATTGAATAAAAATATTGCAGATAGGAACTACATTTTTTTTTTTAAATTTGCCTGATATTTGAAGTGGCAGATGGTCTCTATTTTGATAACTTTACCCTGATTTTACCTCAATGTGTTTTTGTTGGTTTTGACTGATTTGTAACACAAATACCCCAAGTTGTTTTTTATCCTGATGAAAGGGAAGGGAGGCAGAGACCTCAGGAAGACCACTAAGGGCTTTGCTGTTGATTTTCCATGGAAGGCGCTCAGATGCGACAGTGATGGGTGGCAGTATAAAATTCCAAGGTGGGTAGATTTGCTTAAGCGGCAGTTATGTAATATCATGTATAGGGGGAAATCTTTTTAATTGTATTTTTTAAAAGGAAATCCTTCGGGTAACTCAGTTTTGCTTTCTTTTCTGAATTAATGGCGATGGTGTGTATTGCAGTTATTTTATGCTCTATGAATGTGTGAAACACAAAGGATGGCTATTGATGATAACCTGGTAAAGATTAGAATTCCACTCTTTTTAAAAGGAATACAATAGAGCCTTTCTAATCCACATAGTTCATAAATCACACACCGTCTTTCCTCTCTTTTCAGCAAAGATTTAAGAGCAGATGAATGTAGCAAGCCCTCATATTACTGAGTTTTCATAATTTATAAAATATACTGTAGAACATGTGACAACAATAATAGCACTTCCTACTCTCCTAGCACTCTACAAGTACTTATGAATTTACCCTCACAACACCCCTGCCAGATGGGCGGTGGTATCCCCTTGTTACAGATGGGGATACCCACTAAGGTTAAGGGACTTGCCCAAATGTTGCAAGACATCTCCAGTATGGCTGGGAATAAAACCCAGGTTCCCTGTCTCCCAGTCTGTCTGCAAGGCCGTCCCCAACCCCCTTTTCTTCAAAATCATCATTCTTCCCTACTCGTTTACTGTGAAGTATTAACTGAACTACACTTGTCAAGTAAGTGAATGAAATAAGTTTTGTGGTGCATTATCGTTGAGTTTTTTTATTGTGTTTATTTGCTAATTTGCAAAATTCAGTGATACACATGGTGGGGGGGCCTCTCAGTCAGTAGTGTGTATTAGTGAATGTTTGTATCAGGTGTCTGCCTGCAAACCATATGATTTACTCCAGCTTTACTGTGAAACAATATGGGATGCTAATTGATTACAAAGGAAACTATTTGGTTTCCCTTTATGATAAAAGAAATTACGAGGCAGTGGCAAAATCTTTTTCTCTTTTGAAATCCCAGAGTTCCTGATTCAGCATTGGCCACTCTCATGAGCATGAGGGAAACAGCTGATGAAGGAGGGATTCTTGAGTTCCCACCCTTTCTATTAGCCTGGAATGTGGTCGCATAATAGTGGGGTTCCTGACTGTGGAGCTGACCCCATCTAGCTTTTCCTGTTGATGCCTTTCTCCAGGGAGCTGCTTGCCTTTTGAGAAGATATTGGAGATACTAAGAACATGGGGTAGAGGCTGCCAAAATGTTTGGTGACTGATTTGATTCTATTAATAGAATCAAATAGAATCAATTACCTGTCCCTCTTCAGAAGGAGGAGGTTGTCCCCTCATATGTTCTTTTCTGTAAGAGTTACGAGAAAAAAATTGTTTTTGCATCGAGAGCTCTTCTCTGGATTGCCTGGCTCATACAGCAAAGAAAAGAGGAGGCCTGTTCTTACTGTAGACAGTGACTCATGGCAGTTTGAGCAGAACTGGTAGAAAATGGAAGGTCCCAAATAACCTCAGTGAGGACAGAGGAAAAAAAGACAAATGAATCCAGGTTAAAAATGTGGGAAGGAAATAACAAAACAATATTCATTTTGGTATAATGCAAGCTAATAATTCTTGAGAAACATAATTTGAAAATTCAGGTGGAGGGGATATTTGTAAAGCAGCCATGCCTACAGAGACCTTTGAGTGATCGTGGATGCCATACAAATGATGACTACCTGTTCTACCTAGGTGTTCTTAACACAGATATCACCATGACATCTGAGCTCGCAAGTCAATGTGGTTTCAAGAAAAGCCAATGCAATGCAACATCCATTTGCAGAGGCATCATGTCAAGAAGCCAGAGGTGTAATATTTACCCCATGCACCCACCCACCCACACTTTGAATACAGTATTCAATATGCATCATTCAATAACAGAAAAAAGGGGTGGGGGGATTCAAAAAAGAAGGAAAAATGACTAAGGCTCTGAAGGGGAAGTATTGAAAGACCATATATTCTATCGTGGTTAAATGACAGCAGGCATGAGGGGAGGATATCCTAACAGTGTACAAGTTTTTTGAAGGGTTTTTATGGTATATGCAGGGCTTTTTTATTACATCCAGATGCCTGTTAACCAGGAAAGGGAATAAAGGTTACTTGTATTCTATAAAAGCCTGGATCTAGAACGTATCTGTCATTGTAGGCAATATCCTCAATGGGGGCGGTAGAAGAATAGGGATGTATGGTGATCTGCCCCAGGGATTGCCCTGTCTGTCCAGGCAAAAGGTTTCTGAACTCGAACAGATCTTCTGCGTGGCTTGTGTAAATGCTTAAAGTAAAAAATCCCATGACATTCTGTAGGTCCCCCTGGTGCCTCCACTCCTGACAGTCCCCTCCTTGTATTTCTTCACTACACCCCTATTTTCTCTCTAAGTGCTTCCTTTTGTGAAAGAGCTCCTGCCAACTTTCCTTCATAATGGTTCCCATTGTGCTATTCCTCCTGTTGTCTCCTTGCATCGTAAGAACATAACGTAAGAACGGCCATACAGGGTCAGACCACAGGTCCATCTAGCCCAGTATCTGTCTACCGACAGTGGCCAATGCCAGGTGCCCTAGAGGGAGTGAACCTAACAGGCAATGATCAAGTGATCACTCTCCTGCCATCCTCTGACAAACAGAGGCTAGGGACACCATTCATTACCCATCCTGGCTAATAGCCATTTATGGACTTAACCACCATGAATTTATCCAGTTCCCTTTTAAACGCTGTTATAGTCCTAGCCTTTGCTAGAAAACACTCCCCTCTCTTTCCCTGCATGCTGGATAGCCTCTTTTCACTTAGGTAAACAAGGTGAAATCCTGGCTCCAATGAGGTAAAGGGGAGCTTTGCTATTGACTTCAACGAGGGTAGAATTTCACCCCTAGTATCTGCTTAGAATGGTCATTAGCGAAGAGAGACAAACTGGGCCTTACTAGCTTCGTCCATCTTGTGTTTCTTATATTGTAACAAACACAATTAAAAGCACAAGAACAACTTTGGTGCCATTGAAAACACACATGCAAAATTTGTTGTTTGAATATGGACATGATTATAGAATGGTGTTTTTTAAGATTCTACCACTAACTGGTACTACATGCATCTGACGAAGTGGGTATTCACCCACGAAAGCTCATGCTCCAATAGGTTTGTTAGTCTATAAGGTGCCACAGGACTCTTTGCCGCTGGTACTAAGAGGATATTCTAGACAATTGAGAGGCATAAGAATTAGAACTTGAACTATTGAAAATCTTTCTTTGACATTGTCTCTTTAATTAGAAAGAATGAGTCTAACCAAGACGAATATTATCATTGATTTTTGTAAGCTTTTAAAGCAAACGTGCTGTGTCACCACACTGTTTAAATGGTTATCACCTATATTATAATTCTGTTGTATAACAATTCACCAGTGGATGTATTTTTTCATTTTTCCATACAATAAGAATAAAGATGAATCAATATCTATTATGTGACCCAGTTTCAAGGTTAAAAAGTACTAAATCTTTGTGGTTACAGCTTTCCTTGTATGCATTAATTTAGGAGTAATACAGATTCAGTTCAAATGCATTCTCTACCTAAAATGATTAACACTAGGCCCTAAATCTAACAAAATATTCTAACCATTCTGAAGCCAATATGAAGAACCTCGGCAGTAGTCAGTGTATGTTAATAGTTTCTTCTAATTTGCCAGAAACCAAACTGTGGAAAAACTTGAAAACTGCTGCATGAACCAATTACATTGGAGCATAAGGTGCAAGAGTTTTGTGGCTCTGGGTATAGCTTTCAATCCAATAGAAACTAATGTGGCCTGAAGGCCCCATGCCAATTAGATGGTTTTATAAGGTCAAAATAAAAGTTGAGTCATTTTCCTTGGCTCTGTCGCTGGGAGTCGTTTAACAAAAATTACAGAGTAGAGTTGCTTTAATGATGAGACACATCAGAACTGGGAAAGTGAAAATGGAAGTGTCAGAGCCATCAGAAGACTCATCTGTAACTAGGTTATGGCTGAATTATTTGAATGCCTGAGTGGTGGGAAGCAGCATGACAATATTACAGTCTATTACTCTACATGTTGCCAGTGCTTCAAGATGATTAGGAGCATAAAAAAATAGCAGCTATCTCTTCTTATTAGGATTTAATCCTAGTTTTAACATGATTGCAATGGTATTTTTTAAAAATGGCCTCCCTCTTTCTCTCTCTCTATTAAAAGAGTTGAGCTTTTGGATATCTGATGTAATAATCAATAAGTGGCAGATGTAAAGCCAAGTGCTATTTGTTACTGATGTACACATACGAGTGTACTTAATATGTGTCTCACACAGTATTAAAATGAAAATGAATCCTATTCATTATTGCTATTTCACCATACAGCAATTAATTGCCGGTTGAGGTACTTATGCATATGCAATTATTCCTTCCTGCCTCTAAGCGGTCTATGTATGCATGTGAAGTAGTTTTAAAGCATAGTTAAGTAAGTGATAGCTCAAACTCACCATATATAATAACATCCATAACGTGCAAAATGCAGATGTTATGCTAGTGAAACAGCTTGTGGTTACTGGACAAAATTCTGCTCCTGGGCTATAACCATTGAAGTCTGTGATCTTACAGGGTGCATCCTTAGGGAAGAATTTGGCCTATTGTCTTCTACTGTTCATGGTGAATGAAATAGAAAAGTCAGCATTGCACATATACATTATAAGGTTTTTGTATGCATGTATGGGTGTGTGTATTCCTGCAGTGTGGCATTAAGTGATAAGATCTAGTAAATACTGAACTGAGGATGTCATTTTCCCTGAACACACTCTGTTAGAGATAAAAATAAACAGATGCCATTGGGTACCTACAATTTTAAGATCCCTCTATGCTTGGAACTCCCTTTGACTTTGGTGGGTGTTTGCCTGTGGAAAGTTTGCAGCATCTGGCCCAAAGCGTTTTCAAACTATCCTTTCCATTTGGCTTCATATTGGTTTGCAAAAACTTACAGTAACAGCAGCAACGTGCAAGTTTGACCTAGTTTTGGGTCAAAATTTTGTTAATGTGTGTGTGCTTTCCCCTAAAATTTGGCCCTGCTCTGCTTGAAATAGTGCTCAGTTACACTGTTTGCCTGCATTTGCTAAAATGTTTGAGCCACAGCAAACCTTCTAGCAAGCAATGCTTGAGTTTTGTGTGTGTTACCAATTCAGTGATTCTGCAAATTCTTTGTATTGTTTGGATAAAATACACCTCTACCCCGATATAATGTGACCCGATATAACATGAATTCTGATATAACGTGGTAAACCAGTGCTCCAGGGGGACGGGGCTGCGCACTCCGGATCAAAGCAAGTTCAATATAACACGGTTTCATATATAACGCGGTAAGATTTTTTTTGGCTCCTGAGGACAGCATTATATCGAGGTAGAGGTGTAGTTGAAGACTTCCATTTTCTAGTGGAATGGAACTTTCATTTGGGATCTCAGTACCAGGCTATCAGAGTTTCGTAGTTCTCGTTGGGTTTCTTCAAACCATTCGCTTAGCATTAAGTGAATCTTTATTGGCTGAAGTAGGAAGGAAAATCTTGCTGCCGTCAGGAAGTTTTGAACAGACTATTTTATATGTGTGTGAGTTATTTGTCAGCTATTGTTCAGTAATTTAAAATATAATTTATAAGAACTGCTTTTTTTTTTGTTTTTGTTACTTGCAAGCTATTTTCACATTTCATTAGGAAAGTTTTTTGCTTAGCCCTACTTTAAATCAAAACAGAATCTTGACAGAATTCAGCTCAGATGCCAGTGATTTTAAACCAAATAAATGGTTTAAAAAAAAAAAGTTTGATTAAGAAAAAAATGTTTAGCTCCCAGGCTAAGGTCTTATGTGTCAAGTATAAGTCTAGAGAGAGATTTTACAAAGAAATTATAAGCCCCTGGAAATAGAGAATTATAATGGAAGTGCTCACACAACCTTAATAATATTGCAAACAGCAATGCTACAATGGAAGAAAGGTCTCATTGCAGTGAACTAAAGCCGCTGCTGTTTTCTTTAAGGCAAACATTGTTTTTATGCCCTACAGATAAATCCCATTATAAGCTTTGATCAAAGCACATACTTTCACTTTGAGGCTTTGGGCACATGTAAATTGCTTTGTTATACACAGGTATTTGCATATATTTGCAAGGAGACTCGGTCTTCCTGTAATGGTGGCTTTTATATTTGTTGGTGTTTCGAATTTAAAATATCTCGAATTTTTACCTCTGCCAATGAGGAGGTAAAAATTCTTCTATCAAGAAAATCTATACCACAGGTAAACCTGCGTGGTGGTGTTATACAAAGCTCAGTTATTAACAGAAGCTGTGCAAAAGGGCCACTCTGGGGGCACCTAAGTATTTATTTGCTGTTCTCTGCACTGTCAAATGAAACATTTGCTGTATGGGGATGGCATGGGGAGATGTTCAGACACGCTTGGCATTATTGTGCATACCATATATAAAATTCACAGCTTGACAAATTATGGGATGTCTGTCCTGGTTGTATCCTTCCATTATTGTGTTCTTATATATATATCTGCCTAGTTTCGGGAATTAAATTGGATTAACTTTCTCTCTTTCCCAATTAATGTCATTGACAATAATAACAATGTGTGAACATCTGGCATTTTAACAGACAGAAGACTTTAGAAATACCAGAGATGAACAAACAAAATCTGTCTCTGTAGTGATTATTTTTCAGTGTATAGATGAGACCACGAATTTCTCTTTCCTTTCTAACTTCCTTTCATTATCAAGGCTTGTTCATTCTTCCGATGCCTGGGCTAGATAATTATGGTCTTCTTTATTAAATACCCCTTTGTAATTAATGTGGCACCTGTGGGCTTGAGCCCTCTAGCTCATTAGGCAAGTATCCTGTACTTCTAAGATATTGAGGAAAATATTTTTTTATCCCATCAAAGATCTCAATGGCAAATTAAGGTCACTACTATCTCTTTGACTGGCTAACAGTGTAAGTAGGTTTTTCATTAGTTACCTTAAGAGCAGCTGATTTCTGAAAACAGCTTTTTACCGTAGTTTCCAAATGTTACTCAGCTAATTGTTTAAAACTTCCTGAAACTATATAGGGTTTGTGTGTTTAAAACGTAAAACATGTTGCATTTGATTTAGCTATGTTAAATCACTCTGAGGGTATGTCTACACTACGAAATTAGGTCGAATTTATAGAAGTCGATTTTTTAGAAAGCGATTTTATACAGTGGATTGTTTGTCCCACTAAGCGCATTAAGTTGCATTAGGTCGGTGGAGTGTGTCCACAGTACCGAGGCTAGCATCGACTTTCGGAGCGTTGCACTGTGGGTAGCTATTCCACAGTTCCCGCGGTCTCCGCCACCCATTGGAATTCTGGGTTGAGCTCCCACTGCCTGATAGGGAAAAAACATTGTCGTGGGTGGTTTTGGGTACATGTCATCAGTCGCCCCTGCCTCCGTGAGAGCAACGTCAGACAATCGTTTCGCACCTTTTTTCCGTGCAGATGCCATACCATGGCAAGTGAGCAGCCTGCTCAGCTCAGCCGCCGCTGTTGTATCCTGGGTGCTGCTGGCAGCAGATGGTACAATAGGGCTACAAACCATCGTCATGCTTCTGCTGCCCCTCTGCTCTCCTGCAGATACCGTACCACAGCAAGCATGGAGTCCGCTCAGATCACTGCGGCAATTATGAGCACTGAGAAGAGTGGGGGGGGGATTTGATAACAGCCTTCAACTACTTGAAGGAGGGTTCCAAAGAGGATGGAGCTCGGCTGTTCTCAGTGGTGCAGATGCCAGAACAAGGAGCAATGGTCTCAAGTTGCAGTGGGGGAGATCTAGGTTGGGTATTAGGAAAAACTGTTTCACTAGAAGGGTGGTAAAGCACTGGAATGGGTTAACTAGGGAGGTGGTGGAATCTCCATCCTTAGAGGTTTTTAAGGTCAGGCTTGAAAGAGTCCAGGCTGGGATGAATTAGTTGGGGTTGGTCCCGCTTTGAGCAGGGGGTTGGACTAGATGACCTCCTGAGGTCTCTTCCAACCCTGATATTCTATGATTTTCTGTTTTCTGTAATATGATGAATAGAGAGATTTTACAGGTTATTTCCATTCTTATGCAAGCCATATTCAATGAAAACTTCTCCTCCTTTACCTACACAGTGTTAGGGAAGGCCTAATATGTCTCCCTATTCTTCCATGAGCTAAAGAAAGGACTACAATGCCCCCCTTCTCCTCATCCCCTTACCCGTCTACTCAGCTTCTTGACAATGCCAGTGGGGAGAACTTAGCCGGCTTTCTAGATCCCTTCACATACCAAGAAGAAAGAGTGCATCAGGCTCACAATCAGCCACCCTCCATCAAAAGAGAGAACTAGTTTTCAACCACAGGTGAATGACACGTAGCTCAGAATTGGGTGTATTGGTTATCCCTAGTGTATCTAATAGTTATTGCCAGACTCCTGTTCATCTGCCTAATCTGTCTGTGTAGGTTTTCATACTGTACCCTCTTCACTTTAATAGAGAGAGGTTAACGCACTACTGTCTTTATGATTAAGGCACTACTAGTCTGGAATGTGTGAGGCCAGGCTTCAGTTACCAGCTCTGCCACAGACTTCTTTTGTGATCTTGAGTAAGTCACTAAAATCTCTCTATGCCTCAGTTAGGTGGGGAGAAAAATATTTCCCTACCTCGCTGGAGTGTTGTGTGCTACAGGGATGAGTGACTTGGAAAGGCTTGTGCTTTAAAATAAAGAAACACAAAGAAATGACTTAATACTAACATGGACCACCCCCCAACCCCACACACACACACTTAAAAATTTAAATCTGCTGGGGTAATAGTGAGGAAATCTATTGCCAGTTTTAGGAAGAGCACATACCTGGGTGAAGATTTAGCCTCTCCTGTTCTCTGCATTTCAGATGAGGATGATAGGAGTCAGTAAAAATTACATCAACAGACTGCCACAATAGGGTGAGTGAAGAGCTATCAGAGCTACAGGATTAGATGTGGGATGGAAACGGGTGTAATCTGAAATGCAGACAGACAGAAAAGCCTCTTCAGAATGCAATGATGTGATGGGTGAGGATGACGGGCATATTAATGATGTCTGAATGAGCAAATGTACTCCAGCTCTTCGTAAAGCACTCCTCTGATGTTACTGGAAAGAATTAAGAAGTTAAATTTAGATGTAGAGCGGATCCAAGACCCTTAGAGTAAGGCTGTGTTGAGGCTTGTTGTAAAAAGCTTTAGTGGCACAGTTGATGTACATGCGAGGCAGAAACCATGCAAACTGGCCTCCAGAAAGAGAACCCCAATATCTTTCCTTCCCCTTCAAACGTTAAGAGGGAATAGCGGTTTGCTAGTCCATTGTCTCGGGACAAGTCCTGGTAGGAATGGAGTTGGGAGAAGGTTACTATTATAAATCTAGCAGCGCACAGTGGCAGAAGGGTGTCAACATAGATCTGCCAGATGGAGCATGCTAAAGGGCAGCGTGCTGAGCAGACAGAGCAACAAGCTTGCAAAGCCCAGCACACTGAGTGCACCAACTCCCTCAGGAAAAATGGAACAGCAAAGAGTATTATAGAATCATAGAAATGTAGGGCTAGAAGAGACCTTTAGAGCTCATCAAGTCCAGCCCTTGTGCTGAGGCAGGACCAAGTAAACTCTGATAGGTGTGTGCACAACCTGTTCTTAAAAACATCCAATGACGTGGATTCCACAACCTCCCTTAGAAGCCTATTCCAAGTTTTAGCTACACTTAGGCCTGGTCTACACTGGGGAAGGAGGGGGGGCTCGATTTAAGTTACACAACTTCAGCTATCTGAATAACATAGCTGAAGTGGACGTACTTAGATCGACTTACTGTGGTGAGTCAACCGCTGCAGCTCCCCCGTCAACTCTGCCTGTGCCTCTCACTGAGCTGGAGTACAGGAGTCGACGGGAGAACGCTTGGGGATCGATTTATCGCGTCTAGATCCAGACGGTAGTGAAGACATACCCTTATAGTTAGCAAGTTTTCCTTAATATTTAACCTAAACCTCCCTCGCTGGAGATTAAGCCCATTATGTCTTGTCCTACCTTCGGTGAACACAGAGAATAATTGATCCTCCTCCTCTTTATAACAACCCTTAACATATTTGAAGGCTGTTATCAAGTTCTCAAGACTAACATACCTTGTTGCTGGGTTTTTTTAACCTTTCCTCATTGGCCAAGTTTTCTAAACTTTTATCTTTTTTTCCCCCCTCTCTTCTGGAGTTTCTCTCCAATTTTTCCTAATGTATCATGCCCACAATTGGACCTAGTATTCCATATGAGGCTTCACCAATGCCAAGTAGAGTGGGACAATTGCTTCCTGTTTCTTACATGCAACACTCCTGCTAATACATCCCAAAATATTAGCCTTTTTCACCACTACCATAACTCGTATTCAGTTTGTGATCCACTATAACCCTCAGATCCTTTTCAGCAGTACCACTGCCTAGTCATTTATTCCCCATTTTGTAATTATGTATTTGATTTTTCCATCCTAAGTGTAATACGTTGTATTAGTCTTTGATTAATTTTGTCTTGTTTATTTCAGACCAATTATCCAATTTATCAAGGTCATTTTGAATTCTAATCCTGTCCTCCAAATTGCTTGCAACCTCTCACAGCTTGGTATCATCTGCAGATTTTACAAGCATACTCTCCACTCCATTAACCAAGTCAAAATATTGAGCAAAACCGGATCCAGGACTGATTCCTGCAGGATCCCACTAGATAAGCCCTCCCAGTTTGACAGCAAACCATTGATAATTACTCTTTGAGTATGGTCTTTCGACCAGCTGTGCACCCACCAAAAGATGAGTGCACGTCTAGACCACATTTCTCTAGTTTGCTTATGAGAATGTCATGTTTATAATTATAGTATATTGATCCATCAAGGCAGCGCCCGGGGGTGTATATTCAGATTATTTGGCAGTGTCCGTATGTAACTGCATTTGATAAAGACCCAAACTAAAATTCCAGAACCTTCAGTGGATATGAATTGAAACCCCTCTTTAGAGACAATATTTGAAATTCTGGTCCCATTAAAGTTGATGGTAAATCTCCCAACAGCTTCGATGGAAGTAGAATTCCATCCAAGATGTTTCGATGGACAAGTCACACCTAACAAGATACTAGAGAACTATTGGTAGCATGGGCAATATAGCATAAAAAGGATGCCAACAGTAAAGTAATAGTAATGGGCAAAATTGCATAAAGATCAGATATTTTATAATAGGCATAACAATCTCTTTTCTTTTCCTGTTCTCCCTAATTTTCCTTTCTTCCTGTGACTCACAAGCCATTAGCGGTAGAAATAGGCAAATTTGTATTTTTTAGGGTCTTGGGTGATCATCTTAGAGACTAATGCTGGGCATGGTTTGTGGTGCTTGCTTCCAAGAGTCTTAAAAGAACAGGTTCAGTAGCTTTTGCTGATACGGGAATTAGAGGACATAAATAATGCCTCTAACTTGCAAACTTTAAAGTTTTTATAGCTCCATGCACTACAGCATTATGAAGTCAATTTTAATAAATCTTCTCCTTTTATCTTCTGCATGATGACTTTCCTTTAAGATTTTACCCTGATGGCAATTTTCCACTTTGCCAGCCAAATGAGTGTATGCGGACAGAATGTCCATGACCACGGAAAGGTTAATGGTAGGAAAATGTAGTGACATCGATGTAATTTTATTAGGTTGAAACTCAGAGAACTTCTCCATTATTTGCTTTTTTGTATAACAAAAGTTAACAAATTTAAGTACAAAGTAAACTGCATAAGTGCATGCAGCTCATTAAAAATGAAGAGAAAGTGAAAAGCAAGGAATGCTAATTTGTTGCACTTCTAAAGTGCCTTCTCTGTAAGGATCTCCAAGTACTTTAACATTAATTAATTGAATCTCAAGTATCCCTAGAGTTTAGGTGAGGATTAAATATCACTAGTTTGCAAATAGGAAACTGAAGTACCAAAGGATAAAGTTACGTATCCAAGGCTGATAGGAAGTCTAGAGTAAAACTCAGGAGCCTTAATTCCCAATCTTGTGCTCTAACTACAAGGCATTCTTTTTCTTTTAGACTGGACACTTTTAAAGACCGGGATTGTCTTCATTTTTTGCATTGTACTGAGCACGTTGTCAGCACTAAGTAAACAAATTAATAATAATCAGACAGATTTAGAGTCACACACAATTTATTTTAGAAAAGTCCTACCCCAGTCAAATACAGATTTCTTGGCTGAATGCCAACTGTGGGATAACTACCTTTTAAGGAGATGGGGAGAGAGCTCATTGTTCTCAGAAAATCACGCACCTGAAAGGGATCAACTTCCATTCCAGTAGGACAACTTCAGTTATCTTGACAGCTGCATGAACATAAAAAGAATGATCCTATAATGGTCTAAATTACAATTTCACCCATGTCTAATAACCTATGTTAGCTGCTGTGGGTTCTGCAAATTCTTGGTAACATTTAAATTCTTTATATATAAAAGCATATTTAGAGGAAGCCAATTTAGTATTTACATCATGCTGGCACTGCTGTGCATTCCATTTTACAGACACACAAAAAGACCAAGGTCTTTGCCCAATGGAATTTACTATCCAAATCAGACAGAAAACCAATAGTAACAGCTGATGGTAGGAAGAGCGATTGAGGAGTGAAAAGACAACAGCAATAAAGGAGATGGGAAAATAGATATTGGGAGTGTGTTTCGCCCTACCCGAAAGGAAAATAGGTCAGATTGGTAATAGAAGTGGTTGAAATTTTTCACACAAAGTGGTTCTTGTTTTGTTTTGTTTTTGTTAGACTATGGCTATTTTTCAAAATTAATACTCAGAGTGAAAAATTGTGGACTGTATGGACATTTTCCATTTTTGAGACTTTTTTATGGCTAACTTTTATCAAAATATTTGTTCACATTATTGAAATTTTAGTTTTCCTATAAGAAAGCATCATTTCTGGCACTATTAATTGGAACATTTGATTAAATTTTTGGTTACAAATGTTGTGGACCCATTTTCTATTATTCATGTAAAATCCTGTGAAATACAAACCAACATTTTTTTTTAAAATTGCAATTATTATTCCTTTTGTTTTTTGACCAGCTTTAATAGTAGTTTTAATTTGTATACAATAGGCACAATTTTCAAAAGTGCCTCTTTGACTTATGCCAGACCTACAGACAGTTTTCCTACTGGTATAATTATATTGGGTAAGACTGATTTTTTTTTATTAGTTTGTTTTTGTAGCCAGTATAGTTATACTGATACAAATTATTAGTATAGTTTCAATTATGCTGGATGCACTCACTCTGTCTTCTCTATTTATATGGTGCCTTATACCAGTATAACTTATTCCTCTTACCTTGTGGGAATAAGCTATAGGAGTATAAGCACAATTACACTGTTATAATGGTGTCTACACTAGGATGGTTATACCACCTTAACTATACCAATATAGTGTAAATGTAACCCAATATTTCTTGTATATTGTTTCTTTTATGGCCAGGACCTTGTGTGCAGATTAGGAAGCTAGCTGAGCATAGCAAGTCTTAAGGGGGTCATTTGGAAGAGGATAACAAGACCACTATGGGGACATAAGAAAATGGAAGTTGCCCCGGGCACGAGGGAATGGTGTTAGAAGAGGGATGGAAATAAAGAAAAATAAAGGTGGGCAGAGGATGGGGCTCAAGGGAGGAGAGAGATGTGGAAGAGCACAGGAGGAAGAGAGTGTCAGCAGGAAGGCAGGAGTGACTGGAGATCTGCTGCTTCTGTGATACAGAACTTCTATTGACTTTGTCAGCAGAGCAGTGACAGGGATATGCCCTTGGGATCTATCCACACTGCGGGTTATGTTGGAAACCATTTTCAAAAACAATCCAGCAAAGTTTTTAACGTGGTTGGGATCTACACCTTCCATATCTAAAGACTGTTATAGGCATCTTTAGAAGCAGTGCTGTTGACTAATTTGTGGCGAAGCATCGTTCCAGCTATCCTGTATTCTTTTTTGTTAGAAATGAAATAAAACCACCCCCACCCTATCCACAATGCAAATGGAAACTGACTTAGCAACAGCGATGTTGGAAAATAGTAGTTGAAAGCCTAGTTCATGCTGTAGTGTACACTAGGTCAAAATGTCACTGAACCTAAGTTGCCCGGGGATGTTACCATCCTAGGCTAGTAGAAATACTTCATATTGTCAGTGTTCAGAATGGATATGCCACAAACTCGTCCTATGAATGTTGTCTCCTTTGAAATTAAGGCAGTTTTTCTGGAAGCAGGATGAAAGGAAAAATATGGAAATGCATCCAATATACCACAGATATTGACTGGCAAAAATGCCCTATGGTTGGCTTAGCCTATGATTTTATTTAAATTATTACTTCACTTTTACAATTTGTTTACTATCTTACTGTGAAAAGAATTCACCCAGTCCTTTTCCACTTGCTTTTCAAAAAAGGATTCAATTGATCTGCAACATAATATATGTAAATAACACGGTCAAACTACGTGTATGTATGTTTGTGTGAATATCTGTTGCTCTTTGAGGCATGCAACCATCTCTTTGTTCTGTGTTTTGTACCGTGCCTAGCACAATGGGGTTGTGGCCCATGACTGGGGCTCCTAGAGGCTATGGTAATACAAATAATAATAATAATAATATAGTTGTACAGTTACACTGTGTATTGTCCACTAATTCCAGCATCTGTTTTTTCAGGTCCCATGGGGCTCTAAAGTGTGTGGCATTATTTGAATGTCTTTCTGTGGTTTGGGAAGCCTCCCTGCAGGATGATCTTGATGCAAGAGCATCTTATCTTTTTGAAACAGACATTACAGGAGATTTAAGTGTTAAATAATTTTGTATGCAAATATTACCTCAGTGTCAGAAGAAACATGCACTAACATGTTTAGTAAATACATGGTGCAGTTACATTAGTTGTGTATTCTACAGCTTTTTAAGTGTCAGTTCTGCCATTGAATGTGTGCACACATCTACTGACTTAGATGGGAGTTGTGCATCTGCACTCAAGGGCAGGGTTTTAGCCCTAAATGCCTTAATTCTCAGACTATGACTTTTATTTACCAGCTGACCTTTTAAAATTAGAACGGTTTGTTGAAATGTTAATGTTTGTGTAACGAGGACAGGAGGATGATGGGGCAATTTTCTATGTAATGGTACGGTTCTCTTCTTCCTGCACCTCCATTTCACTCTTTGTTGAAGGATAGGCTGCAGTTCTTTCTTTCCAGGACTTTTTTCAAAAAGCATTAGACAGCGTTAAACCTCAGGGCTGTGGTATCTAAAACCCTGATAAATGGATGTTAATTATTCCCTGTCAATTTCAAAGAGAGCACACCAGGCACTTTCTTAGTAAAATGCACATTTAATACAAACAAAATTCATTGTAACCAGTAGAACATGTTGTAAATAGTATTCGGAATACTATGACTAACTTTTAAATAAAGCTATGAAACTGTAACTCTACTGGTGTTCCTTATCCCTTTTGTTGCTGTTACAAACATTTAAATGTAAGGTTTCGACATACATTTTTTTTTTCTATACTTCAGCGCACACATCAAAACACATTCCCCTCTGATCTTCTCTTGGGGATGATTTCTCAGTCTGTATGGTGTGACCATAGTATGTAGTGTGTGTCGCCTGGACTCTTCAGAGTTTGAGAAACGGTGGACCACACACTGGACCAAATATTATCATAATGCAGGGCTTCCCTGGTAAACAGAGCTGGAATAGCACTGACCTGTATCCAAAGTGCTCCAGGGAATGGGCACCAACACTCACCCTAGACACATCTCTTGGTCGTGCGTGGATCAGCTGCTGAGTCCGCAGGGCTGTCTTTAATTGCTGTATGTATAACCTTTCTCCCCCCCCCCACAACCCGCCGAGCTCTGAGTGGTTCAGCTCTCAAAGGATGACTAGGGGGTGCCTTGCCAACAATGAAAACTTCCTTCACAGCCTCAGAAGTAGCTTTTGAGCAGATTGAGTAAGTGCCAGGGCCGGCTCTAGGCACCAGCGCTCCAAGCATGTGCTTGGGGCAGCACTTTCCAAGGGGCAGCACTCTGGCTCCTCTTTGCTTAGGGCGCAAAAAGCCGGGAGCCGGCCGTGAGCGGAGGTGGTGGTGGGCACGGGGAGGGCCACAGGAAGTAACCCTGGGGAGAGGAACCGCTCCCCCACCAGCTCACCTCTGCTCCACTGCTGCCTGCTCCCCTGAGCGCGCCGCTGCTCCGCTTCTCCCCCCTCCCTGGGAGGGAGGGATAGGAGGGGAAATGCGGCGTGCCCGGGGGAGGAGGCGGGGGGATTTGGGGAAGGGGTTGGAATGGGGCGGGGAAGGGGCGGAGTTGGGGCTGGGCTGGGGGGCGCAGGAAAATTTTTTTGCTTGGGGCAGCAAAAAACTTGGAGCCGGCCCTGGTAACTGCCACACCCTGTTCTGAATGTTTCTGGATCCTTCTAGCCGAGTTTTCCTGCCCTGCTCTTTGAATGTGTGCAAGAGACACATAATATCCAAGTAAGATCCTACGGCTTCTCTCCCTCTCCCTGGGAGAAACAAAGTCAAATGCTGCAGTATAAAGCACGCAGGTTACATTTACACTATGGTGAGAAAATGTAAGGCACTAAATAAGTGCCAACAGCTGGATTCCGCCCTAAATTTCAATTGTGCAGCTCCATTGAGTTCTGTCGATTTGCATTGATTTCTGCCATGTGTAACTGAAGGGAAAATTTGGCCCTAGGTGGTGGTGTTGCTAGAATCCCAAGGACATTACGCTCTATCAGAGAGTTGCTCTGCACAGCCTCCATCTATTTAATTCCAGTGATGATTTTCAAGAGAGAGGGGATTGTGGTGTCTGTCCAGACAGGCAGAGGGAAGAGAGAAATAATAGCTTTACTTCTAAACAAAATACTTATACGTTCTGATGCCTTTGAGAACTACAGTAAACATGCACAGTCTTGGAGTTGACTACAAGTCAACTTGGAGGAACTGAAAGCTCTACTTTTCCTAATGCACTTCCCGCTGCCGGGCTGAAAACAATTTCATTATTTACAGGGTTTTTCTTTTTTTCCCACAAATAAAATATCACTCCAATGCTCTATGGGCCCATGGAAGTTTGATTAAATTGATTAGTTTGTTCAGAGTTAAGACTCTTGCAGAGCAGAGTTTTGTAAACAAATTAAAGTTTGCCAGATGTGTACTTAGCTTTTAGTCTGTACAAATGTCACACTCTCAATGGGTTGGAATGTACTGAACAGGGCTACTATATCCATTGCTCAATGGATTTCTTCCTTTAAAAAGCCCCACCATGTGGGACATACACCAGGTCCTTGCCATTTGTGTTCATTAATGATCTTCTGACACATTTGGCAATAAATGGGTTGTTGGACCTCCATGCCCTGGCCAAATTCCAGTTTGGGTAATTGTATTCTACGTGCCTACATTCCCCCAGTGGTTTCAATTAGCTGTGGTATTGTCCTTCATGGCTTGTCCTAAATTGTTTCATAGTGTTGCTGTGCTGTTAAACTGCTGCTGCATTCCATCCCGGGGACAGGTAAAGTGTTCCTGGCCTCACAACTTGTTAAGCATTTTCTTTGGGATGAAAGGACTTGATACAGGTAAGATATTAGCAGTCTTTCCTTTAGAAATATTGAAGGCAAGTTTTCTGTTCTGTTTTTTGGGGGGGTGGAAGAGAGTGGTATTTAAAATACCATTGTGACAAACATCACATGGTTGTGATCGCTTTCTGTGAAGTGTTTTTAAAAATATCAAACATAAAATCAAGACCATATGTCTTCATTATGCTTGTATAAAGGACACACTTCATGCCTAATTCACTGATTTTTAGTGTCTGTGAGTTGGTCACCAATTTACTTGGGACTGGGAGCAAACAATCTGCTAGTGTCCAAAAGGGAGAATTTAAACCGGGTCTGGATGGAGTCCAGTATGTGAGCAGAGTCTAGATGAAGATGTATTTGTGTTCAGCGTATGGGGATGCAGCCATCCTTCTTCAGATTGATCACATGTTCACATTTGGGATTTACCAAGTCCTTGATCTTTGAGGCACTGTATGAGCTGATTCCATTTGGCTGCCCTCTCAAGTCAAGCCTGAATTGCAGAAGATAAAACCTGCTGCAGAGCGCATGCTGTTACTGTTCTTTCGATCCACTAGTCACCTAGCCCCAAGCCATCACACCTAAGGTTAAAAAGACTGAAGCTTTGATGGCTAAGAAGCATAAATAATTTTACAAGAAGCACCTGTAGTCAACAGGGTCGCTGAACAAGGGCAAATAACATGATTCGGGTATCCAAGCTGGGAACTATCCCTAAGGAACTGAGAATAAGTGCAAGTGCCATATCAACTGAGCTGGCATGCTGCCTGTCAGGCCTGCAAACCTTACCAGTCTCTGGCAGTGATGTCGGCCCTTCGGGGAGGGAGTCTTCCTTGCTCCAGAAAACATCCCTAGTATCACATGTCACTAACTCTTCTTCACACAGCCTCAGTAAGTCTGGGGCAATCAACAGCTATGAATGAATTCTTCCTGTGGTGTTTAAATGCATCTTTCACATATCACAACTAAACCAAAAATAACGTGTGGGCTGGACATTTTTGGAGGAAAAAAAGTTGGCTTGCCAGCCAGATCAAATGACAGCTTTAAACCTGAGCCCTTGGCAAGTGGCAAAGAACCCCTAGCTGTATGTTTTGAGAGAGGTTATTCTCCCTGCTGCACCCTTGCTAATCTTTCTTTCAAAAAAAGTGTCTTGCTGCTTTCTAAATTTTAAATATTTAAGACCCTTTTAGGGTTGCCACCCATCCTGTCTTTACCCACATAATGCAGTTTCTAGCTTACGTGTCCAGGTGTCATTTAGTGTTGCCAGGCACCTGGTTTTTGGGGACCTGGCAACCCTAAATGGCATGTGAACCAAAAGCCTGGTTACAGCGGGGGAAGGGGAGGGTCTGGGTCATTAACCTGCACCAGCCCCTGCTCAACCAGGGCTGTCTCCTACCTGTAGGCAGCCTCCTTGAGATGACCCAGGGAGGGGGATAGAGGAGTGAGTGATGGGGAAGAGGCAGAGAAGTGGGTGCAGGAGCAGGGACAGTAAGGGGACAGGGCCTTGGGGAAGAGGGTGGGGCCTCAGGGGTCCGGTTACCAGGAATTAGAAAAGTGGCAATCCTAAATCCTTACTCAAGCAAAGCTCCCAATTGAGGTTACTTTTTTTTTTTTTTGGCTTGAGTAAGGTCAGTCTTGGCCCTGAAGTGGAAGGAAACTTGCTCTTGAAATGCTTGAAAACAACCTGATCAAAGAAATACCACTGAGAAATATTTGTATTAATAAACTTATTTACATCCTTTCAACAAGGGCAATAATTGCAAGTGTTCATACAGCTCTCTGATGTGCATGTTTTTTTTTAACATTTAATATGTTTGGTGGTGGTATAGCTCTGAGAATTACCTCAGAGCTATACCATCTGCCTCAATATCTTAGGACCCAGTTCTGCCACCCTTATTCATGTTGAGTAATCTTCACTCCAAGGATAGTTTGATTAGTTGATTTCTATTAGATTACTTGTGGTGGAGGGCATGACTCGACACAGAAAAGCAGGCAAAGATTAGGTAGGACCATGGCTGAACTGAAAGAAATTCAGAATCCCAAATATGTACTTTTTTTTCACTATATGTCTAGTTCTAGTGAGCACAAACCAAGAGTTTCATGAACAGCAAGATGACTGGACTTATTTGTAGTGCATATTGGCAAAAGTAGTGGTGGTTTACACAATCTTCTTGTGAAGATTCATTTTGGAGCCCATAGTCAGAGGTAGTTCAGATCCAAGTCCCATTTTATTTCAACTCCCATCTTTCTCTTATGGTTGGTTGGGAAGTGGTAGCATTTTGTGGATTTGGCCCTCCTGTAGTTTTTGGTGTCCAGTGCTTTTTCTGAAGGGTGCCTTCAATAAATCCTATTGTTTATAAGTTCAGCGTGTTGCACTGTCTATGGTTAAAGAACACCATCCCACTGGAAGCTTTAACCATTCTAATGTAATACATTATTGTCACAACTTCCGTTTCAAAAGTGACTTGCACAGAGTGCATGCTCCGATTTGTTGTTTGGTGGTAAATAGTGTGCAACTTACTGAATCTAAACAAATTAACTTATTTTGCAATATTGATTTGTCTGTATAGCTGTTAAACAAAGCAAGGATTAATAAAGTAGAGGCTAGCACTATAAGCACAGGACCAGATCCTGTGTACCTTCAACTCCAACAGAGGGAGTTGAGGGTGCTTAGCACTTGACAAGATCAGGCTTGTGATTAGAGGTGTACTCTATGTGGGCATTTCTGGGCTTCAAAGTACAACCGACTTCTAAAAATCTTGCGTTGACTTAATGAGAACTTAGTGAGTTCTTTCCACTTAGACACCTTGAAATAAATACAGTAATATCTCATTTGCCTATTTTGTGCAATCTGTTTTGTTTCCAAGTTTAACATCATTAAATCAGCTGCAAGCCAGTCTTTGAAATGAGAGAAGTTTTAAAAGGCGTGATGAAAGCTTAAATTGCCTCTCTCTCGACCCTGAATTCCATAGCTTCTAAGTACAGAATGTCAGAGTAACTGCTAAAAATCCTGACCATCCTGAAGAGTAAATTGAATTAGTGGTGTACATAATAAATCAACATCTGTATGCTGCAGCTATGAATTGTCAGAGGAGTGAGAAGATAAAGCAGGTTGCCATCAATAGGACCAGATCTTAGATGACATAATTTGCATAAGAACAAAAGACAATTATTATACCACAGACTTTTTTGAAAGCCCACATGATTCACCTTCAAAATCATGTTGAGATATAAGGAAAGGCAACGTGTACAGTGGTACTGATGTTTCATCTTGGGCATGTCAAGTTGACCTTCAATCATGGTAAATGATTTCCCCCAACCATCTCCACTGGAAACAATGGGAACCATATGTGACAATTCATGACAAGTCAGCACAACATGATAATTTTACACACATTAGCATCTATCACCCCTGCAAATCCTGGTCTTTGCTCTGTTAGTGTAAATGAGAGACTGAAGTGCAGGGGTATATAAACTATTTCTGATTATAGCATTTAGACTAAGGCATGGAAACGGTAGCCCCCAAGTGTTGTCTGGAAAATATAATAATAATATACCTATCTTATAGAACTGGAAGAGACCTCGAAAGATCAAGTCCAGCCCCCTGCCTTCACTAGCAGGACCAAGTACTGATTTTGCCCCAGATCCCTAAGTGGCCCCTTCAAGGATTGAACTCATAACCCTGGGTTTAGTGGGCCAGTGCTCAAACCACTGAGGTAGAAGGGACACAGATGCCTATGAAGTACAAGGACGTAAAATGGACACCAAACGACTTGTTGAAAAGTTGTTTGTAAAGCTTGAATGGTAGAATGAGCAGCAGTGACATAAAGTAGATCAGTGCTTCTCAAAGCCGGTCCTCCACTTGTTCAGGGAAAGCCCTTGGTGGTCCGGGCTGGTTTGTTTACCTGCCGCGTCCGCAGGTTCGGCCGATCGCGGCTCCCACTAGCTGCGGTTTGCCGCTCCAGGCCAACGGGGGCTGAGGGAAGGGCAGCCAGCACATCCCTCGGCTCACACCGCTTCCCACAGCCCCCATTGGCCTGGAGTGGCAAACTGCGGCCAGTGGGAGCTGCGATCAGCCGAACCTGTGGATGTGGCAGGTAAACAAACCGGCCTGGACCACCAAGGGCTTTCCCTGAACAAGCGGAGGCCCAACTTTGAGAAGCACTGGACTAGAGTCAGATAGGTGTGTCTGGATCCATTCCGTTTAAACCAATCCAGTTTTGTGTTACTGAATGTAGAATTAAAAAAGTAGCCTGATTCTGACCTGGGATTTCCCTCCGTCCTGCCAGGTAAGGTGTGTTTATCCCAGTCTCTTTGTTTTCCACTGAGGGAACTTCTTAGACCCATAGCACACTCCTCAGGATGGATTTCTTGATGAAAGTATATTGCTGGTGATATGCCACTCCACTGAAGTGAGTGACAGTGACTCTATTTCCCAGACATCTTTCTTTCCAATGTCCCTTGACATGACCTCAGCTGGCAGGCCTGCACTAGAGGTGGTACCTCTAACCTGCAGCACAGCATATATTTGGCTGTATCCTATCTGCCATACCTCAACAGTTATGAATGTGACCCCAGCTCTGGTCGTCAGTGTGAGATATTAAACAGGAGTGTTGGACCTTCTGATGGAGCCAGCAGTTATCTCACAGAGCTGTAGGTATTAGTTGCATCCAGCTTCAGCATTATCCCCAGGCCACACCTGTCTGTCTTCCAGCTTTGTGACTCACTTCCCAGTTTCCTTGTTAAGTTCTCCAGCCTTCCTGGCCTGTCACCAGGATGGGCGAGGAGAGTTGCTGAGACTTCCTCACCACCATCTCCTCCTGCCAGTCAGTCGACTCCCTCCCTCCCCTGAGCTTGTTTTCCGCATCCAGTGAGAGAACCCAAAGTAGTTGGATCAGGTGGTATGGGGATGTAGGGTTGAGCAGCCAGAAGGGAAAGGTGGGAGTCTCCATTGCTGACCAAGCAGGACCACCACCAGCAGTAGTTTCAAACTGCTCAGTTGGAGAAGGGATGCTGAGGAGAAGCGCCCGACCTGGACCTGTGGGGAACAAAGAAGCCAGTTCTATAAGATGCTGAGAGGCTAGGGAAGAACAGATGGACTGTAGGTATTTATTTGGCACATACAACCCAATAAAGCCAAGCCACAGTGTTCTCATCAACGATGTTCAAGGCATGTAGACCTCCAGGGAGCTGAATCATTTTGCAGTCCTCAACAGTGTGTGTATTGGTTTATGGTTTCCCACATTGACATAATGGACGGTCTCTAAAACACCATTGAAATTCTGCTGCAGCAGACTCTAGGTGAGGGAGAGGGAATAGATGGACTTGGGGCAATGGAGAACTGTTGGGTAGAATTGCTGTTCTGGTGGATGGGTGGCAGCAACTGTTCAATTTGGAAGGAATTGTTTAGTGAGGACCTACTTTGAAGTCTCTTGTAAATGTCATCCAGATTCCTTTTTGGGTTTTTGGTTGAGCTATTTAAGGCAGGTTTGACTCAGACTCATATTGCTTCCCTACAGCTATGCAAGAACTCAACCTTAGGAGCCAATGTCTGCCTTCCCACCCTCTCTTACCCATCAGTAGCAGCTCACCCTCTTATCCAAGTACTTATATGACCCCTGTTAATAAGTATCCAAGCACCTCCCACACACTAATTTACCCTCATGGCACTCTTGTGCAGTAGGGAAGAATTATTATCCTTATTTACTGTGTCTGTGAGCACCATAGAGATGTCTCAGAGCTACTTAAATTTCTCTCTTGGATGCTTTGTCATCCCTGCTAACTGCCTGCAAAGAGAGTAGGTGGCCCAATCACACTTACATTCTGCCTTTCTCCTGCATAAGTAGTTCCCTTTTCTTCTGAAAATTCAGGTGCCTAATATTACCTGCACAACTTTAGGCACTCAGCTTTTGAAAACTTTGGCTTTAACTTCAGTCTGTCTCAATGTACACATCTGTAAATTGGATATAGCAAAACCCATCTCACAGGCTTACTTCAGATCTGTAAAGTGCTTTGAGGTCCTTAGATGAAAGGTTCAAAGGATTATTAGTATTTATCTTTAATAGTGTCTTATTTCCAGAAAGGACTGTGAAAATAAGTCAACACAAACATTCTGCTGTATTTTAAATTACAGCACAGATCAAAAGGATTTCCTCTTTATAAATTACATATTTTCAAGCTAAATCTTCATAACAAATTCTGCTGTAGTGAGGAAAATAACTAGATTAAGGACTCTGTGTCATATCCCAGATCAATGGGAGCCTGGAATTAATACACTAAGACTCTGTATTAATTTAAAGCACTGCCAGCCAGCTTTATTGAATAGATTCAGACAGCCTGGAATCAGCTGAACACTCCCCAAATATCCTGTCCCAGCATGTACTTATGTAAAACCTGGAGTGATTATTGAGGAGCCTTCCTTTGCTTGTTCCAAAGTTCTGGTCAATTGCACAGAGCATCTTTTGAGGTCATTTTCTTTTGCTTGCAGTGGAACATATTCCAAGTATATCCATTTGGAACTAGTGCTTTTAACCCTTAGGAAGCTGGCCAGGTGGCTGTCACCAGTGGCTATGTCCCTGAATTATTCTGAGGCCATTGACTACTGTGGTTGCTATGGAGCAGAGCCAGTTCAGGACTTCTGCCTGAAGTGACCTCCAGTTCTGTTTCAAGCCCTACCATTAACTCACTGTGAAACTGAGCTAATCATTTAACTTGTCTCTGCTTCATTTTTCTTATCTGTAAAATGGAGGTATTAATACCTTACTACCTCACGGAGGGCGGTGAAGCTTAGCTGATGGGTGTTTGTAAAGCTCTTTGAGATCTTGGGATGAAAAATGCTATGCAAGATACTTTAAATTTATCTGTGTGTGCTCGCTCACACTCTCTCTCTGGGTACCCTTCCTTCATGGGAACTCACTCATTATTCTCTGTATATTGTGATGTTACAGTCCCAGGCTCCCCGTATGTTCTGATGTCAGTCCCACCATGCAACAATGGGCTGTATATTTACACACGCACTTTCTTATCTTCCTTTCCCTCTTGTACCTTGTACCTTGGCTGCAGATTCCATCCAAGGTCTGGCTTTTGGACAGATATAAGACTGCTGCCTGTTTGTTGGAGTTTCTCTCTTGTCCATTATAGAAGTTTGCTTCATCTTGAGCTAATTAACCAGTTCAAACATTTCACCCATTTTAGCTGTTGGCCGAGCAGCACGATTCACTCTCTCAAATGTTGTAATGCATTTCCCATCATTAAACTTCCAATTATTATTTTAATTTTTTATCAGCTCGCATTCCTCAATATTCAGTTTTAGCCCAGTTTCACCCCAATTACTCAGTGGATCTGAATCCCCTTTGAAATTTCCTTGCTGCTCTGTTCTGTATTGACGAACCCCCAGAGTTTGGTATCATCAGCAAATCTGATACATTCAGAGCTGGTTTCTCAGTCTTCGGGCTCATCTACACTCAAAAACCTGCAGCAGCGCGGTTGTGGTGCTTCAGTGAAGACACTACCTCTGCTGACAGGAGGGGCTTTCCCATCAGCATAGGTAATCCACTCCCCAACAGACGGTAGCTGGGTTGACTGGATGATTCTCCCATCAACCTAGTGCTGTCTGCACTGGGGGTTAGGTCAGTTTAGCTGTGTCATTCAGGGGTGTGGATTTTTCACCAGTTATACGGGCCTAATTCCTTAGTGTAGAGCAGCCCTAAACCTCTGCAAATCAGAAGCAGTAAGAGGCCTTCCACCATCCCTGTTGAACAACCCCCCTACTCCTGAGCCAGGTTCCTCATGGCTTCTATTGCCAGGGTTCTTTGCTTTCTGCTATTTATCTGTTAATCAGTTTGTTCACCCTTGACAGGGATTGCCAAAACAGGCTTGGTGCCAGCACTCCCTCATGATGAGAAATGCCATAGATAGCCCTATGAAACCGCTCCAAACACAGAAATGCCCATCGCTTTAGGTCAGGTGGGCACTCGCCCCCCCACCCTAATTTGACAACTCCTGCACGACAGATGCCAGGTCCTATCTTCGTCACTAGGTTGTAATGTTAATTATGGAATTGGAAGTCCTGGAAGCATTTGTATGAATAATATTACAATCTGGGGTGGGGTGGGGGCACAAAAAGAGGGAGGCACACTGGATATGTAGGCAGTGGGTTTTGTTTTCATGTTTATGGTCCTGTCTAGTCTTTATGTTCCAAATTGCTGTCTGGGCTAAACTGATTATGGAGCTACTTTCAGAAGGGAATTTGGTGCTTTGAAGGCACCACCTGAGGGCTTCTTTACATGTGGAGTAACACACACTCTGCAGAGGGGTGATTGCTAAAGTGCACTAATGGGTTGCACATTAATTTGTCCTGCTGGTGCACTTTCACATAGTGCTGTTTTAAACAGTATTATGTTGTCGCACACCAAGGACTTTTTAGTGCACACCAGCAGGGTCTACACAGACCAGTTAATGAGCAAGATATTCATGCACTTGAGAAATCACAGCCCTATAGAGTGTGTTACGTGAACAGGTGGACAAGCCCCACGTTTTCCATGTCTCCATAGAAGTCTAGCATGGGCAGTGGAAGTGCTTTAGTCCTGTCCTGGAAGGATTCTTAGGAGAAAAGGGTATGCCACTTTCCATGCCTCTTCATTCCTTAGCTGCTTTGTTGAAACTTATGATAAGGTATCATCCATACTGCTGCTTTGTTATGCAAATACCCATCCAATAGGAACCGGAAAAAGATCCTTCACATTCATTTCTGTCAGAACATCATTCAGCCACCAACTCCCTTCCTGAGCTGTATTTAAACCAGTGATCTATATGCAAAAGGTTTTGTATCTCCTTTCTAATCTCCTAAACATCTAATCACTGCCCTGTAATTTAGCTATTTTGGAGTTTTAATTACTATTATGATTATACAGTACACTCTTTTGTCGTGTCTGTTGCTGTGGCAGCTAGACATTTTAATCACAGAGATTAAAACACAAAACAAGGAGTATATAGAATAATTATAATAATAAAATAATAGAAATGTAAGATTGGAAAGGACCTTGATAGGTCATCTAGTCTAGCCCCTTTCACTGAGGCAGGACTAAATATTATCTAGATCAGTGGTTTTTAACCTTTACTGCAGTCTGCACCCCTTTTGGTTCTCAAAATATGTTCTCGCACCCCTTATCAAAAATCATTGAAGTAGGTCAGTTCTTTAAACCTAGATATATTTTTGTTTGTATGTTACAGTAATCGTTAAAAAAAGTATAATGTTAATAAATACATAAGTTTGATGAAACAAAGTAGTTGTACTTGCGTGCCTGTGCTTAATTTGTGTTTTCAATGATTTACCTTCTTAAAAAATCTGTCATGTCTCCCCCCCGCACCCCCAGAAAGGGCATCTCACATGCCTAGGGGGTACGTGCACCCCAGGTTAAGATCTACTGATCTAGATGATCCCTGTTAGGTGTTTGTCTAATTGGTTCTTAAAAATCTTCAATGACAGAGGCCTGGTCTACACTAGGACTTTAATTCGAATTTATCAGCGTTAATTCGAACTAACCGCTCAACCGTCCACACCAGGAAGCCATTTAATTCGAACTAGAGGGCTCTTTAGTTCGAATTTGGTACTCCACCCCGGCAGGTGGAGTAACGCTAAATTCGCACTTGCTAGCTCGAATTAGGCTTGGTGTGGATGCTAATCGAACTTAGCAGCTCCGGGAGCTATCCCACAGTGCACCACTCTGTTGACGCTCTGGACAGCAGTCCGAGCTTGGATTCTCTGGCCAGCCACACAGGAAATGACCCGCGAAAATTTGAATTCATTTTCCTGTCTGGGCGGTTTGAATCTGACGTTCTGGTTGCACATCGGGGCGAGCTCCGCAGCACCTGCAACGATGCAGAGCTCTCCAGCAGAGGAGTCCGGGCAATCCCAGAATAGAAAGAGGTCCCCAGCATGGACTGACCGGGAAGTCCAGGATCTGATCGCTGTGTGGGGCGAGTCTGTGCTTTGAGCTGCGCTCCAACAAGCGGAACGCAAAGACCTTCGAGAAGGTCTCTAAAGCCATGAAAGAGAAAGGATACAGCCGGGATGCGATGCAGTGCCGCGTGAAAGTGAAGGACCTAAGACAAGGGTATCAAAAAGTCAGAGCGGCAAACGGACGCTCCGGAGCCCAGCCCCAGACATGCCGCTTCTACGAGGCACTGCATGCCATTCTAGGTGGGTCTGCCACCAGTGCCCCACCAGTGACGGTGGACTCCGAGGACGGAATAGTGTACCGGGACAGTTCCTCCTCCCTGTTCGCCGATGGGGAAGATGAGGAAGGGTCTTTTGAGGACGGCGCAGGCGACATCGAACCCACTCCCGCTTTCCCTGACAGCCAGGATCTCTTCATCACCCTCACAGAGATCCCCTACCAACCGTCCCCGCCCGTTAACCCGGACTCGGAATCAGGGGAAGGATCAGGCGGTAAGTGCTACAAACAGGGAAACATTTATTTTTTTAAGAAACAGGGATATATATAAAAAATAGAAATACTATATAAAAATTTTTAAATATGAAACTATACAAACAGCAGGTCTACACATATAGGAATGGAGCAATAGTCCTCTGGGGATAGTTCAAAAAAGCTCTCAGAGAGCAGCTGGAAAAGCCTCAGCAAGAGGTTTCTTGGGAGAGGTGCTTTATTGGGTGCTCCGTTGAAGCACACTCTTCCGCGCCATGCCATCCTCAGGTACAGGGGGACCATCGCCTCTACGAGCATGGCAGCGTAGGGTCCTGGTCTGTGCAGGGCTTCTGTTAACATCCGCTCTCTCTGTGTGCGCCTGACATGCCTCAGGGTGATGTTGTTGTGGAAGTGCTGCATCTAATTAGTGGAATTAGTGTACTGTTACTATTGTGCATGGTAGACTTTTACTTTGCATAAGAATGACCCTCGCTTAACAGAGTTTTACTTTGCATAAGAATGACCCTCGCTTAACAGAGTTTTACTTTGCATAAGAATGACCCTCGCTTAACAGAGTTTTACTTTGCATAAGAATGACCCTCGCTTAACAGCCACTTGTGGCAGGCCTCAGAGGAAAAGCATACAGGGGTCTTTCCCGTTCACTGGCGGGAGATGCCGCATAACGCTCATCTTTTCTGCTTTGCACATTGCCTCCAGCAGGAGAGCACAGCTAAGCACTAACTGATAAGCACTCTGTACTGTAAGGCTTACCAGGACTTTGTGCAAGAGGGATGCAGCTATCTTTCCTCGCTTGTGCGCTCTCCAGTGCAATGGCGCCGCCAATGAGAGCGTATTCCGAAATCTCGGACTAGTTCTGAGATCTCCTGAGACTTGGTTCCCTCTTTGGTCTTGTTCACTGAAACTGACTAGACTGTGTTTACTGTTGGCAAACATGTATGTGTTCAAGGAAATCACCTACTTTTTCACATCACACAGCTTCGGCTCCTTCCCGGACTGCCCTGCCATCCCCCTCGCAGAGGCTGGCTCGGATTAGACGCCGAAAGAAAAAGACAAGGGACGACATGTTCCAGGAACTGATGGCCAGCTCCAGAGCGGAGGCGGCAGAGCAGAGACAGTCGAGGGAGAGCCTGTGTCAGCAGCATCGCACACACCTGGAACGGGAGGATAGGTGGCGGCAGGAAGACCAGCAGGCGACTCAAACGCTGCTTGGTCTAATGAGGAGCAACCGGAGACGCTCCGGCGCCTTGTAGATGTTCTTCAAGACCGCAGTCAGGAGGAGAGAGCCCCCCTGCAGTGCATCTGCAACCGCCCTCCAACGCCAAGAAGTCCTGTCCCCCCCTCACCCAAAGTGACAAGACGGAGGGGCGGTAGGGGCCGTGAGAACTGTCCCTGCACCGCAGCACACCGATAATGTTAGAGACAACTGTCGCTGTAAATTTGTACAAGCTCTTTCTTTACAGCATCAACCAGTCCCAACTCCAAGTTCAAACCCCCCACTGTGTATTACATTATTAAAAGCGGTTTGGTGTTACTGACTGTTTCCGTCACGTTTCTGGTGTCAGAAGACTTTCTGTTGTTCTGTGGGGGGGGGGGGGTAATTGTAATGTCACTGCATAGCCCACAGTGCCATGCTACAGACTTGGCTGCAGGGTCAACTGCAGGGCACACACAGACTGCAGTCACTAGGCACCAGGGACAGTCTGTGTGGTGTAGGCTGCCCCGGGTCTGTCCTTGAGGTGTAGGCTTGTGCAGGGTCCTGGTGCCTGACATCCCGAATGTAAAGGCAGGCTTCCCTTCACATGCATTTGGACCGTAGTCACGATCCTCCCCGGTGCCCCGAGCCCCAAAAATAGACCTCATCCAGGGGCAGATACTCACCCTTCCCCCACACCCCTCACCCCTTCCAACGCCCAAACCCACAGCCGTCATGGTAACCCCTATCCAAGGACGGCACCTCGCCTTCCTGCAAACCCACCCATCAGTGCACACCTTAACCAGCACAGAATGCTTCCATGTTTCAACGAATAAACAGAAATGCAAAGTCAACGAAAGATTTATTATTAATTACTAAAACATGTCCTTAGTTTTAAAACGTCCTTGGAAAGTGGGGAAAACTTGGTTTATGATCAGGCTCTCTTAAAATCAAGTGGACAGTCACAGGTTACCCTGCTCTGCGAGGAAACTCGCTTTCAAAGCCTCCCTGATGCATATCGCTTCCCGCTGGGATATTCTCTCAGCACGGGTGTCTGGCTGATCGTAAACAGCAGCCAGGCGATTTGCCTCAACCTCCCAAGCAGCCAAAAAGGTCTCGCCCTTGCTCTCACAGAGATTGTGGAGCACACAGCAAGCAGCAATAACTACGGGGATATTCTTTTCGCTGATGTCCGAGCGAGTCAGTAAGGTCCGCCATCTCCCCTTGAGACGTCAAAGCACACTCCACCACCATTCTGCACTTGCTCAGCCGGTAGTTGAAGAGTTCCTTTTCAGTGTCCAAGGCGCCTGTATAGGGCTTCATGAGCCAGGGCATTAGCGGGTAGGCCGGGTCCCCGAGGATCACTGTAGGCATCTGCACATCCCCAACCGTTATTTTGTGGTCCGGGAAGAAAGTGCCTGCCTGGAGGCGTCTAAACAGACCAGAGTTCCTGAACACACGGCGTCATGAACCTTGCCCGCCCACCCGACGTTGATGTTGGTAAAACGTCCCCTATGGTCCACCAAAGCTTGCAGCACCATTGAAAAGTAGCCCTTTCGGTTAATGTACTCGCTGGCCTGGTGGGCTGGTGCCAGGATAGGGATGTGAGTCCCATCTATAGCCCCACCGCAGTTTGGGAATCCCATCACAGCGAAGCCATCTATGATGGCCTGGACATTTCCGACAGTCACTACCTTTGAGAGCAGTTGCTCAACGATTGCGTGGGCTACTTGAATGACAGCAATCCCCACGGTAGATTTGCCCACGCCAAAGTGGTTCGCTACTGACCGGTAGCTGTCTGGCGTGGCAAGTTTCCAGAGGGCTATGGCCACTCGCTTCTGCACAGTCAGGGCTGCTCGCATCCTTGTGTCCTGGCGCTTCAGGGCAGGGGACAGCAAGTCACACAGTTCAAGGAAAGTGCCCTTACGCATCCTGAAGTTTCGCAGCCACTCTGTGTCATCCCAGACCTGCAGCACTATGCGGTCCCACCAGTCTGTGCTTGTTTCCCGGGCCCAGAATCGCCGTTCCACACCATGAACTTGACCCATTGCCACCATGATCTCCACTGCCCGGCGTACCCTGCTTTGTGAGAGGTCTGCGCCACTCTCCTCACCGTGCTGCCGGAGCCTCCTCGCCCGGTTTCTCAGCATCTGACTGTGGAAGAGGTGGACGATAATGTGCGAGGAGTTGACAATGGCCATAAGTGCAGCGATGATCGCAGCGGGCTCCATGCTCGCAGTGCTGTGGCGTCCACGCTGTAACCGACCAGAGAAGGGCGCGAACAGATTTCCCGCCGGCGCTTTCAAGGAAGACAGGGAGGGCGGGATTGACGGTTCAATGACGACACATTTTCCCCCAGCATGCATTGGGGAAATCCCACAATTCCAATGGGCAGCGGGGAGTGCGGGAACTGTGGGATAGCTTCCCACAGTGCACCGCTTCCAAAGTCGAAGCTGGCCCCGTGAATGTGGACTCAGAAGTTCGAATTTGTGTATTTAGTATGGATACACAAATTCGACTTATTAAGGTCGAATCCACAAAATCGACTTAAGTAGATTCGAAATAGTCCTGTAGTGTAGACAAGCCCAGAGATTCCACAGCCTCCCTACATAATTTGTTTCAGGACTGTACTCTTACAGTTCGGAAGTTTTTCCTAATGTCTAAATTAAATCTCCATTACCACTACTTCTGTCCTCAGTGGTTAGGGAGAACAACTGATCATGCTCTTCTTTATAACAAACTTTTATGTACTTGAAGACTGTTATCATGTCCCCATTCTATCTTCTCTTCTCCAGACTAAACAACCCCAATTTTTCAATCCTCTCTCAGACCATATTTTCTAGAGCTTTAATAATTTTTGTTGCTCTTCTCTGGACTTTCTCCAGATTGTCCACATCTTTCCTGAAGTGTGGTGCCCAGAACAGGACACAATACTCCATCTGAGGCCTTATCAGTGCTGAGTAGACTGGAAGAATTATTTCTTGTGTCTTGCTTATGATGATCCTGCTAATGCATCCCAGAATTATGTTCACTTTTTTTGCAACAGTATTACATTGCTGACTCTCATTTAGTTTGTGATCCACTATAACCCCCAGATCCTTTTCTACAGTACTCCTTGTTATGCAGCCATTTCCTATTTTGTGTTTGTGCAATTGATTATTCCTTCCTAGGTGTAGTACTTTATATTTGTCCTTGTTGAATTTCATCCTATTTATTTCAGACCATTTCTCCAGTTTGTCAAGATGAATTTGAATTCATGACCTTCCGCTTGATACCATCAGCAAACTTTATAAGTGTACTCTGTGCCATTTTCCAAATCATTTATGAACATATTGAATAAAACTGGACCCAAGACAGATCCCTGTGAGACTCTCTCACAATATCCCCTTCTAGCTTGACTGTGAATCATTGATAACTACTCTGAGTACAGTTTTCCAACTAATTGTGCACTCACCTTATAGTAGGTTCATCAAGGTTATATTTCTCTAGTTCGTTTGAAACTATCATGTGAGACAGTATCAAAAGCTTTCCTAATGTTGATATATAGCACATCTATTGCTTCCACGCTATCCACAAAGCATGTTACCCTGTCAGAGAGGATATTATGTTGGTTTGACAAATCCATGTTGACTGTTACTTATCACCTTATTTTCTCCTATGTGCTTACACAAATTGATTATTTACTCCATTTTCTTTCTGGGTGCCGAAGTTAAGCTGACTGGTCTCTAATTCCCTGGGTTGTCCTTATTCCCCTTTTTATAAAGGTACTATATTTACCTTTTTCCAGTCCTCTGGGATCTTTCCTGTCCTCCATGACTTCTCAAAGATAATCACTAATGGCTCACAGATCTCTTCAGCCAGTTCCTTAAGTATTCTAGGATGTATTTCATCAGGCCCTGCTGACTTGAAGATATCTAACTTGTCTAAGTATTTCTTTAACGTGTCTTTTCCCTATTTTACCCTCAGATCCTTTCCCTTCCCCATTTACATAGTTGTCTGATCACTGCTCATCTTCTTGTTGAAAACTAAAACAAAAAAGGCATTTAACACTTTGGCCATTGTTGTTTTCTTGTTATTGTCTGCCCCACTCATTGAGTAATGGGCCTATCTTTCCTTGGTCTTCCTCTTGCTTCTCATGTATTTGTAAAATGTTTTCTTGTTATCCTTTCTGTCCCTAGCTAGTTGAATCACATTTTATGCCTTCACCTTTCTAATTTTGTCCGTACATGTTTGTGTTTTTATTATTATTTAGTATTTATTTATTTATTTGTAATTTGCCCTAGCTTCTGCTTTTTGTATGACTCTTTTCAGTTTCAGATCACTGAAGATCTCCTGGATAAAGCCTGAGTTGTCTCTTACCAGGCTTCTTCTTTTTCTTATGCACTGGGATAGTTTGCTCTTGTGCCCTTAGTAATATCTCTTTAAAAAAAAACTGCCAGCTCTCCTGAACTAATAATGATATTACCAAACAGGAACGTTTGTAGAAAATTGGCCACTTCAGCCATTGAAGTTTGTGCACAAGTAACCCACACACCTCCTGGGTGTGGTTTTCTGTCCCATCTATTTGCATCGAATAGGGTAACCAGATAGCAAGTGTGAAAAATCGGGATGGGGTGGGGGATAATAGGTACCTATTTAAGAAAAAGCTCCAAATATCTGGACAGTCCCTATAAAATCGGGCCATCTGGTCACTGTAGCACCGAGACCATTTAGAGAAAGAGAGAGAATGAATCTGCTCTACAGCCTTAGCTAACAGGCAGTTGGCTTTTAGCTCATGCGGTCAAGGCTCATGCTCAGAGGTCCTAGGTTCGATTCCGCCCACCGATGACCAGGGTCTGTCGGCATTACACACATAACAACACGACTCAATCTCCTTTTGACTCCTGTGTTAAGCGGTTCCTTATGTCACAAGTGAGAATGAGTGTGATGATCTTACATTAAGTAGAGCTGGTCAGAATGTTTTTGTCAAAATGTTTTTTTCTAAGTTGAAATGTTTCAAGAAACTTGTAAATTTTGACAAACTTTTGTTGAGGAAAAAATAAAAACAAAGCATTTTGCTAATGTTGAAAAATCCCATTTTGGCATTTCTGGAAAGGAACATTTTCAATTTTTCTATTTCAAAATGAAATTAATTGGTTTTTATATATCAATACAAACATTCTAAAAAAAGATTGCTATTATTTGGTTTTTATCAAAACAAAATGTATCGATTTGACCCAAACCAATTTTTTTTTCAAAATTTCATTTAACTGAAAATGTCAAAGTTCTTTATTTTGTTCCATTTTGGAATGGAAAATTTTAGAAATTGTAGAATTTCCCACTATGTACTT